>NC_134793.1:25289381-25291881 GCF_046742065.1 Oratosquilla oratoria | reverse complement strand
TACATACATACATACATACATACATACATACATACATACATACACCGATCCGATAGGATCGAGAGTAAACGTAAAAGACTGAAAACTACCGAAAATTAATTATTACCTGAATCATTTATAGTGGTATCCGAAGGACAGCAGCTCTCTATGGTAGTCCAGGGGCAAACATCTTCGCAGAATTTTTCCAAAAAGCTGTCAAAGCCAGGTTGCTAGAAGAAGAAGAAGAAGAAGAAGAAGAAGAAGAAGAAGAAGAAGAAGAAGAAGAAGAAGAAAAGTGAGTTGTAATAAATGACTGCACGAATGAAAAGATCACAGCTCCAAAGTGTCGTGACTTCAGAGGACCAGCTTTGTCGAATCACGTCACCAACAGAATAAAAGTACATGAAATATTCTAATAAAAGGAATTAAGGTAAAAAAATGCTCGAACACAAAGACTCATAATAACCAACACTCAAACATACACAACACTGCGCAGAAACATAAATTGATAATAGTATTTGAACATTAATATCCATGTGAACAAGTTGCTTAAACGCGGCCAAGAAAACATGGGCTGGAAGTGAAGCGTTTATTCCTTACGATTCGTCAACTGACTTTTTCAAGGGAATGAGCATACTGGGTCGTGCGGAGTTTATAGATACGCTTGGTAGCTCATGGAGGTATGTGAGCGTGGCACGTTGTGCTCTGATTGGCCCGCTGAGATGCCCAAGAGACCCGATCGTAAAGTGCTATGCCCGCTGAGGTTTATGCCTAGGTGAAGCTGCCAGCCTTTCTAATGATGTTGGGACGGGCAGCGATATATGCAGCTTCTATGGATTTTCTGGTCTTCATATCCATACCTTTTGTAATACCTCGGCCTGGTTCTATTGTGGAAGGTGTCCAGACTCGTCCACATGCACTACCATGGCGTTGGTAAGCCTATGGTGACGGACGTCGGCCTATGCTCCCTGAATGATCCTTGTGTTTGGCCCCCAGGAAATCCATAGAAGCTGCATATATCACTACCCGTCCCAACATCAATAGTAAGGAGAGCAGCTTCACCTGGGCAAAAACCTCAGCGGGCATAGCGCTTCACGATCGGTTGCCTCAATATTCTGCCTTAGTTGACGAGAGACTGTTTGAACAGTAGAGGATAATCCTGGTGTATACGCTTTACACTTACTATGCAATCCGAACAATCTGTATTTGCCTGTGTCGTTGAAGGAGAATGATCCGGTGTCGAGGATCCGACTCCCAGCATCAGCACCATCATCATCATCATCAAAGCCGTTGTCTGCCATAACTTATCCATGGTTCCAACTCTGTGCAGCGAAATAGAGGGAAAGGCCAAGTGATGACAAACATCCAGACAGCATCTGAAGATTTACATGAATGATAAGAAATCAAATACACTCATTTCATGCCTATATTCGGTTCTTATGTGGTGTATTCGGGAAACCACCCTCCACACGTCATTGCGACCAAACGTATTCTGACCAAACTTTTGACGTCTATATTCGTCGCTCGTATTTGTTGTCTTGGCTGTCGCAAAGTGGTTGTATTCAGACGAGGGACACCCGAGGAGTTGACTCCATCAGTGGAGGACTTTAATCCTTACGGTTGTGATTAAGGAGAAAGAAGGGTGGGGGAGGAAAGGTGCGTCAAACTGCGCACCCCGTTAGGCAGCGGAATACATACACAATGCAGGACAAACGGTTTTGCAGGCAACTGCTGAGAACCTTTTAGAAACCCTAGTCATGAAGTTGGAGTAGGACGGAGGAGAAGGAAAGTAATTTCACATTATTTTTTCTGTGCAGGAAAGTTGAAATAAGTATATATATATATATATATATATATATATATATATATATATATATATATATATATATATATATATATATATATATATATATATATGTATATATATATATATATGTATATATATATAATATATACCAGTGAAGAAAAGAAATTATGAATGAAGCAGAATTCTTTCCCTATGTATAGAACTGTTTTTTCACACTTCTATATATATTTCATCTTTCTTTGTGCAACTGGATGACAGGTTTCAGTGTTCTGGGTTTCCAGCTTGGTTTTGTCATTTCATTTTCATCAAAAGTATTTGTTCTACATCAAGAGATTGAGAACAAGTTGATGATGAGAATTGTATATTCTATCAACGTTGCTCAGTTTAGCCACAAACTAAGGGCCGAGAAACAGCTTTTGCGAAATGGTTCTTGACGAAGAGCAAGCATGTGCGCAGCGGGAGGATAAACCTTTCCTTTTATTCACAAAAGGAGAGACGCCACTCTTGCCTTGCACAGATTTCGATAAAGCACTGCACTTGTGTCCCCTGTGCGTTAGCGCGAGTACTGTAATGCAGGACCAAAGGAAAGAAGCCTCGGTATCTTGGCGTCTCTGGTGATCATCCTTGTTCAAAAGGACGTCAGTCTCTGAGCTCTGAGAATTCCAATCTTCTTTATAAATGATGGAAACAGCTCGACTCTTGTGGATGAGCTCT
>NC_134793.1:25249381-25276881 GCF_046742065.1 Oratosquilla oratoria | reverse complement strand
AGGTCACTGGGAGAGGTAGGCAAAGATATCAGTCTTATTCCGGAGCCTGTGGAGGAAAGTTTCGCTCGACTTCTGGTTTGGGGTCCTGTGGGCTGGGAATTTTTATGTTGTTGAGGGTTTTGGTGGAGGTATCGCTCTAGTAGGGGTTCGGATGCACCTTGATCTTGTTGTTTTTGTTGGGCATGATGTTCCTGGGGGCGGGCTGACGGGAGGATGAAATCTGCAGCTTGCTGTACATTGATGGAGGGCCGCTGAGTAGTAATAGCAACAGCTTCAGCAATCTGCAGTCTTTTGAACTTTATTTCTTTGTGGAGTATAATTGTATTGTGTACTAATGTGTTAAGTGGTGGCTTCATGTCGTGGTGGTCAATGAAGTGTTAGTGTGGTGAAGGTTCTACCAATGCAGGAAAAGGAGCCGTCACAGCAGCCCTCCTGGCATGAAAACTTATAAACTACATTGGTAGAGGCTTCCTTCATGATTTTTGGTGTTGTGTTGTTTCTCATAACTAGGGACCTAGTCAGGTTTGGCTTACAGTAAATTCTTATGTTGATTGTTGTGTCTGCGTCTGAGGGAAAAACTCCTCTTTATATATATATATATATATATATATATATATATATGTATATATATATATATATATATACATATATATATATATATATATATATATATATATATTTGTGTATTTTGGGAGCAGGTTCTCTTTTAAACATGTTTGATTGAATACGACAGCATTCTGGAAGTTGTTGAATTTCTTTCTTGTATTTTCTATTTTTCTAATTATATTCTTCCCTTGAATAGGGTGGGCATAGACCAATTCATTATACTTCTCCATTTTATTGCACAACGTTTCGTCTTTAATAAGACATCTTCTGGTATTTCTGTTTTAAAGATACAATAGATATTTATGATACTATTCTGAATTACATTGATTATTACACATTAACAATTTATATCATATCTTACAATTGCATTTACATTTTAAATTTGAATGAATAATAACACTAAAGATAATATTATTGATAATAATAATGATAATAATAATATTAAAAACTACTTCTTGCCTTAGGTGAAAAGGATGGCGAGTCGGCTACATAGTAAGCCGCGGTGACCTTCTCCTATGGAGGTGTGAGGAGATTAGCGGATTACCCGTGACCTCTGCCCTTTTAAATGGTTCAGAGACCTGATGAGGAGAGGGGGTGTGTGGAGGGGGTGGGGGGGAGGAGGAGGAGGAGGAGGGAGAGGAGAGGGTGAAGCTGAGGAGGAGGGGGTGGTAGAGGCGGAATGTTGCAATTTTTGGTTATACAATATATAACCAAAAATTGTATAACCAAATTGTATAACCAAAAATTGCAACATTCCGCCTCTACCACCCCCTCCTCCTCAGCTTCACCCTCTCCTCTCCCTCCTCCTCCTCCTCCTCCCCCACCCCCTCCACACACCCCCTCTCCTCATCAGGTCTCTGAACCATTTAAAAGGGCAGAGGTCACGGGTAATCCGCTAATCTCCTCACACCTCCATAGGAGAAGGTCACCGCGGCTTACTATGTAGCCGACTCGCCATCCTTTTCACCTAAGGCAAGAAGTAGTTTTTAATATTATTATTATCATTATTATTATCAATAATATTATCTTTAGTGTTATTATTCATTCAAATTTAAAATGTAAATGCAATTGTAAGATATGATATAAATTGTTAATGTGTAATAATCAATGTAATTCAGACTAGTATCATAAATATCTATTGTATCTTTAAAACAGAAATACCAGAAGATGTCTTATTAAAGACGAAACGTTGTGCAATAAAATGGAGAAGTATAATGAATTGGTCTATGCCCACCCTATTCAAGGGAAGAATATAATTAGAAAAATAGAAAATACAAGAAAGAAATTCAACAACTTCCAGAATGCTGTCGTATTCAATCAAACATATTTATATATATGTATATATATATGTATATATACTTATTTCAACTTTCCTGCACAGAAAAAAAAAGTGAAAATACTTTCCTTCTCCTCCGTCCTACTCCAACTTCATGACTAGGGTTTATAAAAGGTTCTCAGCAGTTGCCTGCAAAACCGTTCGTCCTGCATTGTGTATGTTTTCCCCTGCCTAACGGGGTGCGCAGTTTGACGCACCTTTTCTCCTTCACCCTTCTTTGTCGTCACTTGACCTTTTCCTCTATCTCTTTCGCTGACTCACAGAGTTGGAACCATGGATGATAAGTTATGCCACGCGACGGCTTTGATGATGATGATGATGATGATGATGGTGCTGATGCTGGGAGTCGGACCCTCGACACAGGATCAGCCCCCTTCAACGACACAAGCAAATACAGATTGTTATGATGGCATAGTAAGTTTAAAGTGTATACCCCAGGATTATCCTCCACTGCTCAAACAGTCTCTCGTCAACTAAGGCAGAATATTGAGGCAACCGATCGTGATGTTGGGACGGGTAGTGATATATGCAGCTTCTATGGATTTCCTGGGGGCCGAACACAAGGATCATTCAGGGAGCATAGGCCGACGTCCGTCACCATAGGCTTACCAACGCCATGGTAGTGCATGTGGACGAATCTGGACACCTTCCACAATAGAAGCGGGCCGAGGTATTACAAAAGGTATGGATAAGAAGACCAGAAAATCCATAGAAGCTCCATATATCACTACCCGTCCCAACATCAATGATAAGGCTGGCAGCTTCACCTGGGCATAAACCTCAGCGGGCATAGCGCTTCACGATCGGGTCTCTTGGGCATCTCAGCGGGCCAATCAGAGCACAGCGTGCCACGCTCACATACCTCCATGAGCTACCAAGCGTATCTATAAACTCTGAACGACCCAGTATGCTCATTCCCTTGAAAAAGTCAGTTGACGAATCGTAAGGAATAAACGCTTCACTTCCAGCCCATGTTTTCTTGGCCGCGTTTAAGCAACTTGTTCACATGGATATTAATGTTCAAATACTATTATCAATTTATGTTTCTGCGCAGTGTTGTGTATGTTTGAGTGTTGGTTATTATGAGTCTTTGTGTTCGAGCATTTTTTTACCTTAATTCCTTTTATTAGAATATTTCATGTACTTTTATTCTGTTGGTGACGTGATTCGACAAAGCTGGTCCTCTGAAGTCACGTCACTTTGGAGCTGTGCTCTTTTCATTCGTGCAGTCTTTTATTACAACTCACTTTTCTTCTTCTTCTTCTTCTTCTTCCTCTTCTTCTTCTTCTTCTAGAAACCTGGCTTTGACAGCTTTTTGGAAAAATTCTGCGAAGATGTTTGCCCCTGGACTACCATAGAGAGCTGCTGTCCTTCGGATACCACTATAAATGATTCAGGTAATAATTAATTTTCGGTAGTTTTCAGTCTTTTACGTTTACTCTCGATCCTATCGGATCGGTGTATGTATGTATGTATGTATGTATGTATGTATGTATGTATGTATGTATGTATGTATGTATGTATGTATGTATGTATGTATGTATGTATGTATGTATGTATGTACGTATGTATGTATGTATGTATGTATGCATGTATGCATGTATGTATGTATGTATGTATGTATGTATGTATGTATGTATGTATGTATGTATGTATGTATGTATGTATGTATGTATGTATGTATGTATGTATGTATGTATGTATGTATGTATGTATGTATGTGTGTGTGTGTGTGTATGTATGTATATTGTAACTCAACCGTGTTGATGTTGAACTAAGGAAGAGAGAGAATGTAACCTCTGGTTCTTTGTTTCCGTCGACCAGACCCCTGTGGAGATTGCGACAGAGTAATTATTGTGAAAGATTCCTCCAATGGTACAATCCGACATACGTGGTCAAGTCCCAACTACCCGAACGATTACCCGGAGGACTGCTACTGCACCCTCATAGTCAGAGTGAGTAGATAATGGTGATGGTGTTGATTTTGGGGATTGGCGATAATAACTGATGATGTTGGTTGAGATGGGTCAGAAACCACTGACACTAGAGCTCCTGGATTAAGGGAAATCCAACGACACTTATGAATTCTAAACTTAGAAAGTTCAAATCGATTTCCGGAAAGTCTGAATTTAAGTAATCCTGGCCTCCTAGGGATGGCCCTTGATCCACTCAGTGAGCCAAGACCAAAGGGGAAAGCAAACGGTAAGGGATAAGTGAAGGGTTCGTGCCTTGGATGGCCACCTCCCATATAAGGAAGGGGGAGAGACCATACGGTATATAGACAGGTAAACATTCCGATTTCTAGAATAGTTTAGGCGTTAGGATTTTTTCCTGAGTTCTACAAGTTCAAAACTTCATATATTTTAGACGTTGAAAGAGTAGAATATTTCCTTTCGTTAATTTTGAATTTGAGTGTGCACCCACTAACTCTCTCCTTTACTACTTCTGTGACTCCACCTCTTGTCGCAAACGATAGAAACGATGATGGTGAAGTATTGAAATCGGTTGCCTGTTGGTTCTATTTTTAGTACAATGGATTTGGTTCCTTCAATTTGAGCTTTGCGAGCAATTCCGAGATCTACAATGCCTCGAACTGCAGTTACGACCGCCTGGTTGTCAAACACACCTACCCTGAGTGAGTGGCCCTCCTCTTGTTTGGTATCTGTCATATTCGGATTTTTTTTTTTTTTTCTCCTCGACTGAATAACTCTGAGGAGACTAGACCCCAATTGCTAAAATCAACCCCCCCCCTCCTTTCTCAAGATATTTACATAATGACAAGGAAAAAACGCCTTCTCCTCTTTTTTCGCCTTACAGGGTGATATGCGGCACTGCCGTGGCTAGCTATGACCGTCATTATCTTAACACTAATTTCGCTGAAGTGAGCTTTACCTTCATCTCAGACTCTGGGGACGGAAATAAAGTGGCAACTGGCTTCGAAATGATACTCGACTGTAAGTGTAAACCTTCCACTCATAAAGGTCATACATACATACATACATACATACATACATACATACATACATACATACATACATACATACATACATACATACATACATACATACATACATACATACATACATACATACATACATACATACATACATACATACATACATACATACATACATACATACATACATACATACATGCACACATACATACATACATACATACATACATACATACATACATACATACATACATACATACATACATACATGCATACATACATGCATACATACATGCATACATACATACATACATACATACATACATACATACATACATACATACATGCATACATACATGCATACATACATACATACATACATACATACATACATACATACATACATACATACATACATACATACATACATACATACATAAATACATACATACATACATACATATATACATACATACATAAATATATACATACATATATACATCAATACATACATACATGCATACAAACATACATACATACACACCTACATGCATACATACACACACACACACACACACACACACACACACACACACACACACACACACACACACACACACATACATACACACACAGACACACACACCACACATACATACATAAATACATACATACATACATACATACATATACACACACATACACACATATATATATATATGTGTGTATATATTTATATATATACATATATATATATATACATATATATATATACATATATCTTCATGATCACTATATGCTTTTGTTTTCATCTATAAAAAGAACTACATGTTTATACTCTTGAGTTTGCCTTGTTACATATTCTCTATCCATTGAAAACTATAGTTTTACGTGGTCCTTGATAACGTTGATAACGTATACTAATTGAATATTTCGTTTTTCAGTCAATTAGCACTCAAGAAGGTCCAAATGGAATTCCCTTCATTTCCATAACGAGAAGATCGCATCTCGACTGTAGCCAGGAGGACCCTCGAAGCCTCGACCGAAGACGGACTGTGTATAACAAGACTTTGATTGTAAGGATTCATGATTGGACAAGGGTGTCCCTTACAGGCACACATATTCCTCTGCGAAATTTAAGCATTTATGAGAATATATCAAGCATAATAAAAATCAAAAGTGAGTTTTCATTGTACTTGACCTAAATGCGTCAGATGAGCCAAATCAAATGCTGGTGAGGTCTATTTGCCTTTCTACTGGTACCACGTAACCCAGTACTACAACGGAGGAGCATGCCGACAGGGGACCTTTTGGTCCATATCATCTAGGTCGGATGCTGAAAAATGAATGGAAAACAAATAAGTAAAGTAGTAGAGAAATGAATAAGATCAATAAACAATGACAGATAAAAACAAACAAAAACAACAATCATTTATAAAAAATTATATATAACAGAAAATAAACAGATAGATGATAATAGCTAAATGAATAATAAATAGATAAATGAAATGAAATAGATTAGAAAATGGCAGGCATTACAGCATATTTCTTAGGCGCTTCTCTAAATGAATCTTAAAACTTCGAACTGTACAGCATTGCACTGCATGTGCAGGAAGTTTATTCCAATCATTTACTACACGGTTGGCGAAGTTGTTTCTACCGACTTCCAATTGAAATCTACTTCCTGACCGTTTGAAACCACCCTTTCTTGTCTGATTCGAATTCAGTGTGAAAATTTCGTCACTTTTGATGATCCTGTAAGTTCCCTTACATTAGCCACTTTTTAGACCATTGCTGTAGTTTATCTAAATCTTCTTGAACATCTAATTGGTTTAAGTGATCATTCCGCAGTTTTGTATCATCAGCAAATTTGGAGACAATAGATTTCAGTCAAGTCTATATAATTTGTAAATACTATGAATAGAAGTGGCACAAAAAGGGAACCCTGAGGAATTACACATGTAACATTTTTTTATCTAAAGGTTTTGCCTTTTAGAACAAGTCTGCTTACGATCGTTTAACCAATTACTAGTCCAACTTAATAGGCTACCTCTTATTCTATGGGAAACTAACTTAGCAAGTAATCTTTCGTACGGGATGGTATCATAAACCTTCTCAAAGTCCAGATATATTGAATCAATATCGTTTCTTTTCTCGTGATTTGAAATGACAGTGTTGTAGAATTCTAGTAGGTTAGTCCGGCAGGAACGTTTCCGTCTGAATCCATGCTGGCTATCACTTATTAAACAGTTACTTTCTAATTGGTGTTCAATAGCATCTCTGATTAGTTTCCATAATTTTTCTTATGATTGCAGTTAAGCTTTTAGGCCTGTAGGTCACTGGTTTCTTTGTGTCACCCCTTTTGAAAATGGGTGTAACATTAGCTAACTTCCATTCTCTTGGGACATCTCCGGATATAGTTGATTATCTTTCAATAATTTCTAACTGAACAGCAACAGTTTATTTTATTTTATTTTATTTTTTTTTTCTCTCCGATCCTTGGATGACAACCGCCAGGTCACGGTGTTACTTTTTTTATTTACAGTAATGAGTAATTTTCTCTTAGACTTATCACAAGCTTCAGCTATGGCTTGGATGCGAGGTGTTTCGTATACAAATACCGAGCTAAAATATTTGTTTGGAATATCACACATTTCTCCATACGAATATTCAAGATGACCGTTAGCAGATAATAGTGTACCAATGTGATGCATAATAGCTCCCATTCATCTAATGCATTTCTAGTATTCTTTTTTATTGTCACTTTAAAACCCCTGTGTATTGCCACATAGCTTTGATAGTCGTTAGGTGCACCAGAACACTTGTATATCTTATAAGCTTATCTCTTTTTAGCAATACTTCCTTCAGTTTCTTTGTCAAACCATTTTGGGCGAGCTTGATTTTGTGGGTCGCCTGTCCTTAAACGAGGTGTAATTACGAACCATCTTAGTATGCGTATTTTGAAAATGTACTTCCCACGTCTGATCTACATCATACGGTATATGGTATCTGGCGTTTCAAATAAGGTATCCGATCCAGTTCATATCATGTGATAGTTAAATGATGACCATATTAGTACTGCTATTGTTATCAGTGATTTATTGTTTGTTATAGCGATAATTTCAGTTGTTGCCACCCTTCCTTGCCACTTGCTTAGGAGAGTAGCTGCCACAGTTGTTAATGGCTGGTTGATGCTAATAAAAGTTACATAATAAGGAAAACGATTGTGGCTGCATAAGAACTGGGTACTCGGTGACATGCCAACATTTGATGTATTAGCGTAAAGCGAAACCGGTCAAGAATAAACTCTGAACTCAGATCTAGACCCGTGACTTCTTTTTCTTCTTTCCTCAACTTGTCACAATGTGTCTACATTAGACGCACACTACAAATGGTGAGATATGAAGAAAACCAACAAAATGATATAAAGAATAATCGAATAAAAATAAAGATGATCATAAAGATGCTATATGTGTCACCACAGAGGGAGAGAGAGAGAGAGAGAGAGAGAGAGAGAGAGAGAGAGAGAGATAGAGAGAGAGAGAGAGAGAGAGAGAGAGAGAGAGAGAGAGAGAGAGAGAGAGAGAGAGAGAGAGAGAGAGAGAGAGAGAGAGAGAGAGAGAGAGAGAGAGAGAGAGAGAGAGAGAGAGAGAGAGAGAGAGAGAGAGAGAGAGAGAGAGAGAGAGAGAGAGAGAGAGAGAGAGAGAGAGAGAGAGAGAGAGAGAGAGAGAGAGAGAGAGAGAGAGAGAGAGAGAGAGAAAGAGAGAGCGAAAACAAGTGTGGCTGCATAAGTAGAATTAGGTCACCAGGACGCAAGCCAAAATCCAAATGTTACCTTGGAAAGGAGCCAGAATGTCAAACATTTATGACAGCTATAGACAGAACTATTTGCCGCAGCATGTTCGGATTGTCAACGACTAAACTAATTTTCCCACTGGTTTCTCACTAATCAAGATAGTATTCTGGGCGCCCATAATATATACACACATACATACATATATTCTCTCTCCATTTCTCAATCTGCACTGTCCTCTTTCCCTCAATCAGGTCATCTGTAGTTGTGGGGCATTTGTCTTCTCCAAGGAGACCGGGTGGACCTTGGTAACTATCGAACAATGGTTCGCTATCGAATGCATATAAAGTGTTCTCCGGGATCCTTTCAAGTGGACTGGGTCAGGTTTGGGATGGAGGGGGGGTCAGGTTTGTGGGGGAGGGGGGAGGCGGGCTTTAGGAGTGGATGTTCGACTCTAGACCGTTTGCAGGCGATGAAGCAACTAATCGGGAAAGTGAATGGAAGCAGAGCCAGAGTGATGTTCAAGACGAGGGTTTGGGGTAAAAAGATTGTAATTGATGGTGAGAGTCTTGAAAAAGTTGAGGAGTATAATCATTTGGGCCAGATGGTGAGGGTGACGAAGGATCATGATAATGTAATGAGAGGACGCATTATAATTGGTTAGAGAGTGTTTGGTGAGCGTGCTTAGGTCCTCAGAGGCTCTCTACCTTTATGTTTGAAAACTATCAGCAGCTGGTGCAGGATCTGGTAAAAGCTTTTGGCGCCATGGGATGCACGATGTCCCTTAAACTTCACATGCTGGACGCTCATCTGGACAAATTCAGAGACAACATGGACACCTGCTCAGAAGAACAAGGCGAGTGATTCCACCAAGATGTCAAGGAGATAGAGCGGAGGAACCAGGACCACTACGATGAGAAAATGATGTGGGCTATATCCGGAAGCTGGTGTGGGAGAGCGACCTGGACGACAACCGCGAATCCAGGAAATCCACTCATTTCTGACGTGTTTAAGTTGTTTTACAACTGTCATTTGTTTTAACTTGTTTCTTATAAGCTTGTGTCATGAAATAAATATATACTCTGTTGATTTGATCATATGAACTGATAAAAAAAATCAAAAATATAAACACTTCAAAATATCAAAGTGATCAGAAAACCAAACTTCTGATTAAATAATCTTTTTACATAATAACAAGCACCCGGATCTGGCTTCACCAGGTGTGCTTGGCCTACGGCTTCGCGCCCTGCCCGTAGGGCAGTTTAATGTACCAAAATGGGAAAATAAAAGAGTAACAATAAATTCCATAATTTCATTTAGACCTACTACGATTTTGTACATGAAAAATACATTAAACACATAAGTGGAAATTCAAATCTTCCTTATCTTTCTAACGATGTCCCCAGTGAAAGGTCTTTAGAATAATCCACAGTGTAAATTTCTTCGGGCATAATCACGGCTACGGCTTCTTCTTCTGTCTTACTGAAAATTGATCTTGGAATGCACACGATGGATTGATCAGGTTCTTCTTCCCCTATTGGCGAAGGAGTCTTCAAAATCTCCCGAAGGAGTCTTCAGTCTCCAAAAGGAGTCGTCAAAGTCTACTGACGTTGTCGTCAAATTCTCCCCTCGTCTCTCCCTCTGTTTCTCTTTCTCGTTAGGTCAATCATAAAGGCAATAAAATTTCGGAAGGTGGTCATTAAAACGCCAGGAAATTTTCAAAACTGAAAAACTTTATTTATGTATATAGATTCTCTTGGCAATATTTCGTAAAGATTCTCTTAGCAATATTTCGTAAAGATTCTCTTGATAATATTGCGTTAAGATTCTCATGTTAACATTTGGTAAAGATTCTCTTGGCAATATTTCGTAAATATTTTCTCATTAATATTTCGTAAAGATTCTTTTGTCAGAATTCCGTAAAGATTCTCTTTTTCTTGTTAGCACCACTTTCTTTTTCCATGGTAATATTATTAACGTATTAGATTAACACACGGAGAGCAGCTTAAAGACACGTCTACCCTCTATGAATGCTTACAGGCGTCTGAGTTAGATGTGTCCCCGGGAGTTAGTGTTTCCGGTGATGACTCATTTACGGGTTGGGCCTTGCGTAGGAGGTTGGAAGGTTTAGAGAGAAATATTATTTTATGTTAGTGGAGTGGAGTGGAGATTCTCTTGGGAATATTTCGTAAAGATTCTCTTAGCAACATTTCGTAAAGACTCATTTCCGGGTTTTCGTAAAGACTCATTTCCGGGTTTTCGTAAAGACTCATTTCCGGGTTGGGCCTTGCGTAGGAGGTTGGAAGGTTTAGAGAGAAATATTTTCTTATGTTAGTGGAGTGGAATGGGGATTCTCTTGGCAGTATTTCGTAAAGATTCTCTTAGCAATATTTCGTAAAGATTCTCTTGGTAATATTTCGTAAAGATTCTCTTGTTAACATTTGGTAAAGATTCTCTTGGCAATGTTTCGTAAATATTTTCTCATTAATATTTCGTAAAGATTCTTTTGTCAGAATTCCGTAAAGATTCTCTTTTTCTTGTTAGCACCACTTTCTTTTTCCATGGTAATATTATTAACGTATTAGATTAACACACGGAGAGCAGCTTAAAGACACGTCTACCCTCTATGAATGCTTACAGGCGTCTGAGTTAGATGTGTCCCCGGGAGTTAGTGTTTCCGGTGATGACTCATTTACGGGTTGGGCCTTGCGTAGGAGGTTGGAAGGTTTAGAGAGAAATATTATTTTATGTTAGTGGAGTGGAGTGGAGATTCTCTTGGGAATATTTCGTAAAGATTCTCTTAGCAACATTTCGTAAAGACTCATTTCCGGGTTTTCGTAAAGACTCATTTCCGGGTTGGGCCTTGCGTAGGAGGTTGGAAGGTTTAGAGAGAAATATTTTCTTATGTTAGTGGAGTGGAATGGGGATTCTCTTGGCAGTATTTCGTAAAGATTCTCTTAGCAATATTTCGTAAAGATTCTCTTGGTAATATTTCGTAAAGATTCTCTTGTTAACATTTGGTAAAGATTCTCTTGGCAATGTTTCGTAAATATTTTCTCATTAATATTTCGTAAAGATTCTTTTGTCAGAATTCCGTAAAGATTCTCTTTTTCTTGTTAGCACCACTTTCTTTTTCCATGGTAATATTATCAACGTATTAGATTAATACACAGAGAGCAGCTTAAAGACACGTCTACCCTCTATGAATGCTTACAGGCGTCTGAGTCAGATGTGTCCCCGGGAGTTAGTGTTTCCGGTGATGACTCATTTCCGGGTTGGGCCTTGCGTAGGAGGTTGGAAGGTTTAGAGAGAAATATTTTTTTATGTTAGTGGATGGAATATGAGAAATCACAAAATGACACTTAAAACCGGGGAACAAAAAATGTATTACCAGGTGTGTGCTATGGGCGTCCAGAATGTTCTATTTATTGGTGAGAAACCAGTGGGGAAATTAGTTTAGTCGCAAACAGTCCAGCAATGCTGAGACATGTAGTACTGGGTTACGTCGTGCCAGTAGGAGGGTAGATATACCTCACCTGCATTTGGTAGGGTTCATCTGACGCATTTAGGACAACTACAATGAAATTTCACTTTTGATTTTTATGATGCTTGATATATTTTCATAAATGGTCAAATATGGAAGAAGTACACATGTGCGTGGAGGTAACACTTTGGTCAAATCATGAATCCTTATATCCAATGTTTTCTTATTCCCTTCCTGTCCTCGGTAGAGGCTTCGAAGGTCATCCTGACGTTACAGTCATGATGTGATCTTCTGGCAATTGAAAGGAAGTGAATTCCATTTGGACCTTCTTGAATGTTAGGGTATATGAACTGAAAACCAAAATATTCAGTCAGTATACGTTATTAACGTCATCAAGGATCACGTAAAGCTATAGTTTTCACTGCACAGAGAGTATATAACAAGGCAAACCAAAAGTCTATAGCGAACATATATATATATATATATACATATACATATATATACATATATATATATATATATATATATACATATATATATATGCAACAGTAATCACAAAAAACACGTGAATAAAGATTTTTGCTAGTAACCACGAGGAAATTAAAGAACGGAATACTGAACGTTTTCGTCTATTACGACATTTTCAAAGTACATAGTGTCACAACAAAGTATAACTTATACAAAAGTATAGAAAACAGGAGAGGTCACTCAACGTAAATACGTAAGGATTATCTTACAAAGAAACAAAAATAAAATGGGTGAAAATTGAAACAGGTGATAAAATGTCACTCAACATAAATACATAAGGATGACAATTGACAAGGTGATAAAAGGACATTCAACATAAATACATAAGAAATATCCTACAAAGAAACAAAAAATAAATGATAATAACAAGAAATAAGAATGGTGACAATTAACACATGTGATTCAACATAAATACATAAGGATTGTTTTACAAAGAAACAAAAATAGAAATAATAATAATAAATATATATAATAGAAAATAATAATAACAAGAATAAATAAATAAAAATGGGTGACAGTTGACACAGGTGAAAAAAGGTCACACAAGATGGCTAAGGCGGAGCTTTGGGACATTGTCCTACAATTTGGTTAATAACAAAATTATCTAGTTTAAAAAAAGACCAGTGCTTAAATTGAGATTTTCATTAAAAGTTTTTTTAATGAGACACGATTCAATTATATTCCTTATCAAATAAGAATTACTTGAAACAATTTCTTGGGAATTGTCCCAATCAATACAATGATTGTAGTCTCTAATGTTCAGTATTCCGTTCTTTAATTTCCTCGTGGTTACTAGCAAAAATATATATATATACATATATATATGTATATATACATATATATATATATACATATACATATATATATATATATATATATATATATATATATATGTATATATATATATATGTATATATATATACATATACATATATGTATGCATGTGTGTGTGTATGTGTATGAATGAATGCATGTGTGACAGGTATGAGCGCAAGCAAGCAAGCAAGCAAGCAAGCGCTATGCCACCACTTTAGTCAGTGTTAAGATAATCCTCAGGTAGGTTGGACAACGGCAGTACATGGGTTTGGGATGCAAGCGAAAAGAGGCTGAGACCCCCTGAGATATAAACGCAAGAGCACATCCACATGAGTCGAGGTGTTTCCATCCTTTATGAAGACGAATGGAATTCTAAGAGTTCAGAGACTGACATCGTTTTGAACTAGGATGATCACCAGAGACACCAAGGTACCGAGGCTTCTTTTCTTTGGTCCTGCATTAGAGTACTCAGTCTAACACACAGGAGACACAAGTCCAGTGATTTATTGGAATCTGTGCAAGGCAAGAGTGGCGTCTCTCCTTTTGTGAGTAAAAGAAAATGTTTATCCTCCCGATGCGCACATGCTTGCTCCTCGTCAAGAACCATTTCCCAAAAGCTGTTTCTCGGCCCTTAGTTTGTGGCTAAACTGAGCAACGTTGATAGAATGTGCAATTCTCATCATCAACTAGCTCTCAGTCTCTAGATGTAGACCGTTTGCTTTTGGTGAAAGTGAAAAAATAAAACCACGCTGGAAACCCAGAACACTGAAATGTGCCACCAAGTTGCACAAAGAAACATGGGAAATATGTATACATGTGTGAAAAAACAGTTTTATATATAGGCAAAGAATTCTGCTTCATCCATAAAGAATTCTTTGCTTTTTCTTTTACTTAAGAACATAAGAACATAGGAATGAAGGAGACCGCAAGATACCATAAGGCCTACACTAGGCAGTTCTGTATCCATCACCACTTGTCCCCATCCATAAAGTTGTCTAATCGTTTCTTAAAACAACTGATAGTTTCAGCGCTTGCTCTATGGTTACTAATTTGATTCCATTCGTCGACCACTCTGTTAGTAAACCAATTCTTATCTATTTCCTTTTTAAATCTAAAATGTCCAATTTATAACCATAACCATTACTGCGAGTCCTGCCCTGTTGTTTTTATATGATGACCTTGTTTGCATCACCCTTGTTAGAGCCTTTGATCCACTTGAACACCTCTATTAAATTACCCCGCACTCTACATCTTTCCAGTGAGTGTAAGTTAAGGTGCCTAAGCCTCTCTTCGTAAGGTGTATTTCTAAGGACATGTATGATTTTGGTTATTCTTCTCTATGCTGATTCTAGTGAATTGATGTCCTTTTCCTTTCACAAATTCCCTGCACAGTTGCCTGCAAACCGTTTTCCTGTATTTTGCATGTTTTCCGCTGCCTAACCTGGTGCGCATTTTGACCCATCTTTCTTCCCCCACCAATCTTTCTCCTCAATCACAACCGTGAGGATCAAAGTCCTTCACTGATGGAGTCAACTCCTTGGCTTCTGGGTGGATTTCCCTTGTCTGATTACAACCGCCTCGCGACAGCCGAGACCCCAAATACAAGCGACGAATACAGACGTCAAAGGGTTGATCAGACTACGTTTAGTTGCAATGGCGTGTGGAGGTTTCTCCCACAGATGAAAAGGATCGCTTGGTGACGCCCACAATATATGAACCGAATATGGGCTTGAAATGAGTTCACTTAATTTCTTATCACTCCTGTGAATTTTTAGATGCTGCCCGGATCTTTGTCACCACCTGACCTTTTCGTGTATCTCCCTGTATCACAGAGTTGGAATCATGGATAAGTTATGGCAGACGACGGCTTTGATGACGATGATGGTGCTGATGCTGGGAGTGGGACCCTCGGCACAGGATCAGTCTCCTTCAAAAACGCGGGCAAATACAGATTGTTTGGATGGCATGGTAAGTATAAAGTATATATATCCTAGCAATATCCTCCACTGCTCAAACAGTTTCTTGGCAACTAAGGTAGAATATTGACATCATGAAAGAGGAACCAACCTGAAAACGTATCTATTCCTCAATGGCTTTTACTGATAAAGGAAAGGTGCTAGACATGGCAGAGGAACATTCTCGTCCCTTTTCCCTCCCACCCCTATAAACTTTTGTTGTTGGAAGATATGCCCCCGCCCCCCCTCTCTTAAATGTCGCCATTATCTTTTCAATGATTTTTTCTTCCTCCGAAGTTCTATGGTCCCTTTCAGATTGATTTCTTTTTCTCCTTAGTTTTCTCTACTCCTTTAGCCTTCTCTATAATCGCCTTGATATCCTTATCATTCGACTTGGCTTTTTCTGTTTCACTTTCTGTTTTGAAAAGATGTGGTGAACTTGAGTGGACGACCAAGGATGAGATGAATGGATAGGGCGAAGGGAGCGTTGAGAAAGAGAGGAGTGTCTGTTGAGCAAGGAAGGGAGGAAATAGTTGATAGGGATGAGTGGAGAGAGACGGTGTATAGAAGTTTTTTTTTTTTATGCAAGGAAGGTAGGACGGGGGATGAGGGGAATAGGAGGTGTCTGTGCGTGAATGATATTTTGACGCAGCCCAAAGAGATTTCTCTCTTTTTCTGCATGAAGAGATCGAGACGCGGGGAAGCCGATTAAGTGAAGCGACCTTACTATGGATGTATTGTCTTGCTGCATTACTTCTGATCCAGGAAGTGGGCGAGATACAAGGATGACCCGTCATTCATGAGGAGTTAAAATGTGAGGGGATAAAGAGTGATAGATGGGAGTGGAATGGATGGGAGTGGGCACGTCCCTTTGACTTGGCTACCCCCCTTATGAAGGGGAAAAAGCTCTTGATAAATAGATAGATAAACATTCTTTCATGACCTTTCCCTCTTTTGATATTTTGTTTTCACTTTTCAATTGTTTTCTTCCTAATTCTTGTTCAGCATCAAATGCAATTCATTTATGTTTCTGTGCTGTGTTGTGTGTGTTTGAGTGTTGGTTATTATGAGTATTTGTGTTGGAGGATTTTTCTTTAATCTTAATTCCTTTCATTTGAATATTTGATGCATCTTTATTCTATTGGTGACCTGATTCGAGTAGCTTGGTCCTCTGAAGTCACGTCACTTTGGAGCTGTGCTCTTATCATTCGTGCAGTCTTTTATCACTACTCACGTTTCTTCTTCTTCTTCTTCTTGTACCAGCCTGGCTTTGACATCTTTTTGTTCACATTTTGCGAAGAAGGTTGCCCCTGGACTACCATGGAGAGCAGCTCTCCTCCGGATACCATTACACCTTCGCATAACCCTACAACTATTTCAGGTAATAATTCATCTTCAGTAAGATTTACTCTCTTCGTTTTCTCTCTCTCCTATCGGATCGGTGTATGTATATATGTGTATGTATGTATGTATGTATGTATGTATGTATGTATGTATGTATGTATGTATGTATGTATGTATGTATGTATGTATGTATGTATGCATGTATGTATGTATGTATGTATGTATGTATGTATACATGTATGTATGTATACATGTATGTGTGCATGTATGAATGTATGTATGTACGAATGTATGCATGTGTGTATGCATGTATGAATGTATGTGTGTGTATATTCTATTTCAACTGTGTTGATGTAGCACTAAGGAAGAGAGAAGATGTAACCCGTGGTTCTTTGTTTCCGATGACCAGGCCCTGTGTGAGACTGCGACGAAAGCATCTCTGTTGACAACAGCGTCAAGGGTACTGTCCAGCGTAAGTGGTCAAGTCCCAACTACCCGAAGGATTACCCTGAGGGCTGCAACTGCACCCTCTCAGTCAAAGTGAGTAAATAATGACGCTAGTGGTGATGCTATTGATTTTGGGGATTGGCGATAATAACTGATGATGTTGGTTGAGATGGGGCACTTATGTACATATAGAGGTGTTGTGGAAGTCAGGAAACGTAAAAGAAAAAGAAAAAAGACTAATACTAATTCGAGGAACACGAGAAGTATCTTGCCCACAGGCTAGAGCAAAGTTGAGACGGAAATTGTGACTTTGAGGACTTCCGGCCTCCTAGGGAGCGATCGAGGATTAGACATGGCCTTTGATCCAAAGAGAGCCAAGACAAAAGGGGAAAATAGATGGTCAGGGATGGGTCAAGGGTTCGTGCCTTGGCTGGCCATCTCCCATACATGGAAGGGGGAGAGACCTTATGTTATATAGTGCACATTCCGATTTCTTTAAGTTCCGAACTTTATACATTTCAGACGTTGAAAGAGTAGATTTTTGTTAATTCTGAACTGAGTGAACGCACACTATGCCTCCATTCGTCCTCAACTCTCCCTTTTACTACTTCTATGACTCCGCCTCTTCGATGAGATCTTGTCCCAAACGATAAAAACGATAGTGGCGAAGTACTAAAATCCGTTTTTTTTTTTTGTTTTTGTTTTTTGTTTTTTAGCTCCCTGCAGTTGAATCTTTCCTTGTCAGCTTTGAGAACGGTTCCGAGATCTACGATGCATCGGGCTGTCATCACGACCGCCTGGTTATCACAGGCGACCTGGTTTGGTGAGTGTTCCTCCTCTTGTTGTCCTGTTCCTCGTTCCTTCTCACGAATCATCCATAGTGATGCACACGGGATGGTGTATGGTGTAGGTACTTGGAGCAGCGTCACATTCGGAAACCTTTTTCTCTTTTCTTTTCAACTGAAGAACTCCGATAATACCAGACCCTAATTACTAAAATCAAAATCCCTTCCTTCTCAAGATTTCTACATAATAACAAGCAAATAATTTCATACAGGACGGTATGCGGCAGTCGCATGGATATGAGTTCCAAAGGATGGTATAAAATGTCCAACAAAACTTATTTCACCGCAACCTTCATCTCAGACTCTGGGGACGGAAATAAAGTGGCAACTGGCTTCGAAATGATACTGACCAGTAAGTGTAAACCTGAGTGATGGCATAGCGCTTGCTTGCTTGCCCTCATAGCTGTCACACATCCATGCATTCATACACACACACACACACATGCATATATATGTATATATATATATATATATATATATATATATATATATATATATATATATATATATATATGTGTGTGTGTGTGTGTGTGTGTGTGTGTGTGTGAGTGTGTGTGTGTGTGTGTGTGTGTGTGTGTGTGTGTGTGTGTGTGTGTGTGTGTGTGTGTGTGTGTGTGTGTGTGTGTGTGTGTGTGTGTGTGTGTGTGTGTGTGTGTGTGTGTGTGTGTGTGTGTGTGTGTGTGTGTGTGTGTGTGTGTGTGTGTATGTATATACATATATGTATACATATATATATATGTACTGTATGTATATATATATATGTTCGCTATAGACTTTCGTTTTGCCCTGTTATATACTCTCTGTGCAGTGAAAACCATAGTTTTATGTGGTCCTTGATGACGTTAATAACGTATACTGACTGAATATTTTGGTTTTCAGTTCTAGTATCCTAACATTCAAGAAGGTTCAAATGGAATTCACTTCCTTTCCATTGCGAGAAGATCACATCATGACTGTAACGTCAGGATGACCCTTCGAAGCCTCTGCCGAGGACAGGAAGGGAATAAGAAAACATTGGACATAAGGATTCGTGATTTGACCAAGGTGTTATCTCCAGGCACATGTATACTTCTTCAGTTTTTTATCATTTAAGAGAATATATCAAGCATCATAAAAATCAAAAGTGAAATTTCATTGTACTTTACCTAAATGCGTCAGAAGAACCCTACCAAATGCAGGTGAGGTATATCTGCCCTGCTGCTGGCACGACGTAACCCAGTACTACATGCCGCAGGAGTGTCTGCGACTAAACTAATTCCCCCACTGGTTTCTCATCAATAAATGAAATATTCTGGACGCCCATAGCACACACCTGGTAATACATTTTTTGTTCCCCGGTTTTAAGTGTCATTTTCTGATTTGTCATATCCCATTATTATATAAAAAAAATATAACTTAATCAAAAGTTTGGTTTTGTGATCACTTTGATATTTCGAAAATATTCACACTTTCTTATTAGTTCATACGATCAAATTATATATTTATTTTATGACACAAGCTTATAAAAACAAGTTAAAACAAATGACAGTTGTAAAACAACTTAAACACGTCAGAAGTGAATGGATTTCCTGGATTCGCGGTTGTCGTTCAGGTCTCATTCCTTCACCAGATCCCGGATATAGCCCACATCATTTTCTCATCGTAGTGTTTCCTGGTTCCTCCGCTCAATCTCCTTCACATCTTGGTGGAATCGCTCACCTTTTCCTTCTGAGCAGTTGTCCATGTTGTCTTTGAATTTGTCCAGATGAGCGTCCAGCATGTGAAGTTTAAGGGACATCGTGCATCCCATGGCGCCAAAAGCTTTTACCAGATCCTGCACCAGCTGCTGATAGTTTTCAGTTCTTCGGTTACCCAGGAAGCCCTTGACAACTGCTATGAAACATTTCCATGCCATTCTCTCAATCCTACTGAGATCATTGAAGAACTTGGTAGACTCAAGAACCTTCTTTATCTGAGGTCCAACAAAAATTTCACCTTTGATTTTGGCCTTAGATAACTTTAGGGAGAAGTTAAGAAGATACTTAAAAGCGGCTGATTCCTGGTTGAGAACCTTCACGAACTGCTTCATCAACCCCAACTTTATGTGTAGTGGTGACATGAGCACAAGCCTCCCTGGAGACCAAGCCTGAGAAAGGCTCGTCCCGACTTCTCTGACATGTCACCTGCACTTCCTCTTTGACCAAGTTCCACTGCTTCATCCTGGAGATGAAGAGCTCTACATTGGACTTGGTTAGAACGATACGATATCCCTGACCAAGTTCTTTACTTCTTTTTGGCTTGGGAAGTGAGGAACTTTCTTTGGTATCTCATGCAGGTAAACCAAGTCCTCAGCATCCATGTCCTCCTCTTAATCAAAATACTCCTCTTGGACTTCACCTGGAGCGGTGACACTGACACAGGATATTTGTAGCAGTGAGGAATTGAAACAATTGATAATGGAATATCTGAATAATGCACAGCAGTAGCAATCTTTCCTTTCCACCGCTTGCTATAATCCGCAATGCAATAAATAAATAAATAAATAAATAAATGAATAGATAAATAAATAAATAAATAAATAAATAAATAAATAAATAAATAAATAAATAAATAAATAAATAAATAAATAAATAAATAAATAAATAAATAAATAAATAAATAAATAAATAAATAAATAAATAAATAAATAAATAAATAGATAAATAAATGAAATAAAAGAAAAAGTTTCTGCAGTGGTGTTTGGCTCTAGCCAGCCCCGTGGGTTGGAGAATTTCAGGGACCTCTCCTCATCTCACAGCCAACCTTACTGCGTTTTCTTCTCACAACAGTAGCAAGGGGCCCTGTGCTTGTCCTGGTCCCCAACTAGCATCCCGTAATAGTTCTGGTAGACTTCACAAATATTCGCCAACATTTCCAAGGAGAATTTTTGTTTCTCTTCTTTATATACTCGCCGCATATAACAGAGGGAGTCAGGGTAGTGTCGGCAGCCCCATGAAGCCATCTAAAATCATAGAAATATATGCATTCAGAAAATATGGATCTTAAAGATCTGAAAGTATAAAATATAAACATATTGAATGAAAATACATGTACAAAATAAGTAGAGTGATTAAGGACCTACTCATCAAAATTTGACAACAAAAAAACATCAAATCGCACCAATTGTACTCGATAATATGACATATTTCTATTACTACAGTTCTAAAATTCTATTAGGTTAACTGCTAGTGGCTGGGATAGAATTTTTATAATCCCAAACTTATAACTGTTTGATAGCATTTCTTTTTTTATTTGGATTTAAGTTGGACAAATTTAGATTTAAGAAGAAAATAGACAAGAACTGGCTTACCAAGAGATTGGTTAATGAATGGACAAGACTTATAGGCAGTTCACTCAAGGAATCTCGGTCGATCCCGCATTTTTGGTTGGCAGCCCTGCTCACCCTTCCTCCGATGAGTTGGCTGAAACCTCAAGCTTCCTTAAAATATAGTTATATTTCTTCACTTAGCTCAGTGACTATACGAGTTACAGAAATTTCATGTACATATAAGGATGAAGCAGTCCTTGTTCACCTATTTCAAAGCTTTCCATCTCGATGGTGCAAAGAAAGAAAGTAATAATATCGGGTACAAGATAAGGAATATAATTCTAATGTTTATACAGCATTTTACTTATTATCGCTGTGTCCAGTCATTATGAGGCTGGTTGTAAAAATTAACTTGTCTTCTGTGATATAAAGTAGTCATGAATATGACTGTACTTTCACATATCCCATAAAGTGACACAGAAACGAGGAAATGAGGTTTATATGATTATCTTTTGATACTGGACTGATGGCGGGAAGCGCAGCGTCTTGCTCCCTCCCTCTCTCCCTCCCTCCCTCCCTCCAGCCCCAATTAATGTAATGAGTCAAAATTGAACATTACTTGAGTACATAGCGCTCATTGTTTTTCACATCTAGATTAGCTTATGGCTTTCATTATCTCATATTCATTGTCTTCTTGAATCTTTGAATACTGTTGTACCAACGTATACGGTCGGAAGAGTGACACTCAGATCGGAAATTGAAATGATTATATATGAAAAAGTATACTACGATGCAACTTACGAGACACCATAAAAAAAGTTCATGAGGGGCGTCTCTGTCACCACAGTGCGTAATGGAAGATCTATCTCCTCCCTTCCTCCCACTCTTGCAATATACTGTAGAGTGATTGAAATGGTACGGTTGGTAAAATCATGATCCATTTAGCCGTCAATTATTATGACGTTTCTAGGATGCACCACGTGGAGGCGGATCATACTTTTTTCATATTTAGATATTTCTCGAGTGAGGAAAACTATGGAAAATCTGAGTGTGAGGACAGTACGAACCCCAAGTAAAAACACCCAAGTGAGGAAGCCCAGGTCAAGGCAGAGACTGACCCGAGGCCCCTGCTCCAGGAGGAACGAGAGTGAAACGGAAGTGTAGGAGGGAGTGAACATGAGGGGACGTCCTAGGATGAGGTGGATGGATGGGGTGAAGGGGGCTTTGGGGAAGAGGGGAATGTCTGTTGAGGAAGGAAGGGAGAGGACGGAAGACAGAGGTGAGTGGAGAATGGTTGTATATGGATGATGTTGTGACTGCATGAGGAGGAATGGGCGGGGTGGGGTGGGGGGGGGTAGTATGTGTGAGTGAATTTTGACGCAGCCCGAAGGGATTTCTCCCCGTCCTCGCCTTATATGCAAAGGGGGACGGAGAGGGGGGGGTCGCCGATTAAATGAAGCGGCCTTGCTGTGGATGTACTGTGTCTTGCGACACTGCTTCTGACCCAGGGCGGTGGGCAGGGTGCAGGGATGACCCGTCATCCAGGAGGTGCTCAGATGAGAGGGAGGGTGGGAGGGGTGTGGAGTGTATTTAGGGATGAAATGGGTGGGAGTGTTTTTATGCCTTTCCCTTTCTGGCTACCTCCCTTGGAAGGGGGAAAAAGCCTTGGTATATGTATGTATGTATTTATGGAAGAGAGAGAAGCGGGAGTAAGAAGTCTCAGTGACTTGCAGAAAGTTGACCCCGAATTACGAGATCTTTATGAAAGAGCACAGAGTGGCATTAAACTCTCTGAGGAGTATTACTTGGAAGGGGGAGTACTATTCCGCCGGTAGGCGGAAAGTATCTGCCCCACTGATAATACAATTTGGTCCAAGAGACAGCAAGTGATGTTGTCTAGGGTCTACCGGGAAGAAGTTATGCGGCTAGGACACGATAGCCCCTTTTCTGGACATTTGGGTGTACTTAAAACTTCAGACCGTATCTGGCAACATTTCTATTGGCCAGGGATTATCGAGGGATGCGGCACAGCACTGTCATATTTGTCACAGTTGTCAGGTGGTAAGAAAACCTAACCAGCCTGTACCTGTAGCTACTTTATAGCCAATCCCTGTGGGAAAGGAAACCTTTGCTAAAGTTACTGTGAATGTGGTAGGGCTGTTGCCTCCGACTGTTAGAAGGCATGAGTATATTCTCACCTTTATGAATATATTTTCTAGGTACCCCGAGGCGATACCATTACGTAAAGTGCGCGCCAAGGTGGTGTTGTATGAACTGATTAGCTTATTTACGAAGTGGGTGTTACCTCGGGACCAGGGGTCTCTTTTTTTGTCCTGAGAGGTTGTGCGGAGCCTGGGAGCACTGGGTATAACTAAATTCACGTCGAGTGCTTACCATCCCCAAAGTCAAGGTGCCCTTAAACGGTACCACCAAACACTAAAAATAATGTTAAAGAAGTGGTGTTTAGAAAAAAGATATAGTGTGGGACCAAGTGCGCGAGGTACCTAACAAATCACTGGGCTTCTCTGCTTTTGCATAAGTGTTCTGTCACAAGGTTCCAGGACCCCTTAATATCCTGAAAGAGTGTTTATTGAAAGGTCATAGTTCTGCCTCCAAGGACATGTTGAAGACGGTGACTGACATAAAAGGTAAGTTGGTCATATGTTGGAAAATGGCCAGAGCAAGTTTAGAAAGTGCTCGGGAAACATGGAAATAAAACTATGGTAGAAACGCCAAAGTGCGGGAATGTAATCCCGGTGATAAAGTGTTGGTATTGCTATATTTTCTAGGTAAGCCCTTCAGGGACAAGTTCGGTGGACCCTACGTAGTAGTGAAACGAGTAGGAGAACTTTACTACATTGTTGCCACTCCGAACCGGAGGCGGAGTCAACAATTATGTCTTGTGAATATGCTGAAAGCGTACCAGGAGAGGGAACCGAGCCCGGTGAGTGAAACTAGCGGGGTCTTTGTACGCTTTCTATCGTGCCTAAGGAAGACGAGGACACGACCTCCCCCACTCTAAAGATCTCTCCATTCTCCTCTGCGCAGTTCCCAGCCCCGCTTCCATCGGCCCCGTCAGCTTCCAAGTCTTACACCCGCAGACCACTGCTGGCAGAATGCACCGATTGGAAATTCCATATTTCAAACATAAAGGTAGAGAGCCTCTGAGGACCTAAGCACACTCACCAAACACTCTCTAACCAATTGTAATGCGTCTTCTCATTACATTATCATGATCCTTCGTCACCCTCACCATCTGGCCCTAATAATTATACTCCTCAACTTTTTCAAGACTCTCACCATCAATTACAATCTTTTTACCCCAAACCCTCGTATTGAACATCACTGGCTCCACTTCCATTCACTTTCAAACCCACCTCGAGACCTTCCCCGCGCAGACCACTCAGCACATCTTGCAAGTTCTCTGCTCTTTTTGAAACAAGAACAATGTCATCCGCAAATCTTAGGTGGTTCAAGCATTCGCCACCAATCTTCAAACCCCTCCTTTCCCAGCTCATCTCCTTGAAAATATCGTCCAAGCAAGTTGCAAACAATTTGGGCCAAATTGCACTCCCCTCTCGATCTTGATCTCCTCTGCATCCCAATGTAGTCGGATTATAGCGGTACCCCTCGCACATATCTTTTTCCCAAACTCCCACGATCTGCTCGTTTGTACCCTGCTTGCGTAGCAAATTCAGCATTGCTATTTGTTCCACCGAGTCAAAGGCCCTCTCGCAATCTACAAAAGCCAAGCAGAGAGGTACACCGCATTCTGTCGCTTTCCCGATTAGTTGCTTCATCGCCTGCAAACGGTCTAGAGTCGAACATTCACTCCTAAAGCCCGCCTACCCCCCTCCCCCACAAAACTGACCCCCCCCTCCATCCCAAACCTGACCCAGTCCACTTGAAAGGATCCCGGAGAACACTTTATATGCATTCGATAGCAAACCATTGTTCAATAGTTACCAAGGTCCACCCGGTCTCCTTGGAGAAGACAAATGCCCCACAACTACAGATGACCTGATTGAGGGAAAAGAGGACAGTGCAGATTGAGAAACGGAGAGAGAATATATGTATGTATGTGTGTATACATTATGGGCGTGCAGAATATTATCTTCATTGGTGAGAAACCAGTGGGAAAATTAGTTTAGTCGTTGACAATCCGAACATGCTGCGGCAAGTAGTACTGTCTATAGCTGTCATTAATGTTTGACATTCTGGCTCCGTTCCAAGGTAACACTTGGATTTTGGCTTGCGTCCTGGTGACCTAATTCTACTTATGCAGCCACACTTGTTTTCTCTCTCTTTCTCTCTCTCTCTCTCTCTCTCTCTCTCTCTCTCTCTCTCTCTCTCTCTCTCTCTCTCTCTCTCTCTCTCTCTCTCTCTCTCTCTCTCTCTCTCTCTCTCTCTCTCTCTCTCTCTCTCTCTCTCTCTCTCTCTCTCTCTCTCTATCTCTCTCTCTCTCTCTCTCTCTCTCTCTCTCTCTCTCTTCTCTCTCTCTCTCTCTCTCTCTCTCTCTCTCTCTCTCTTCTCTCTCTCTCTCACTTCTCTCTGTCTTTCTCTCTCTCTCCCTCCCTCTATCACTCTTCTCTCTCTTCTCTCTCTCTCTCTCTCTCTCTCTCTCTCTCTCTCTCTCTCTGTGTGTGTGTGGTGACACATATACCATCTTTATGATCATCATTATTTTTTTTTTCGATTATTTTTATATTATTTTGTTAGTTTTCTTCATATCTCACCATTTGTAGTGTGCGTCTAATGTAGACACATTGTGACAAGTTGAGGAAAGAAGAAAAAGAAGTCACGGGTCTAGATCTGAGTTCAGAGTTTATTCCTGACCGGTTTCGCTTTACGCTTCAACATCTAGTGTTGGCATGTGACCGAGTACCTAGTTCTTATGCAGGCACACTCGTTTGTTTTCCTTATTATGTACCTTTTATTAGCATCAACCAGCCATTAACAACTGTGGCAGCTACTCTCCTAAGCAAGTGGCAAGGAAGGGTGGCAACAACTGAAATTATCGCTATAACAAACAATAAATCACTGATAACAATAACAGTACTTCTAATACTAATATGGTCATCATTTAACTATCACATGATATGAATTGGATTGGATACCTTATTTGAAACGCCAGATACCATATACCGTATGATGTAGATCAGACGTGGGAAGTACATTTTCAAAATACGCATACTAAGATGGTTCGTACTTACACCTCGTTTAAGGACAGACAACCCCCAAAATCAAGCTCGCCCAAAATGGTTTGATAAAAGAAACTGAAAGAAGTATTACTAAGAAGAGATAAGCTTATAAGATATACAAGTGTTCTGGTGCACCTAACGACTATCAAAGCTATGTGGCAATACACAGGGGTTTTAAAGTGACAATAAAAAAGCGGCAATATGAAATGAATATTGCTGATAATCCCAAAGAATACTAGAAATGCATTAGATGCATGGGAGCTATTATGCATCACATTGGTACACTATTATCTGCTGACGGTCATCTTGAATATTCGTATGGAGGAATGTGTGATATTCCAAACAAATATTTTCGCTCGGTATTTGTATACGAAACACCTCGCATCCAAGCCCTAGCTGACGCTTGTGATAAGTCTAAGAGAAAATTACTCATTACTGTAAAAAAAAAATAAATAAATAAATAAAAAAAATAGCACCGTGACCTGGCGGTTGTCATCCAAGGATCGTAGAGCAAAAAAATAGATAAATAAATAAATCAATAAATAAGATAAATAAAAAAAAAAAGTAAACTGTTGCTGTTCCGTTAGAAATTATTAAAAGAATCAATCTTATCCGGAGATGTCCCAATAGAATGGAAGTTAGCTAACGTTACTCCCATACTCAAAAAGGGTTACAAAAAGAAGCCAATGAACTACAGGCCTATAAGCTTAACCTGAATTGTAGGAAAAATGAGGGAAACTATCATCAGAGATGTTATTGAACACCATTTAGAAAGTATTTGTTTAATAAATGATAGCCAGCATGGATTCAGACGGGAACGTTCCTGCCGGACTAACCTACTAGAATTCTACAACACTGTCATTTCAAATCACGAGAAAAGAAACGATATTGATTCAATATATC
>NC_134793.1:25241881-25244381 GCF_046742065.1 Oratosquilla oratoria | reverse complement strand
TCTATGGATTTTCTGGTCTTCTTATCCATACCTTTTGTAATACCTCGGCCCGCTTCTATTGTGGAAGGTGTCCAGATTCGTCCACATGCACTACCATGGCGTTGGTAAGCCTATGGTGACGGACGTCGGCCTATGCTCCCTGAATGATCCTTGTGTTTGGCCCCCAGGAAATCCATAGAAGCTGCATATATCACTACCCGTCCCAACATCACGATCGGTTGCCTCAATATTCTGCCTTAGTTGACGAGAGACTGTTTGAGCAGTGGAGGATAATCCTGGGGTATACACTTTAAACTTACTATGCCATCATAACAATCTGTATTTGCTTGTGTCGTTGAAGGGGGCTGATCCTGTGTCGAGGGTCCGACTCCCAGCATCAGCACCATCATCATCATTATCATCAAACCCGTCGCGTGGCATAACTTATCATCCATGGTTCCAACTCTGTGATGCAGCGAAAGAGATAGAGGAAAAGGTCAAGTGACGACAAAGAAGGGTGAAGGAGAAAAGGTGCGTCAAACTGCGCACCCCGTTAGGCAGGGGAAAACATACACAATGCAGGACGAACGGTTTTGCAGGCAACTGCTGAGAACCTTTTATAAACCCAAGTCATGAAGTTGGAGTAGGACGGAGGAGAAGGAAAGTATTTTCACTTTTTTTTCTGTGCAGGAAAATTGAAATAAGTAAATATATATGTATATATATATACAGTATATATATATAATATATATATATATACACACATATATATACATACATATATATATATATATATATATATATATATATATATATGTATATATATATATATAAAGAGGAGTTTTTCCCTCAGACGCAGACACAACAATCAACATAAGAATTTACTGTAAGCCAAACCTGACTAGGTCCCTAGTTATGAGAAACAACACAACACCAAAAATCCGGAAGGAAGCCTCTACCAATGTAGTTTATAAGTTTGCTTGCCAGGAGGGCTGCTGTGACGGCTCCTTTTCCTGCATTGGTAGAACCTCCACCACACTAACACTTCATTGACCACCACGACATGAAGCCACCACTTAACACATTAGTACACAATACAATTATACTCCACAAAGAAACAAAGTTCAAAAGACTGCAGATTGCTGAAGCTGTTGCTATTACTACTCAGCGGCCCTCCATCAATGTACAGCAAGCTGCAGATTTCATCCTCCCGTCAGCCCGCCCCCAGGAACATCATGCCCAACAAAAGCAACAAGATCAAGGTGCATCCGAACCCCTACTAGAGCGATACCTCCACCAAAACCCTCAGCAACATAAAAATTCCCAGCCCATAGGACCCCAAACTAGAAGTCGAGCCAGACTTTCCTCCACAAGCTCCGGAATAAGACTGATATCCTTCCCTACCTCTCCCAGTGACCTCACCCAAGGCCCCCTTCCGACTTCGCCTGCTTCTCCAAGTGACTTCCCCCAGAGACCCCTGTCGTCCTCGCCTTCCACTAGTGACCTCACCCAGAGGTTTCACTTGACATCTCCTCCTTCTAGTGACCTCACCCAGAAACTTCTTCCTCTCCCAATACCCTTACCATTCTGCTTTTTAAGGACTGACAGTCGGCCAGGACCATTATCAGTTGCTTCATCTTCGTCGATAGCAGACCTATTTAACCTTGGAATTTATATACCTGTATATATATATATATATATATATATATATATGTATATATATATACATATATAATATATACCAGTGAAGAAAAGAAATTATGAATGAAGCAGAATTCTTTCCCTATATATAAAACTTTTTTCACACTTCTATGTATATTTCATCTTTCTTTGTGCAACTGGGTGACAGGTTTCAGTGTTCTGGGTTTCCAGCTTGGTTTTATCATTTCATTTTCATCAAAAGTATTTGTTCTACATTAAGAGATTGAGAGCAAGTTGATGATGAGAATTGTACATTCTATCAACGTTGCTCAGTTTAGCCACAAACTAAGGGCCGAGAAACAGCTTTTGCGAAATGGTTCTTGACGAAGAGCCAGCATGTGCGCAGCGGGAGGATAAACCTTTTCTTTTACTTACAAAAGGAGAGACGCCACAGCACAGATTTCGATAAAGCACTGCACTTGTGTCCCCTGTGCGTTAGCGCGAGTACTCTAATGCAGGACCAAAGGAAAGAAGCCTCGGTATCTTCGCGTCTCTGGTGATCATCCTTGTTCAAAAGGACGTCAGTCAGAGTCTGAGCTCTTACGATTCCCATCTTCTTTATAAATGATGGAAAAACCTCGACTCTTGTGGATGATGAGCTCTTGCATTATCATCTCAGGGGCTCTCAGCCTGTTCTCGCTGCATCCTAAACTCATGTATTGTCGTTGTCTAATCTACCTGATGATTATTTTAACACTGAGTAAAGTCACTGACCCACTAGCTACGACTAGTTTTCGGCTCATGTCGCCCTTTTGTCAAACTTTGAAGCCCCAGACCCTACTCAGGAATCACCCAAAGGGAGCCGACGGGTCTATTTATT
>NC_134793.1:25214381-25234381 GCF_046742065.1 Oratosquilla oratoria | reverse complement strand
CACACACACACACACACACACACGCATACACACGCACACACACGCACATACATACACACACACACACACACACACACACACACACACACACACACACACACACACACACACACACACACACACACACACACGCACAAGCACACGCACCCATACACGCACACACGCATACACATGCACATACACGCACATACACACACACACACACACACACACACACACACACACACACACACACACACACACACACACACACACACACACACACACACACACACACACACACACACACACACACACACACACACAGCGAGAGAAAAATTAGACCTCGTCATTCGACAGATGTTGACTTACGTGTTCTTCGTGGCCTCCTCCTCCACCTCCTCCCACCATCGGGACAGTATATAAGAGAGGCTCTTCCCTGCCCTCTCCATCCATTCAAGGACTGGAAGTTGTGAGAGTCAGTTGTGCCCCCTCAGACCCCTCAGACCTTTTCCCACACTGTGACGGAACGTGGTAACCTGCAGCTCTAGGTAATACGTCGTACACGGCGGTGAGAACATCCCAGCTGGTCGTTTTTCATATCCAACAGTGACCTAACAACTCATAGAATAAATAGACCCGCCGGCTCCCTTTGGGTGATTCCCGAGAAGAGGGTGGGGGATTCAGTGTTTGACAAAAGGGGGACATGAGCCGAAAACTAGTTGTATGTAGTGGGTTAGGGATTTTAGTCATTGTTCAAATGATCCTCAGGTAGGTTGGACAACGGCAATACATGGGTTTGGGATGTAAGCGAAAACAGGCTGAGAACCCCTGAGATATAAACGCAAGAGCACATCCACAGGAGTCGAGGTGTTTCCATCCTTTATGAAGACGAATGGAATTCTAAGAGTTCAGAGACTGACATCGTTTTGAACTAGGATGATCACCAGAGACACCAAGATACTGAGGCTTCTTTTCTTTGGTCCTGCATTAGAGCACTCAGTCTAACACACAGGAGACACAAGTCCAGTGATTTATCGGAATCTGTGCAAGGCAAGAGTGGCGTCTCTCCTTTTGTGAGTAAAAGAAAAGGTTTATCCGCCCACTGCGCACATACTTGCTCCTCGTCAACAGCCATCTCGCAAAAACTGTTTATCGGCCCTTTGTTTGTGGCTAAACTGAGCAACGTTGATAGAATGTGCAATTCTCACCATCAACTAGTTCTCAGTTTCTTGATGAAGAACGTTTACTTTTGGTGAAAGTGAAATAATAAAACCACGCTGGAAACCCAGAAGACTGAAATGTGCCACCAAGTTGCATAAAGAAACATGTGTGAAAAAAAAACAGTTTTATTTATAGGCAAAGAATTTTGCTTTATCCATAATGATTTCTTATTTTTGTTTTTACTTGTTTCAACCTTTTCCTTTCACAAATTCCCTGCACAGTTGCCTGCAAAACCGTTTTCGTGTATTTTGTATGTTTTCCACTGCCTAACCGGGTGCACAGTTTGACCCATCTTTCCTCCCCCACCCTTCTTTCTCCTTGATCGCAACCGTGAGGATCAAAGTCCTTCACTGATGGAGTCAACTCCTTGGCTTCTGGGTGGACTTCCCTTGTCTGATTACAACCGCCTCGCGACAGCCGAGACCCCAAATACAAGCGACGAATACAGACGTCAAAGGGTTGATCAGACTACGTTTAGTCGCAATGGCGTGTGGAGGTTTCACCCACAGATGAAAAGGATCGCTTGGTGACGCCCACAATACACCATATATGAACCGAATACGGGCTTGAAATGAGTTCACTTGATTTCTTATCACTCATGTGAATTTTTAGATGCTGCCCGGATCTTTGTCACCACCTGACCTTTTCCTGTATCTCCCTGCACAGCACAGAGTTGGAACCATGGATAAGTTATGGCAGGCGACGGCTTTGATGACGATGATGGTGCTGATGCTGGGAGTAGGACCCTCGGCACAGGATCAGTCTCCTTCAACGACGCAGGCAAATACAGATTGTTTGGATGGCATAGTAAGTATAAAGTATATATATTCTAGCAATATCCTCCACTGCTCAAACAGTTTCTTGTCAACTAAGGTAGAATATTGACATCATGAAAGAGGAACCAACCTGAAAACGTATCTATTCCTCAACTGGCTTTTACCGACAAAGGAAAGGTGCTAGACATGGCAGAGGAACATTCTCGTCCCTTTTCCCTCCCACCTCTATAAACTTTGGTTCTTGGAAGATATCCCCCCGCCCCCTCTCTCTCTTCAATGTCGCCATTATCTTTTCAATGATTTTTTCTTCCTCCGAAGTTCTATGGTCCCTTTCAGATTGATTTCTTTTTCTCCTTAGTTTTCTCTACTTCTTTATCCTTCTCTATCGCATTGATATCCTTATCATTCGACTTGGCTTTTCTGTTTCACTTTCTGTTTTGAAAAGATGTGGTGAACTTGAGTGGACGACCAAGGATGAGATGAATGGATAGGGCGAAGGGAGCGTTGAGAAAGAGAGGAGTGTCTGTTGAGCAAGGAAGGGAGAAAATAGTTGATAAGGATGAGTGGAGAGAGACGGTGTATAGAAGTTTTTTTTTTATGCAAGGAAGGTAGGACGGGGGATGAGGGGAATAGGAGATGTCTGTGCGTGAATGATATTTTGACGCAGCCCAAAGAGATTTCTCTCTTTTTCTGCATGAAGAGATAGAGACGCGGGGAAGCCGATTAAGTGAAGCGACCTTACTATGGATGTATTGTCTTGCTGCATTACTTTAGATCCAAGACAGTGGGCGAGATACAAGGATGACCCGTCATTCATGAGGAGCTAAAATGTGAGGGGATAAAGAGTGATAGATGGGAGTGGAATGGATGGGAGTGGGCACGTCCCTTTGACTTGGCTACCCCCTTATGAAGGGGAAAAAGCTCTTGATAAATAGATAGATAAACATTCTTTCATGACCTTTCCCTCTTTTGATATTTTGTTTTCACTTTTCAATTGTTTTCTTCCTAATTCTTGTTCAGCATCAAATGCAATTCATTTATGTTTCTGTGCAGTGTTGTGTGTGTTTGAGTGTTGGTTATTATGAGTATTTGTGTTGGAGGATTTTTTTTTTTTTTTTTTAATTCCTTTCATTTGATTATTTGATGCACTTTTATTCTATTGGTGACGTGATTCGAGTAGCTTGGTCCTCTGAAGTCACGTCACTTTGGAGCTGTGCCCTTATCATTCGTGCAGTCTTTTATCACTACTCACGTTTCTTCTTCTTCTTGTACCAGCCTGGCTTTGACATCTTTTTGTTCAAATTTTGCGAAGAAGTTTGCCCCTGGACTACCATGGAGAGCAGCTGTCCTCCAGATACCATTACACCTTCGCATACCCCTACAACTACTTCAGGTAATAATTCATGTTATGTGAACTTCACTCTCTTCGTTTTCTCTCGCTCCTATCGGATCGGTGTATGTATATATGTGTGTATGTATGTATGTATGTATGTATGTATGTATGTATGTATGTATGTATGTATGTATGTATGTATGTATGTATCTATGTATGTATGCATGTATGTATGTATGTATGTATGTATGTATGTATACATGTATGTATGTATACATGTATGTGTGCATGTATGAATGTATGTATGTACGAATGTATGCATGTGTGTATGCATGTATGAATGTATGTGTGTGTATATTCTATTTCAACTGTGTTGATGTAGCACTAAGGAAGAGAGAAGATGTAACCCGTGGTTCTTTGTTTCCGATGACCAGTCCCCTGTCCAGCATGCGACGAAAGCATCTCTGTTGACAACAGCGTCAAGGGTACTGTCCAACGCAAGTGGTCAAGTCCCAACTACCCGAAGGATTACCCTGAGGGCTGCAACTGCACCCTCTCAGTCAAAGTGAGTAAATAATGACGCTAGTGGTGATGCTATTGATTTTGGGGATTGGCGATAATAACTGATGATGTTGGCTGAGATGGGGCACTTATGTACATATGGAGGTGTTGTGGAAGTCAGGAAACGTAAAAGAAAAAGAAAAAAGACTAATACTAATTCGAGGAACACGAGAAGTATCTTGCCCACAGGCTAGAGCAAAGTTGAGACGGAAATTGTGACTTTGAGGACTTCCGGCCTCCTAGGGAGCGATCGAGGATTAGACATGGCCTTTGATCCAAAGAGAGCCAAGACAAAAGGGGAAAATAGATGGTCAGGGATGGGTCAAGGGTTCGTGCCTTGGCTGGCCATCTCCCATACATGGAAGGGGGAGAGACCTTATGTTATATAGTGCACATTCCGATTTCTTTAAGTTCCGAACTTTATACATTTCAGACGTTGAAAGAGTAGATTTTTGTTAATTCTGAAACTGAGTGAACGCACACTATGCCTCCATTCGTCCTCAACTCTCCCTTTTACTACTTCTATGACTCCGCCTCTTCGATGAGATCTTGTCCCAAACGATAAAAACGATAGTGGCGAAGTACTAAAATCCGTTTTTTTTTTTTGTTTTTGTTTTTTGTTTTTTAGCTCCCTGCAGTTGAATCTTTCCTTGTCAGCTTTGAGAACGGTTCCGAGATCTACGATGCATCGGGCTGTCATCACGACCGCCTGGTTATCACAGGCGACCTGGTTTGGTGAGTGTTCCTCCTCTTGTTGTCCTGTTCCTCGTTCCTTCTCACGAATCATCCATAGTGATGCACACGGGATGGTGTATGGTGTAGGTACTTGGAGCAGCGTCACATTCGGAAACCTTTTTCTCTTTTCTTTTCAACTGAAGAACTCCGATAATACCAGACCCTAATTACTAAAATCAAAATCCCTTCCTTCTCAAGATTTCTACATAATAACAAGCAAATAATTTCATACAGGACGGTATGCGGCAGTCGCATGGATATGAGTTCCAAAGGATGGTATAAAATGTCCAACAAAACTTATTTCACCGCTACCTTCATCTCAGATTCTGGGGACGGAAATAAAGTGGCAACTGGCTTCGAAATGATACTGGACGGTAAGTGTAAACCTGAGTGGTGGCATAGCGTTTGCTTGCTTGCTTGCACTCATAGCTGTCACACATGCATGCATTCATATACACACACAAACACATGCATATATATATATATATATATATATATATATATATATATATATGTATATATATATATATATATATAGGTGTGAAGACAGAATGAGTGGTAGGGTTGTGAGTTTAAACGCCAAGAATCAGTTGAAATTTAGTTTTTAACGTCTCGTCCAACTAGGACTTCTTCAACTAGGACATCAACGGATTCTTGGCATTTAAACTCACCACCCTACCACTCATATATATATATATATATATATATATATATGTGTGTGTGTGTGTGTGTGTGTGTGAGTGTGTGTGTGTGTGTGTGTGTGTGTGTGTGTGTGTGTGTGTGTGTGTGTGTGTGTGTGTGTGTGTGTGTGTGTGTGTGTGTGTGTGTGTGTGTGTGTGTGTGTGTGTGTATGTATATACATATATGTATATATATATATATATATGTATGTATATATATATATGTTCGCTATAGACTTTCGTTTTGCCCTGTTATATACTCTCTGTGCAGTGAAAACCATAGTTTTATGTGGTCCTTGATGACGTTAATAACGTATACTGACTGAATATTTTGGTTTTCAGTTCTAGTATCCTAACATTCAAGAAGGTTCAAATGGAATTCACTTCCTTTCCATTGCGAGAAGATCACATCATGACTGTAACGTCAGGATGACCCTTCGAAGCCTCTGCCGAGGACAGGAAGGGAATAAGAAAACATTGGACATAAGGATTCGTGATTTGACCAAGGTGTTATCTCCAGGCACATGTATACTTCTTCAGTTTTTTATCATTTAAGAGAATATATCAAGCATCATAAAAATCAAAAGTGAAATTTCATTGTACTTTACCTAAATGCGTCAGAAGAACCCTACCAAATGCAGGTGAGGTATATCTGCCCTTGTACTGCTAGCTGGCACGACGTAACCCACCCAGTACTACATGCCGCAGGAGTGTCTGCGATTAAACTAATTTCCCCACTGGTTTCTCACCAATAAATAAAACATTCTGGACGCCCATAGCACACACCTGGTAATACATTTTTTTGTTCCCCGGTTTTAAGTGTCATTTTCTGATTTGTCATATCCCATTATTATATAAAAGATATATATAGTTTAATCAAAAGTTTGGTTTTGTGATCATTTTGATATTTCGAAATATTCACACTTTCTTATTAGTTCATACGATCAAATATATATTTATTTTATGACACAAGCTTATAAAAACAAGTTAAAACAAATGACAGTTGTAAAACAACTTAAACACGTCAGAAGTGAATGGATTTCCTGGATTCGCGGTTGTCGTTCAGGTCTCATTCCTTCACCAGATCCCGGATATAGCCCACATCATTTTCTCATCGTAGTGTTTCCTGGTTCCTCCGCTCAATCTCCTTCACATCTTGGTGGAATCGCTCACCTTTTCCTTCTGAGTAGGTGTCCATGTTGTCTTTGAATTTGTCCAGATGAGCGCCCAGCATATAAAATTTAAGGAACATCGTGCATCCCATGGCGCCAAAAGCTTTTACCAGACCCTGCACCAGTTGCTGATAGTTTTCAGTCCTTCGGTTGCCCAGGAAGCCCTTGACAACTGCTATGAAACATTTCCATGCCATTCTCTCAATCCTACTGAGATCATTGAAGAACTTGGTAGACTCAAGAACCTTCTTTATCTGAGGTCCAACAAAAATTTCACCTTTGATTTTGGCCTTAGATAACTTTAGGGAGAAGTTAAGAAGATACTTAAAAGCGGCTGATTCCTGGTTGAGAACCTTCACGAACTGCTTCATCAACCCCAACTTTATGTGTAGTGGTGACATGAGCACAAGCCTCCCTGGAGACCAAGCCTGAGAAAGGCTCGTCCCGACTTCTCTGACATGTCACCTGCACTTCCTCTTTGACCAAGTTCCACTGCTTCATCCTGGAGATGAAGAGCTCTACATTGGACTTGGTTAGAACGATATCCCTGACCAAGTTATTTACTTCTTTTTGGCTTGGGAAGTGAGGACTTTTCTTTGGTATCTCATGCAGGTAAGCCAAGTCCTCAGCATCCATGTCCTCCTCTTAATCAAAATACTCCTCTTGGACTTCACCTGGAGCGGTGGCACTGACACAGGATATTTGTAGCAGTGAGGAATTGAAACAATTGATAATGGGAGATCTGAATAATGCACAGCAGCAGCAATCTTTCCTTTCCACCGCTTGCTATAATCCGCAATGCAAATAAATAAATAAAATAAATAAATAAATGAATAAATAAATAAATAAATAAATAAATAAATAAATAAATAAATAAATAAATAAATAAATAAATAAATAAATAAATAAATAAATAAATAAATAAATAAATAAATAAATAAATAAATAAATAAATAAATAGATAAATGAATAAATAAATAGATAGATAAATGAAATAAAATAAAAAGATTCTGCAGTGGTGTTTGGCTCTAGCCAGCCCCGTCGGTTGGAGAATTTCAGGGACCTCTCCTCATCTCACAGCCAACCTTACTGCGTTTTCTTCTCACAACAGTAGCAAGGGGCCCTCTGCTTCTCCTGGTCCCCCGCTAGCATCCCGTAATAGTTCTGGTAGACTTCAAAAATATTCGCCAACATTTCCAAGGAGAATTTTTGTTTCTATTCTTTATATACTCGCCGCATATAACAGAGGGAGTCAGGGTAGTGTCGGCAGCCCCATCAAGCCATCTAAAATCATAGAAATATATGCATTCAGAAAATATGGATCTTAAAGATCTGAAAGTATAAAATATATACATGTTGAATGAAAATACATGTACAAAATAAGTAGAGTAATTAAGGACCTACTCATCAAAATTTGAAAAAAAAAACATCAAATCGCACCAATTGTACTCGATAATATGACAAATTTCTTTTACTACAGTTCTAAAATTCTATTAGGTTAACTGCTAGTGGCTGGGATAGAATTTTTATAATCCCAAACTTATAACTGTTTAATAGTATTTCTTTTTTTATTTGGATTTAAATTGGACAAATTTAGATTTAAGAAGGAAATAGACAAGAACTGGCTTACCAAGAGATTGGTTAATGAATGGACAAGACTTATAGGCAGTTCACTCAAAGAATCTCGGTCGATCCTGCATTTTTGGTTGGCAGCCCTGCTCACCCTTCCCCCGATGAGTTGGCTGAAACCTCAAGCTTCCTTAAAATATAGTTATATTTCTTCACTTAGCTCAGTGACTATACGAGTTACAGAAATTTCATGTACATCTAAGGATGAAGCAGTCCTTGTTCACCTATTTCAAAGCTTTCCATCTCGATAGTGCAAAGAAAGAAAGTAATAATATCGGGTACAAGATAAGGAATATAATTCTAATGTTTATACAGCATTTTACTTATTATCGCTGTGTCCAGTCATTATGAGGCTGGTTGTAAAATTTAACATGTCTTATGTGAAACAGAATAGTCATGAATATGACTGTACTTTTACATATCCCATAAAGTGACACACAAAAGGGAAAATGAAAGGTTTATATGATTATCTTTTGATACTGGACGGATGGCGGGAAGCGCAGCGACTTGCTCCCTCCCTCTCTCCCTCCCTCCCTCAAGCCCCAATTAATGTAATGAGTCAAAATTGAACATTACTTGAGTACATAGCGCTCATTGTTTTTGACATCTCGATTAGCTCACGGCTTTCATTATCTCATATTCATTGTCTTCTTGAATCTTTGAATACGGTTGTACCAACGTATATGGTCGGAAAAGTGACACTCAGATCGGAAATTGAAATGATTATATATGAAAAAGTATACCACGATGCAACTCACGAGACACCATAACAAAAGTTCATGAGGGGCGTCTCTGTCACCACAGTGCGTAATGGAAGATCTATCTCCTCCCTTTCTCCCACTCTTGCAATATAGAGTGATTGAAATGCTACGGTTGGTAAAATCATGATCCATTTAGCCGTCAATTATTATGACGTTTCTAGGATGCACCACGTGGAGGCGGATCATACTTTTTCATATCTAAATATTTCTCGAGTGAGGAAAACTATGGAAAATCTGAGTGTGAGGACAGTACGAACCCCGAGTAAAAACACCTAAGTGAGGAGCCCAGATCAAGGCAGAGACTGACCCAAGGCCCCTGCTCCAGGAGGAACGAGAGAGTGAAACGAAGATGTAGGATTTGACTCTCTTATTTATGGAAGAGAGAGAAGCGGGAGTAAGAAGTCTCAGTGACTTGCAGAAAGTTGACCCCGACTTACGAAATCTTTATGAAAGAGCAGAGAGTGGCATTAAACTCTCTGAGGAGTATTACTTGGAAGGGGGAGTACTATTCCGCCGGTAGGCGGAAAGTATCTGCTCCACTGATAATACAATTTGGTCCGAGAGACAGCAAGTGATGTTGTCTAGGGTCTACCGGGAAGAAGTTATGCGGCTAGGACACGATAGCCCCTTTTCTGGACATTTGGGTATACGTAAAACTTTAGACCGTATCTGGCAACATTTCTACTGGCCAGGGATTATCGAGGGATTCGGCACAGCACTGTCGTACTTGTCACACTTGTCAGGTGGTAAGAAAACCTAACCAGCCTATAGGTCTATCTCCTTAATAGCCAATCCCTGTGGGAGAGGAAACCTTTGCTAAAGTTACTGTGAATGTGGTAGGGCTGTTGCCTCCGACTGTTATAAGGCATGAGTATATTCTCACCTTTATAGATACATTTTCTAGGTACCCCGAGGCGATACCACTATGTAAAGTGCGCGCCAAGGTGGTGTTGTATGAACTGATTAGCTTCTTTACGAAGTGGGTGTTACCTCGGGACCAGGGGTCTGTGTTTTTTATCCAGAGAGGTTGTGGTGAGCTTGGGAGCACTGGGTATAACTAAATTCACGTTGAGCGCTTACCATCCCCAAAGTCAAGGTGCCCTTGAACGGCCCCACCAAACATTAAAAACAATGTTAAAGAAGTGTTATTTAGAAAAAAGGTACAGGGTGGGACCAAGTGCGCAAGGTACCTGACAAACCATTGGGCCTCTGGCCTTTTGCATTAGTGTTCGGACACAAGGTTCTAGGACCCCTTAACGTCCTGAAAGAGTGTTTATTGAAAAGTCATAGTTCTGCCTCAAAGGACATGTTGAAGACGGTGACTGACATGAAAGGTAAGTTGGTCATATGTTGGAAAACGGCCAGAGAAAGTTTAGAGAATGCTCAGAAAACAATGAAACAAAACTATGGTAGAAACGCCAAAGTGCGGGAATTTAATTCCGGTGATAAAGTGTTGGTATTGCTATCTTTTTAAGGTAACCCCTTAAGGGACAAGTTCAGTGGACCCTGCGTGGTAGTGAAACGAGTAGGAGAACTTTACTACATTGTTGCCACTCCGCACCGGAGGCGGTGTCAACAATTATGTCATGTGAATATGCTGAAAGCGTACCAGGAGAGGGAACTGAGCCCGGTGAGTGAAAATAGCGAGGTGTTTGTACGCTTTCTATCGTGCTTAAGGAAGACGAGGACACGACCTCCCCCACTCTAAAGATCTCTCCATTCTCCTCTGCGCAGTTCCCAGCCCCGTTTCCATCTCCCCCGTCAGCTTCCAAGTCTTACACCCGCAGACCACCGCTGGCAGAATACACCGATTGGAAATTCCACGTTTCAAACATAAAGGTAGAGAGCCTCTGAGGACCTTAGCACACTCATCAAACATTCTCCGACCAATTGTAATGCGTCTTCTCATTACATTATCATGATCCTTCGTCACCCTCACCATCTGGCCCAATTAATGATACCCCTAAACTTTTTTAAGACTCTCACCATCAATTACAATCTTTTCACCCCAAACCCTCGTCTTGAACATCACTCTGGCTCCACTTCCATTCACTTTCAAACCCACCTCGAGACCTTCCCCGCGCAGACCACTCAGCACATCCTGCAAGTTCTCTGCTCTTTTTGAAACAGGAACAATGTCATCCGCAAATCTTAGGTGGTTCAAGCATTCGCCACCAATCTTCAAACCCCTCCTTTCCCAAGCAAGTTGCAAACAATTTGGGCAAAATTGCATTCCCCTCTCGATCTTGATCTCCTCTCCATCGCAATATAGTCGGATTATAGCGGTACACCTCGCACAAATATTTTTGCCAAACTCCCACAATCTGCTCGTTTGTACCCTGCTTGCGTAGCAAATTCAGCATTGCTATTTGTTCCACCGAGTCAAAGGCCCTCTCTACAAAAGCCAAGCAGAGAGGTACACCGCATTCTGTCGCTTTCCCGTTTATTTCGTTCATCGCCTGCAAACGATCTAGAGTCGAACATCCACTCCTAAAGCCCGCCTACCCCCCTCCCCCCCAAACCTGACCCCCCCTCCATCCCAAACCAGTCCACTTGAAAGGATCCCGGAGAACACTTTATATGCATTCGATAGCGAACCATTGTTCGATAGTTACCAAGGTCCACCCGGTCTCCTTGGAGAAGACAAATGCCCCACAACTACAGATGACCTGATTGAGGGAAAGAGGACAGTGCAGATTGAGAAATGGAGAGAGAATATATGTATGTATGTGTGTATATATTATGGGCGCCCAGAATACTATCTTGATTGGTGAGAAACCAGTGGGAAGATTAGTTTAGTGGTTGACAATCCGAACATGCTGCGGCAAGTAGTTCTGTCTATAGCTGTCATAAATGTTTGACATTCTGGCTCCGTTCCAAGGTAACACTTGGATTTTGGCTTGCGTCCTGGTGACCTAATTCTACTTATGCAGCCACACTTGTTTTCTCTCTCTCTCTCTCTCTCTCTCTCTCTCTCTCTCTCTCTCTCTCTCTCTCTCTCTCTCTCTCTCTCTCTCTCTCTCTCTCTCTCTCTCTCTCTCTCTCTCTCTCTCTCTCTCTCTCTCTCTCTTTCTCTCTCTCTCTCTCTCTCTCTCTCTCTCTCTCTCTCTCTCTCTCTCTCTCTCTCTCTCTCTCTCTCTCTCTCTCTCTCTCTCTCTCTCTCTCTCTCTCTCTCTCTCTCTCTCTCTCTCTCTGTGGTGACACATATACCATCTTTATGATCATCATTATTTTTATTCGATTATTTTATATATCATTTTGTTAGTTTTCTTCATATCTCACCATTTGTAGTGTGCGTCTAATGTAGACACATTGTGACAAGTTGAGGAAAGAAGAAAAAGAAGTCACGGGTCTAGATCTGAGTTCAGAGTTTATTCCTGACCGGTTTCGCCGCTCTACGCTTACACATTTGGTGTTGGCATGTGACCTAGTACCCAGTTCTTATGCAGCCACACTCGTTTGTTTTCCTTATTATGTAACTTTTATTAGCATCAACCAACTATTAACAACTGTGGCAGCTACTCTCCTAAACAAGTGGCAAGGAAGGCTGGCAACAACTGAAATTATCGCTATAACAAACAATAAATCACTGATAACAATAACAGTACTTCTATTACTAATATGGTCATCATTTAACTATCACATGATATGAACTGGATCGGATACCTTATTTGAAACGCCAGATACCATATACCGTATGATGTAGATCAGACGTGGGAAGTACATTTTCAAAATACGCATACTAGGATGGTTCGTACTTACACCTCGTTTAAGGACAGACAACCCCCAAAATCAAGCTCGCCCAAAATGGTTTGATAAAAGAAACTGAAAGAAGTATTGCTAAAAAGAGATAAGCTTATAAGATATACAAGTGTTCTGGTGCACCTGACGACTATCAAAGCTATGTGGTAATACAGAGGGGTTTTAAAGTGACAATAAAAAAGCGACAATATGAAATGAATATCGCTGATAATCCCAAAGAATACTAGAAATGCATTAGATGAATGGGAGCTATTATGCATCACATTGGTACACTATTGTCTGCTGACGGTCATCTTGAATGTTCGTATGGAGGAATGTGTGATATTCCAAACAAATATTTTCGCTCGGTATTTGTATACGAAACACCTCGCATCCAAGCCCTAGCTGAAGCTTGTGATAAGTCTAAGAGAAAATTACTCATTACTGTAAATAAAAAAAGATAACACCGTGACCTGGCGGTTGTCATCCAAGGATCGTAGATAAAAAAAAAAAAAACTGTTGCTGTTCCGTTAGAAATTATTAAAAGATAATCAACTATATCCGGAGATGTCCCAAGAGAATGGAAGTTAGCTAACGTTACTCCCGTATTCAAAAATGTTAATAATAAGAAGCAAATGAACTGCAGGCCTATAAGCTCAAACTTAATCGTAAGAAAAAAGGATGGAAACTATCATCAGAGATGCAATCGAACACCATTCAGAAAGTAACTTTAATAAATGACAACCAGCATGGATTAAGACGGAAACGTTCTTGCATGACTACCCTACTCGAATTCTACAACACAGTCATTTCAAATCACGAGAAAAGAAACGATATTGATTCAATATATCTGGACTTTGAGAAGGTTTATGATACCATCCCGTACGAAAGATTACTAGCTAAGTTACTTTCCCTTAGAAAAAGAGGTAGCCTATTAAGTTGGACTAGTAATTGGTTAAACGATCGTAAGCAGACTTGTTCTAAAAGGCAAAACCTTTAGATAAAAAAATGATACAAGTGGAATTCCTCAGGGTTCCCTTTTTGTGCCACTTCTATTCATAGTATTTACAAATTATATAGACTTGACTGAAATCTACTGTCTCCAACTTTGCTGATGATACAAAACTGCGGAATGATCACTTAAACCAATTAGATATTCAAGAAGATTTAGATAAACTACAGCGATGGTCTAAAAAGTGGCTAATGAAATTTGGCACAAGTAAATGTAAAAGTAACATAGGAAAAATGAAAAATAAGTGCGATTAAAATCTATCTGGAAAGTCGTTAACAAATGTGGATAATCAGAACGATCTCGGCGTAATTATCAGAGATGATCTCAAATCATCTAAGCAGCGTATTTCCGTATCATAGAAGGCAAATAACATTCTAAGGCTGATTGCGTGATCTTTTGATTCATTAAAAGTCCACCTGTCATTAACAAGCTATATGGTCACCGAATCTCATTAAGGACATTGACATATTGAAAAAAAGTACAACGGCGAGCTACAAAACTGATTCCAAATATCAAAGATAAATCAAATAAAAATGGGTCCATGACTTTTCGTCGCCGTCTTTTCGTCGCCGGACTTTTCGTCGCCGACGTTTCGTCGCCGGACATTTCGTCGCCGGACGTTTCGTCGCCGCGACATTTCGTCCCCGCGACATTTCGTCGCCTGTCTTTTCGTCGCCGGACGTTTCGTCGCCCCAAACAAAAATGTATGCAAAGATTGACAATAATTGAAATATAAAATTGGAAATATATGATTTAATGCCAAATTCAATATACTTCTTCTGATTGATCTTGATGTGATTATTGGTAGTAGCGTCTGTCCAGTCACTTTTTTTTCTAGTAATAATCACATAATCCTATTATTTATTATTATTACATTGGTCACCTAATATTATTGATAGTGAAAATTCTTACGGAATTATAAGACTATCAATGATTAACTAGTTGTTAAATTTGTAATTTGTAATTCGTCGCCGGACTTTTCGTCGCCCCAAGCATAAATTGTATGCAAAGATTGACAATATTTGAAATATAAAATAATTGAAATATAAAATTGGAAATATATGATTTAATGCCAAATTCAATATACTTCTTCTGATTGATCTTGATGTGATTATTGGTAGTAGCGTCTGTCCAGTCACTTTTTTCTAGTAATAATCACACAACATCGTGCCTTACTAAAGAACTTTACATTTCAATACATATGGACTATTTACTAATAACTTACTAATTTTATAATAAATGATTTTACCCTTACACTTTAATGAATAGCTTCATAATTATGATTTCGTGTCAAATTATTACTGTATGATATGCCAATAATAAATTATCATATATACTGACGTGTCAAATATATATTTAGATAATGATGTATTAAATTATTTATTGTAATTTAAATAAAATTTGCCACACTCATATTATTGCATTGGGAGTAGGAATATAAGTACAAGTATGACATTAAATATATTTCCAATTGTCAATCTTTGCATACAATTTATGTTTGGGGCGACGAAAAGTCCGGCGACGAAAAGACCGGCGACGAAAAGTCGCGGGGACGAAATGTCGCGGCGACGAAACGTCCGGCGACGAAAAGTCGCGGCGACGAAACGTCCGGCGACGAAAAGTCGGCGACGAAAAGTCCGGCGACGAAAAGACGGCGACGAAAAGTCGTGCACCCAATAAAAATAGACTAAAACATATGAATCTATTTTCTCTAAAAAAGTGTAGAATCAGGAGTGATGTGATACAGGTCTTTAAGATTCTAAAGGAAACTTACAACATCAAAAGTGACGAAATTTTCACACTGAATGCGAATCAGACAAGAAATAGTGGTCTCAAACTGTCAGCAATTGGTTTAAATTGGAAGTCAGTAGAAACAACTTCGCCAACCGTGTAGTAAATGATTGGAATAAACTTCCTGCAGAGGCAGTGCATTGCTGCACAGTTCGAAGTTTTAAGATTCGTTTAGATAAACTCCTAAGCAAGATGCTGTAATGCCTGTCATTTTCTAATCTATTTCATTTTATTTATTTATCTGTTATTCATTTAGCTATTATTATCTATCTGTTTATTTTCTGTTATATATCATTTATCATAAATTATTGTTATTTTTTTTTTGTTTTTATCTGTCATTGTTTATCTTATTCATTCAACTACTACTTTACTTGTTTGTTTTCTATTCATTTTTCAGCATCCGACCTAGATGACATGGACCAAAAGGTCCCCTGTCGGCATGCTCCTCCGTTGTAGTACTGGGTTACGTGGTACCAGTAGAAAGGCAAATAGACCTAACCAGCATTTGATATGGCTCATCTGACGCATTTAGGTCAACTGCAATGAAAACTCACTTTTGATTTTTATGATGCTTGATATATTCTCATAAATGCTTAAATTTCGCAGAGGAATATGTGTGCCTGTAAAGAGCACCTTTGTTCAATCATGAATCCTTATAATCAAAGTCTTGTTATACACAGTCCGTCTTCGGTCGAGGCTTCGAAGGTCATCCTGGCATTACAGTCGAGATGCGATCTTCTTGTTACGGAAATGAAGTGAATTCTATTTGCACCGTCTTCATTAGTAGGCTACTTATCAACTGAAAAACGAAATATTGAGTCAGTATACGTTATCAACGTTATCAAGGACCACGTAAAACTATAGTTTTCAATGGATAGAGAATATGTAACAAGGCAAACTCAAGAGTATAAACATGTAGTTCTTTTTATAAATGAAAACAAAAGCATATAGCGAACATGAAGATATATATATACATATAGTCTATGTACATATATATATATATATGTATATATATATATATATGTGTGTGTGTGTGTGTGTGTGTGTGTGTGTGTGTGTGGTGTGTGTGTGTGTGTGTGTGTGTGTGTGTGTGTGTGTGTGTGTGTGTGTGTGTGTGTGTGTGTGTGTGTGTGTGTGTGTGTGTGTGTGTGTGTGTGTGTGTATGTATGTGTGTATGTATGTATGTACGTATGTGTGTGTGTATGTATGTATGTATGTATGTATGTATGTATGTATGTATGTATGTATGTATGTATGTGTGTATGTATGTATGTATGTATGTATGTATGTATGTATGTATGTATGTATGTATGTATGTATGTATGTATGTATGTATGTGTGTCTGTATGTATGTATGTATGTATGTATGTATGTATGTATGTATGTATGTATGTATGTATGTATGTATGTATGTATGTATGTATGTATGTATGTATGTATGTATGTATGTATGTATGTATGTATGTATGTATGTATGTATGTATGTATGTATGTATGTATGTATGTATGTATGTATGTATGTATGTATGTATGTATGTATGTATGTATGTATGTATGTATGTATGTATGTATGTATGTATGTATGTATGTATGTATGTATGTATGTATGTATGCACGAATGACCTTTATGAGTGGAAGTAAGGTGGCACCATCATTCAGGTTTACACTTACTGTAGAATGTCATTTCGAAGCCAGTTGCCACTTTATTTCCGTCCCCAGAGTCTGAGATGAAAGTCATTTCCAAATACTTGACATCATCGTTAAAAAATAAAATTTCACGGCTAGCCACGGCAGTGCCGCATAACACACTGTAAGATGAAAAAAAGAGGAGAAGGCGTTTTTTCCTTGTCATTATGTAGATATCTTGAGAAAGGAGCGGAGTTTGATTTTAGTAATTGGGGTCTAGTCTCCTCGGAGTTCTTTAGTCGAGGAAAAAAGAGAAAAAAAAAAGTTTGCGAATGTGACACTGCTCCTAGTGGCCACACCAGATACCAAACAAAAGGAGGGGCACTCACTCATCCACGTAGCCTGTAAAAACCAGGCGGTCGTAACTGCAGTTCGAGGCATCGTAGATCTCGGAGTTGCTCGCAAAGGTCATATTGAAGATGCCATGTGCAGCGAGCTGAAAAAGAACCAACAGGCAATGTATCTTAATACTTCGCCATCATCGTTTCTATCGTTTGCGAAAAGATCGCACCGTAGAGGCTGGAATCACAGAAGTAGTAAAAGAGAGAGTTAAAGACGAATGGAGGCATAGTGGGTGCACACTCAATTTCAAAATTAACGAAAGGAAATGTTCTACTCTTTCAACGTCTAAAATATATAAAGTTCGGAACTTCTAGAACTCAGGTAAAAATCCTAACGCTTAAACTATTCTAGAAATCGGAATGTTTACCTGCCTATATACCGTATGGTCTCTGCCCCTTCCATATATGGGAGGTGGCCATCCAAGGCACGAACCCTTACTTACCATTTACTTTCCCCTTTTGTCTTGGCTCCCTGTGGATCAAGGGCCATCCCTAGGAGGCCACGATTACTCAAATTCAGAATTTCTGGAAATCAATTTGAACTTTCTAAATTTAGAATTCATAAGTGTCGTTGGATTTCCCTTAATCCAGGAGTTCTAGTGTCAGTGGTTTCTGACCCATCTCAACCAACATCATCAGTTATTATCGCCAATCCCCAAAATCAATACCATCACCATTATTTACTCACGACGACTGTGAGGGTGCAGCTGCAGTCCTCTGGGTAATCGTTCGGGTAGTTAGGACTTGACCACGTATATCGGATTGTACCATTGGAGGAATCTTCCACAATAAGTATTCTGTCGCAATCTCCACAGGGGTCTGGTCGACGGAAACAAAGAACCAGAGGTTACATTCTCTCTCTTCCTTAGTTCAACATCAATACGGTTGTGTTACAATATACATACATACATACATACATACATACATACATACATACATACATACATACATACATACATACATACATACATACATACATACATACATACATACATACATACATACATACATACATACACCGATTCGATAGGATCGAGAGTAAACGCAAGAGACTGAAATCTACTGAAAATTAATTATTACCTGAATCATTTGTAGTGGTATCCGAAGGACAACAACACTCTATGGTAGTCCAGGGGCAAACATCTTCGCAGAATTTTTCCAAAAAGCTGTCAAAGCCAGGTTTCTAGAAGAAGAACAACAACAAGAACAACAACAACAGCTACAAGAATAAGAAGAATAAGAAAAGTGAATTCTAATAAAAGATTGCACGAATGAAAAGAGCACAGCTGGAAAGTGACGTGACTTCAGAGGACCAAGTTTGTCGAATCACGTCACCAAAAGAATAAAAGTACATGAAATATTCTAATAAAGGGAATTAAGGTAAAAAAAAAAATGCTCGAACACAAAGACTCATAATAACCAACACTCAAACATACACAACACTGCGCAGAAACATTAATTGATAATAGTATTTGAACATTAATATCCATGTGAACAAGTTGGTTAAACGCGGCAACTGACTTTTTCAAGGGAATGAGCATACTGGGTCGTGCAGAGTTTATAGATACGCTTGGTAGCTCATGGAGGAATGTGAGCGTGGCACGCTGTGCTCTGATTGGCCCGCTGAGATGCCCAAGAGACCCGATCGTGAAGCGCTATGCCCGCTGAGGTTTATGCCTAGGTGAAGCTCCCAGCCTTACCATTGATGTTGGGACGGGTAGTGATATATGCAGCTTCTATGGATTTTCTGGTCTTCTTATCCATACCTTTTGTAATACCTCGGCCCGCTTCTATTGTGGAAGGTGTCTAGATTCGTCCACATGCACTACCATGACGTTGGTAAGCCTATAGTGACGGACGTCAGCCTATGCTCCCTGAATGATCCTTGTGTTCGGCCCCCAGGAAATCCATAGAAGCTGCATATATCACTACCCGTCCCAACATCAATAGTAAGGACAGCAGCTTCATCTGAGCAAAAACCTCAGCGGGCATAGCGCTTCACGATCGGTTGTCTCAATATTCTGCCTTAGTTGACGAGAGACTGTTTGAGCAGTGGAGGATAATCCTGGGGTATACACTTTAAACTTACTATGCAATCCGAACAATCTGTATTTGCCTGTGTCGTTGAAGGAGAATGATCCGGTGTCGAGGATCCGACTCCCAGCATCAGCACCATCATCATCATCATCAAAGCCGTTGTCTGCCATAACTTATCCATGGTTCCAACTCTGTGCAGCGAAATAGAGGGAAAGGCCAAGTGATGACAAACATCCAGACAGCATCTGAAGATTCACATGAATGATAAGAAATCAAATACACTCATTTCATGCCTATATTCGGTTCTTATGTGGTGTATTCGGGAAACCACACTCCACACGTCATTGCGACTAAACGTATTCTGATCAAACTTTTGACGTCTATATTCGTCGCTCGTATTTGTTGTCTTGGCTGTCGCGAAGTGGTTGTATTCAGACGAGGGACACCCGAGGAGTTGACTCCATCAGTGGAGGACTTTAATCCTTACGGTTGTGATTAAGGAGAAAGAAGGGTGGGGGAGGAAAGGTGCGTCAAACTGCGCA
>NC_134793.1:25174381-25201881 GCF_046742065.1 Oratosquilla oratoria | reverse complement strand
TTTCACACTTGACCTTTTCCTGTATCTCCCTGCACAGCACAGAGTTAGAACCATGGATAAATTATGGCAGGCGACGGCTTTGATGATGACGATGATGGTGCTGATGCTGGGAGTAGGACCCTCGGCACAGGATCAGCCTCCTTCAACGACACAGGCAAATACAAATTGTTTGAATGACATAGTAAGTATAAAGTGTATATCCTAGCAAGATCCTCCACTGCTCAAACAGTTTCTTGGCAACTAAGGTAGAATATTGAGAGGAGTTGGTGTGTATCAGACATCATGAAAGAGGAACCTAACGACACGGGCAAATACAGATTGTTTGGATGGCATAGTAAGTATAAAGTGTATATCCTAGCAAGATCCTCCTCTGCTCAAACAGTTTCTTGGCAACTAAGGTAGAATATTGTCATCATGAAAGAGAAACCAACCTAAAAACGTATCTATTCCTCAACTGGCTTTTACCGACAAAGGAAAGGTGCTAGACATGGGAGAGGAACATTCTCGTCCCTTTTCCCTCCCACCTCTATAAACTTTGGTTCTTGGAAGATATCCCCCCGCCCCCTCTCTCTCTTCAATGTCGCCATTATCTTTTCAATGATTTTTTCTTCCTCCGAAGTTCTATGGTCCCTTTCAGATTGATTTCTTTTTCTCCTTAGTTTTCTCTACTCCTTTAGCCTTCTCTATAATCGCCTTGATGTCCTTATCATTCGACTTGGCTTTTTCTGTTTCACTTTCTGTTTTGAAAAGATGTGGTGAACTTGAGTGGACGACCAAGGATGAGATGAATGGATAGGGCGAAGGGAGCGTTGAGAAAGAGAGGAGTGTCTGTTGAGCAAGGAAGGGAGAAAATAGTTGATAGGGATGAGTGGAGAGAGACGGTGTATAGAAGTTGTTTTTTTTTATGCAAGGAAGGTAGGACGGGGGATGAGGGGAATAGGAGATGTCTGTGCGTGAATGATATTTTGACGCAGCCCAAAGAGATTTCTCTCTTTTTCTGCATGAAGAGATCGAGACGCGGGGAAGCCGATTAAGTGAAGCGACCTTACTATGGATGTATTGTCTTGCTGCATTACTTCTGATCCAGGACAGTGGGCGAGATACAAGGATGACCCGTCATTCATGAGGAGTTAAAATGTGAGGGGATAAAGAGTGATAGATGGGAGTGGAATGGATGGGAGTGGGCACGTCCCTTTGACTTGGCTACCCCCCTTATGAAGGGGAAAAAGCTCTTGATGAATAGATAGATAAACATTCTTTCATGACCTTTCCCTCTTTTGATATTTTGTTTTCACTTTTCAATTGTTTTCTTCCTAATTCTTGTTCAGCATCAAATGCAATTCATTTATGTTTCTGTGCAGTGTTGTGTGTGTTTGAGTGTGGGTTATTATGAGTATTTGTGTTGGAGGATTTTTTATTTTATTTTAATTCCTTTCATTTGATTATTTGATGCACTTTTATTCTATTGGTGACGTGATTCGAGTAGCTTGGTCCTCTGAAGTCACGTCACTTTGGAGCTGTGCCCTTATCATTCGTGCAGTCTTTTATCACTACTCACGTTTCTTCTTCTTCTTCTTCTTCTTGTACCAGCCTGGCTTTGACATCTTTTTGTTCAAATTTTGCGAAGAAGGTTGCCCCTGGACTACCATGGAGAGCAGCTCTCCTCCGGATACCACTACACCTTCGCATACCCCTACAACTACGTCAGGTAATAATTCATCTTCAGTAAGCTTTACTCTCTTCGTTTTCTCTCTCTCCTATCGGATCGGTGTATGTATATATGTGTGTATTTATGTATGTATGTATGTATGTATGTATGTATGTATGTATGTATGTATGTATGTATGTATGTATGTATGTATGTATGTATGTATGTATGTATGTATGTATGTATGTATGTATGTATGTATGTATGTATGTATGTATGCATGTATGTATGTATGTATGTATGTATGTATGTATACATGTATGTATGTATACATGTATGTGTGCATGTATGAATGTATGTATGTACGAATGTATGCATGTGTGTATGCATGTATGAATGTATGTGTGTGTATATTCTATTTCAACTGTGTTGATGTAGCACTAAGGAAGAGAGAAGATGTAACCCGTGGTTCTTTGTTTCCGATGACCAGGCCCCTGTGGAGACTGCGACGAAAGCATCTCTGTTGACAACAGCGTCAAGGGTACTGTCCAGCGTAAGTGGTCAAGTCCCAACTACCCGAAGGATTACCCTGAGGGCTGCGACTGCACCCTCTCAGTCAAAGTGAGTAAACAATGACGCTAGTGGTGATGCTATTGATTTTGGGGAATTGGCGATAATAACTGATGATGTTGGTTGAGATGGGGCACTTATGTACATATGGAGGTGTTGTGGAAGTCAGGAAACGTAAAAGAAAAAGAAAAAAGACTAATACTAATTCGAGGAACACGAGAAGTATCTTGCCCACAGGCTAGAGCAAAGTTGAGACGAAAATACTGACTTTGAGGACTTCCGGCCTCCTAGGGAGCGAGCGAGGATTGGAGATGGCCCTTGATCCACAGAGAGCCAAGGCAAAAGGGGAAAATAGATGGTGAGGGATGGGTGAAGGGTTCGTGCCTTGGCTGGCCACCTTCCATATATGGAAGGGGGAGAGACCTTTATAGACAGATAAACATTCCGTTTTCTTGAAGTTCCGAACTTTATATATTTCAGACGTTGAAAGAGTAGATTTTTGTTAATTCTGAATTTGAGTGAACGCCCACTATGCCTTCATTCGCCTTAAACTCTCCCTTTTACTAATTCTGTGACTTCGCCTCTTCGGGGCGACCAAACGATAGAAATGTCAATGTACTAAAATCCGTTTTTTTTTTTTCTTTTTTTTTTAAGATCACTGGAGCTAAATCTTTCCATATCGGCTTTGCGACCGGCTCCAATATCTACGATGTCTCGAGCTGCAATCATGACCGCCTGGTTTTCACAGGCGACGTTAATTGGTGGTGAGTGTCCCTCCTCTTGTTGTCCTGTTCCTCGTTCCGTCTCACGAATCATCCATAGTGAAGCATACGGGATGGTGTAAGGTGTAGGCAGCACTTGGAGCAGCGTCACATTCGGTAACCTTTTTTTCTTTTCTCCTCAACTGAAGAACTCCGAGGATACCAGACCCCAATTACAAAAATCAAAATCCTCTTCCTTCTCAAGATTTCTATATAATGACAAGGAAATAATTTCATACAGGAGGGTATGCGGCACCATGGATCAGTTTTCCCAAAATTATTCTCAAACCAACGCTTCTTTCACCGCTACCTTCATCTCAGATTCTGGGGACGGAAATAATGTGGCAACTGGCTTCGAAATGATACTGGACGGTAAGTGTAAACCTGACTGAGAGCATAGCGCTTTCTTGCTTGCTTGCGCTCATAGCTGTCACACATACACGCACACACACACACACACACACACACACACACACACACACACACACACACACACACACACACACACACACACACACACACACACACACACGCACGCACACACGCACACACGCACACACGCACACACGCACACACGCACGCACGCACGCACGCACGCACGCACACACGCACACACGCACACACACACACACACACACACACACACACACACACACACACACACACATATATATATATATATATATATATATATATATATATATATATATATATATATATATATATATATATGTTCGCTAGAGACTTTTGTTTTGCCTTGTTACATACTCTCTGTACAATGAAAACTATAGTTTTACGTGGTCCTTGATGACGTTAATAACGTATACTGACTGAATATTTTGCTTTTCAGTTTCTGTACCCTAACATTCAAGAAGGTCCAAATGGAATTCCCTTCATATCCATAACGAGAAGATCGCATCTCGACTGTACTGCCAGGAGGACCCTCGAAGCCTCGACCGAAGACGGACTGTGTATAACAAGACTTTGATTAATTATAAGGATTCATGATTGGACAAAGGTGCTCTTTGCAGGCACACATATTCCTCTGCGAAATTTAAGCATTTATGAGAATATATCAAGCATCATAAAAATCAAAAGTGAGTTTTCATTGTACTTGACCTAAATGCGTCAGATGAGCCAAATCAGATGCTGGTGAGGTCTATTTGCCTTTCTACTGGTACCCACGTAACCCAGTACTACAAAGGAGGAGCATGCCGACAGGGGACCTTTAGGTCCATGTCATCTAGGTCGGATGCTGAAAAATGAATAGAAAACAAATAAGTAAAGTGGTAGATAAATGAATAAGATTTAAAAATAAACAATGACAGATAAAAACAAACAAAAATAACAATCATTTATGATAAATGATATATAACAGAAAATAAACAGATAGATGATAATAGCTAAATGAATAATAAATAGATCAATAAAATGAAATAGATTAGAAAATGGCAGGTATTTTAGCATATTTCTTAGGCGCTTCTCTAAGTGAATCTTAAAACTTCGAACTGTACAGCATTGCACTGCATGTGCAGGAAGTTTATTCCAATCATTTACTACACGGTTGGCGAAGTTGTTTCTACCGACTTCCAGTTGAAATCTACTTCCTGACAGTTTGAGACCACTCTTTCTTGTCTGATTCGCATTCAGTGTGAAAATTTCGTCACTTTTGATGATCCTGTAAGTTCCCTTTAGAATCTTAAAGAGCTGTATCAAATCACCTCTGAGTCTACACTTTTTTGGGGGGGAAACTAGATTGATATGTTTTAGTCTATTTTTGTTTGATTTATCTTTGATATTTGCAATCAGTTTTGTAGCTCGCCGTTGTACTTTTTTCAATCTATCAATGTCTTTAATGAGATTCAGATTCGGTGACCATATAGTTTGTTAATGACAGGTGGACTCTTAGAATCAAAAGATCGCGCAATCAGTCCTAGAATCTTATTTGCCTTTTCTGAAGCGGAAATACACTGCTTAGATGATTTAATATCATCACTGATAATTACGCCGAGATCGTTCTCATTATCCACATTTGTTAACGACTTTCCAAATAAATTTTAATCGTACTTATTTTTCCTTTTTCCTATGTTACATTTACATTTACTTGTGCTAAATTTCATTAGCCACTTTTAGACCATTGCTGTAGTTTATCTAAATATTCTTGAATATCTAATTGGTTTAAGTGATCATTTGCCATTCCGCCCAGTTTTGTATCATCAGCAAATTTGGAGACAATGGATTTCAGTCCATAGTATATATAATTTATGAATACTATAAATAGAAGTGGCACAAAAAGGGAACGCTGAGGAATTCCACTCGTAACATTTTTTCATCTTTTAGAACAATTCCGCTTACGGTCGTTCAACCAATTACTAGTCCAGCTTAATAAGCTACCACTTATTTCATGGGAAGCTAATTTAGCAAGTACTCTTTCGTACGGGATGGTATCAATAACCTTTGCAAAGTCCAGATATATTGAATCAATATCGTTTCTTTTGTCGTGATTTGAAATTAGTGTTGTAGAATTCTAGTAGGTTAGTCACGCAGGAGCATTTCCGTCTGAATCCATGCTGGCTAACATTTATTAAACAGTTACTTTCTAAATGGTGTTCAATAGCATCTCTGATTATTTTCCATAATTTTTCCTGCAATTGAAGTTAAGCTTGTAGGCCTGTAGTTCGCTGGCTTCTTATTGTCATCCTTTTTGAATATGGGAGTAACGTTAGCTAACTTCCATTCTCTTGGGACATCTCCGGATATAGTTGATTATCTTTCAATAATTTCTAACTGAACAGCAACAGTTTATTTGATTTTTTTTATTTTTTTGTTCTTTTCTCTACGATCCTTGGATGACAACCGCCAGGTCACGGTGTTACATTTTTTTTTATTTACAGTAATGAATAATTTTCTTTTAGACTTATCACAAGCTTCAGCTAGGACCTCGATGCGAGGTGTTTCGTATACAAATACCGAGCTAAAATATTTGTTTAGAATATCACACATTCCTCCATACGAATATTCAAGATGACCGCCAGCAGATAATAGTGTACCAATGTGATGCATAATAACTCCCATGTATCTAATGTAATTCTAGAATTCTTTGGGATTATCAGCGATATTCATTTCATATTGTCGCCTTTTTATTGTCACTTTAAAACCCCTCTGTATTATCACATAACTTTGATAGTCGTTAGGTGCACCAGAACACTTGTATTTCTTATAAGCTTATTTCTTTTTAGCAATACTTCTTTCAGTTTCTTTTATCAAACCATTTTGGGCGAGCTTGATTTTGGGGGTCCCCTGTCCTTAAACGAGGTGTAAGTACGAATCATCTTTGTATGCGTATTTTGAAATTGTACTTCCCACGTCTGATCTACATCATACGGTATATGGTATCTGGCGTTTCAAATAAGGTATCCAATCCAATTCATATCATGTGATAGTTAAATGATGACCATATTAGTACTGCTATTGTTATCAGTGATTTATTGTTTGTTATAGAGATAATTTCAGTTGTTGCCACCCTTCCTTGCCACTTGCTTAGGAGTGTGGCTGCATAAGAACTGGGTACTAGGTCACATGCCAACACTAGATGTTGAAGCGTAAAGCGAAACCGGTCAGGAATAAACTCTGAACTCAGATCTAGACCCGTGACTTCTTTTTCTTCTTTCCTCAACTTGTCACAATGTGTCTACATCACACGTACACTACAAATGGTGAGATATGAAGAAAACTAACAAAATAATATAAAAAATAATCGAATAAAAATAATGATGATCATATAGATGGTATATGTGTCACCACACAGAGAGCGAGAGAGAGAGAGAGAGAGAGAGAGAGAGAGAGAGAGAGAGAGAGAGAGAGAGAGAGAGAGAGAGAGAGAGAGAGAGAGAGAGAGAGAGAGAGAGAGAGAGAGAGAGAGAGAGAGAGAGAGAGAGAGAGAGAGAGAGAGAGAGAGAGAGAGAGAGAGAGAGAGGGAGAGAGAGAGAGAGAGTGAGAGAGAGAGAGAGAGAGAGAGAGAGAGAGAGAGAGAGAGAGAGAGAGAGAGAGAGAGAGAGAGAGAGAGAGAGAGAGAGAGAGAGAGAGAGAGAGAGAGAGAGAGAGAGAGAGAGAGAGAAAGAGAGAGAGAGAGAGAGAGAGAGAGAGAGAGAGAGAGAGAGAGAGAGAGAGAGAGAGAGAGAGAGAGAGAGAGAGAGAGAGAGAGAGAGAGAGAGAGAGAGAGAGAGAGAGAGAGAGAGAGAGAGAGAGAGAGAGAGAGAGAGAGAGAGAGAGAGAGAGAGAGAGAGAGAGAGAGAGAGAGAGAGAGAGAGAGAGGGAGAGAGAGAGAGAGAGAGAGAGAGAGAGAGAGAGAGAGAGAGAGAGAGAGAGAGAGAGAGAGAGAGAGAGAGAGAGAGAGAGAGAGAGAGAGAGAGAGAGAGAGAGAGAGAGAGAGAGAGAGAGAGAGAGAGAGAGAAAACAAGTGTGGCTGCATAAGTAGAATTAGGTCACCAGGACGCAAGCCCAAATCCAAGTGTTACCTTGGAACGGAGCCAGAATGTCAAACATTTATGACAGCTATAGACAGAACTACTTGCCGCAGCATGTTCGCATTGACAACGACTAAACTAATTTTCCCACTGGTTTCTCACCAATCAAGATAGTATTCTGGGCGCCCATAATATATACACACATACATACATATATTCTCTCTCCGTTTCTCAATCTGCACTGTTCTCCTTCCCTCAATCAGGTCATCTGTAGTTGTGGGGCATTTGTCCTCTCCAAGGAGACCGGGTGGACCTTGGTAACTATCGAACAATGGTTCGCTATCGAATGCATATAAAGTGTTCTCCGGGATCCTTTCAAGTGGACTGGGTCAGGTTTGGGATGGAGTGGGGGTCAGGTTTGGGGGGGGAGGGGGGTAGGCGGATGTAGGATGAAGGGGGGTAGGGGGGGTAGGAGTGGATGTTCGACTCTAGACCGTTTGCAGGCGATGAAGCAACTAATCGGGAAACGACAGAATGCGGTGTACCTCTCTGCTTGGCTTTTGTAGATTGCGAGAGGGCCTTTGACTCGCTGGAACAAATAGCAATGCTGAATTTGCTACGCAAGCAGGGTACAAACAAGCAGATCGTGGGAGTTTGGCAAAAAGATTTGTGCGAGGTGTACCGCTACAATCCGACAACATTGGGATGCAGAGGAAATCAAGATCGAGAGGGGACTGCAATTTGGCCCAAATTGTTTGGAGCTTGCTTGGAGGATATTTTCAAGGAGATGAGTTGGGAAAGGAGGGGTTTGAAGATTGGTGGCGAATGCTTGAACCACCTAAGATTTGCGGATGACATTGTTCTTCTTTCAAAAAGAGCAGAGAACTTGCAGGATATGCTAAGTGGTCTGAACGGGGAAGGTCTCGAGGTGGGTTTGAAAGTGAATGGAAGTGGAGCCAGAGTGATGTTCAAGACGAGGGTTTGGGGTAAAAAGATTGTAATTGATGGTGAGAGTCTTGAAAAAGTTGAGGAGTATCATTAATTGGGCCAGATGGTAAGGGTGACGAAGGATCATGATAATGTAATGAGAAGACGCATTACAATTGGTTGGAGAGTGTTTGATGAGTGTGCTTCGGTCCTCAGAGGCTCTCTACCTTTATGTTTGAAACGTGGAATTTCCAATCGGTGTATTTTGCCAGCGGTGGTCTGCGGGTGTAAGACTTGGAAGCTGACGGGGGCGATGGAAACGGGGCTGGGAACTGCGCAGAGGAGAATGGAGAGATCTTTAGAGAGGGGGAGGTCGTGTCCTCGTCTTTCTTAGGCACGATAGAAAGCGTACAAACACCCCGCTAGTTTCACTCACCGGGCTCGGTTCCCTCACCTGGTACGTTTTCAGCATATTCACATAACATAATTGTTGACACCGCCTCCGGTCCGGAGTGGCAACAATGTAGTAAAGTTCTCCTACTCGTTTCACTACCACGCAGGGTCCACTGAACTTGTCCCTTAAGGGGTTACCTTAAAAAGATAGCAATACCAACACTTTATCACCGGAATTAAATTCCCGCACTTTGGCGTTTCTACCATAGTTTTGTTTCATTGTTTCCTGAGCACTCTCTAAACTTGCTCTGGCCATTTTCCAACATATGACCAACTTCCCTTTTATGTCAGTCACCGTCTTCAACATGTCCTTGGAGGCAGAACTATGACCTTTCAATAAACACTCTTTCAGGATATTAAGGGGTCCTAGAACCTTGTGTCCGAACACTAATGCAAAAGGCCAGAGGCCCAATGGTTTGTCAGGTACCTTGCGCACTTGGTCCCACCCTGTACCTTTTTTCTTAATAACACTTCTTTAACATTGTTTTTAATGTTTGGTGGTACCGTTTAAGGGCACCTTGACTTTGGGGATGGTAAGCACTCGACGTGAATTTAGTTATACCCAGTGCTCCCAAGCTCCGCACAACCTCTCTGGACAAAAAACACAGACCCCTGGTCCCGAGGTAACACCCACTTCGTAAAGAAGCTAATCAGTTCATACAACACCACCTTGGCTCGCACTTTACATATTGGTATCGCATCGGGGTACATAGAAAAGGTATCCATAAAGGCGAGAATATACTCATGCCTTATAACAGTCTGAGGCAACAGCCCTACCACATTCAAAGTAACTTTAGCTAAGGTTTCCTCTCCCACAGGGATTGGCTTTAAAGGAGCTACGGCTAGAGGCTGGATAGGTTTTCCTACCACTTCACAAGTGTGACAAGTACATCAGTGCTGTGCGACATCCTTCCCAATCCCTGGCCAGTAGAAATGTTGCCAGACACAGTCTTAATTTTTACGTACACCCTAATGTCCAGAAAAGAGGATATCGTCTCCTAGCCACATAACTTCTTTCCGGTAGACCTTCGGCAACATCACTTGCCGTCTCTCGGCCCACACTTTATCATCAGTGTGGCAGTTACTTTCCGCCCACCCGCGGAATAGTACTTCCCCTTTTAAGTAATACTCCTCACAGAGTTTAATGTCACTCTCTGCTCTTTCATAAAGATCTCGTAAGTCGGGGTCAACTTTCTGCAAGTCACTGAGACTTCTTACTCCCGCTTCTCTCACTTCCATAAATAAGAGAGTCAAATCCTACACCTCCGTTTCACTCTCTGGTTCCTCCGGGAGCAGGGGCCTCGGGTCAGTCTCTGCCTTGACCTGGGCTTCCTCACTTGGGTGTTTTTACTTGGGGTTCGTACTGTCCTCACACTCAGATTTTCCATAGTTTTCCTCACTCGAGAAATATTTAGATATGAAAAAGTATGATCCGCTTCCACGTGGTGCATCCTAGAAACGTCATAATAATTGACGGCTAAATGGATCATGATTTTACCAACAGTAGCATTTCATTCACTCTATATTGCAAGAGTGGGAGGAAGGGAGGAGATAGATCTTCCATTACGCAATGTGGTGACAGAGATGCCCCTCATGAACTTTTTTATAGTGTCTCGTAAGTTGCATCGTAGTATACTTTTTCATATATAATCATTTCAATTTCCGATCTGTGTGTCACTCTTCCGACCATATACGTTGGTACAACCGTATTCAAAGATTCAAGATGACAATGAATATGAGATAATGAAAGCCGTAAGCTAATCGAGATGTGAAAAACAATGAGCGCTATGTACTCAAGTAATGTTCAATTTTGACTCATTATATCGATTGGGGTAGAGGGAGGGAGTGAGAGAGGGAGGGAGCAAGACGCTGTGCTTCCCGCCATCCGTCCAGTATCAAAAGATAATCATATAATCCTTTCATTTTCTCTTTTGTGTGTCACTTTATGGAATATGTGAAAGCACAGTCATATTCATGACTATTCTATTTCACAGAAGACATGTTAAATTTTACAACCAGCCTCATAATGACTGGACACAGCGATAATAAGTAAAATGCTGTATAAACATTAGAATTATATTCCTTATCTTGTACCCGATATAATTACTTTCTTTCTTTGCACTATCGAGATGGAAAGCTTTGAAATAGGTGAACAAGGACTGCTTCATCCTTAGATGTACATGAAATTTCTGTAACTCGTATAGTCACTGAGCTAAGTGAAGAAATATAACTATATTTTAAGGAAGCTTGAGGTTTCAGCCAACTCATCGGGGGAAGGGTGAGCAGGGCTGCCAACCAAAACTGCAGGATCGACCGAGATTCCTTGAGTGAACTGCCTGTAAGTCTTGTCCATTCATTAACCAATCTCTTGGTAATCCAGTTCTTGTCTATTTCCTCCTTAAATCTAAATTTGTCCAATTTAAATCCAAATAGAAAAGAATTGCTATTAAACAGTTATAAGTTTGGGATTATAAAAATTCTATCCTAGCCACTAGCAGTTAACCTAATAAAATTTTAGAACTGCAGTAAAAGAAATTTGTCATATCATCGAGTACAATTGGTGCGATTTGATGTTTTTTTTTCTTCAAATTTTGATGAGTAGGTCCTTAATTACTCTACTTATTTTGTACATGTATTTTCATTCAACATGTTTATATTTTATACTTTCAGATCTTTAAGATCCATATTTTCTGATTGCATATATTTCTATGATTTCAGATGGCTTCATGGGGCTGCCGACATTACCCTGACTCCTTCTGTTGTATGCGGGGAATATATAAAGAAGAGAAACTAAAATTCTCCTTGGAAATGTTGGCGAAGATTTGTGAAGTCTATCAGAACTATTTCGGGATGCTAGTTGGGGACCAAGACAAGCACAGGGCCCCTTGCTACTGCTTTGAAAAGAAAACGCAGTACGATTGGCTGTGAGATGAGGAAAGGTCCCTGAAATTCTCCAACCCACGGGGCTGACTAGAGCCAAACATCACTGCAGAAACTTTTTATTTTATTTTTTATTTATTTATTCATATATTTATTTATTCATCTATTCATTTATTTATTTATTCATTTATTTATTTATTCATTTATTTATTTATTTATTTATTTATTTATTCATCTATTCATTTATTTATTTATTCATTTATTTATTTATTCATTTATTTATTTATTTATTTATTTATTTATTTATTTATTCATTTGCATTGCTGATTATAGCAAGCGGTGGAAAGGAAAGATTGCTGCTGCTGTGCATTATTCAGATATCCCATTATCAATTGCTCCAATTCCTCACTGCTACAAATATCCTGTGTCAGTGCCACCGCTCCAGGTGAAGTCCAAGAGGAGTATTTTGATTAAGAGGAGGACATGGATGCTGAGGACTTGGTTTACCGGCATGAGATACCAAAGAAAGTTCCTCACTTCCCAAGCCAAAAGGAAGTAAAGAACTTGGTCAGGGATATCGTTCTAACCAAGTCCAATGCAGAGCTATTCATCTCCAGGATGAAACAGTGGAACTTGGTCAAGGAGAAAGTGCAGGTGACAAGTCAGAGAAGTCGGCACGAACCTTGCTCAGGCTTTTACACTCTTACGGATGATCTCTGTTTCTGCCATGATGTGCCGAGACAGTTTGAAGTTACTGGGATGCCTTTTGTGCCCTAGGAGTGGCGGCTCTTCATAGACAGTACTACCACTCTGCCTGAAAGAAGACTACTACATTGTAAAAGTCCTGGAAGCTCTGGAATACAACCAGTACAATTGGGAAATCATTGGAGACTTTAAGGTGGTGGCTTTCCTGCTTGGTCTCCAGGGAGGCTTTATCAAATTCCAGTGCTTCCTCTGCCTTTGGGACAGGATAACCACTTCTGACCACTACAACAGGAAGAACTGGGAGCAGCGAACAGAATTTGTAGTTGGGACCCGGAACGTCATGTGGGAGCCACTGGCTGATTCCAGGATTGTGCTCATGTCACCGCTACACATAAAGTTCGGGTTGATGAAGCAGTTCGTGAAGGTTGTCAACCAGGAATCAGCCGCTTTTAAGTAGCTTCTTAACTTCTCCCTAAAGTTATCTAAGGCCAAAATCAAAGGTGGGTTTTTTGTTGGACCTCAGATAAAGAAGGTTCTTGAGTCTACCAAGTTCTTCAATAATCTCAGTAGGATTGAGAGAATGGCATGGAAATGTTTCATAGCAGTTGTCAAGGGCTTCCTGGGCAACCGCAGAACTGAAAACTATCAACAGCTGGTGCAGGATCTGGTAAAAGCTTTTGGCGCCATGGGATGCAGGATGTCCCTTAAACATCGTATGCTGGACGCTCATCATGACATATTCAAAGACAACATGGACACCTACTCAGAAGAAAAAGGCGAGCGATTCCACCAAGATGTGAAGGAGATAGAGCGGAGGAACCAGGACCACTACGATGAGAAAATGATGGGGACTATATCCGGGAGCTGGTGAAGGAGTGCAACCTGGACTACAACCTCGAATCCAGGAAATCCACTCATTTCTGACGTGTTTAAGTTGTTTTACAACTGTCATTTGTTTTAACTTGTTTTTCTTATAAGGTCGTGTCATGAAATAAATATATACTCTGTTGATTTGATCATATGAACTGATAAATAATATAAACACTTCGTAATATCAAAGTGATCACAATATGAGAAATCAGAAAATGACACTTAAAACCGGGGAACAAAAAATGTATTACCAGGTGTTTGCTATGGGCGTCCAGAATGTTTTATTTATTGGTGAGAAACTAGTGTTGAAATTAGTTTAATCGCAGACAGTCCAACCATGCTACGGCACATAATACTGGATTACGTGGTGCCAGCAGAAGGGCAGATATACCTCACCTGCATTTGGTAGGGTTCATCTGACGCATTTAGGTAGACTACAATGAAATTTCACTTTTGATTTTTATGATGCTTGATTTATTATCATAAATGGTCAAATATTGAAGAAGTATACATGTGCCTGGAGATAACACCTTGGTTAAATCACGAATCCTTATATCCAATGTTTTGTTATTCCCCTCCTGTCCTCGGCAGAGGCTTTGAAGGTCATCCTGACGTTACAGTCATGATGTGATCTTCTCGCAATGGAAAGGAAGTGAATTCCATTTGGACCTTCTTGAGTGTTAGGGTACATAAACTGAAAACCAAAATATTCAGTCAGTATACGTTATCAACGTCATCAAGGACCACGTAAAACCATAGTTTTCACTGCACAGAGAGTATGTAACAAGAAGAACAAAAGTCTATAGCGAACATATATATATGCATGTGTGTGTGTGTGTGTGTGTGTGTGTGTGTGTGTGTGTGTGTGTGTGTGTGTGTGTGTGTGTGTGTGTGTGTGTGTGTGTGTGTGTGTGTGTGTGTGTGTGTGTGTGTGTGTGTGTGTGTGTGTGTGTGTGTGTGTGAATGCATGCATGTATGACAGCTATGAGCGCGAGCAAGCAAGTGCTATGCAATCACTTAGGTTTACACTTACCGTCCAGTATCATTTCGAAGCCATATGCCACTTTATTTCCGTCCCCAGAATCTGAGAAGAAGATAGCGATGAAAAGAGTTTGGGTGAAGGCAGTAAATTGTTGTCGGGAAAGCTTATCCATGCCACTGCCGCATACCTCCCTGTATGAAATTATTTCTTTGTCATTATATACAAATCTTGAGAAGGAAGGGATTTTGATTTTAGTAATTGGGGTCTGGTATCCCCGGAGTTCTTCAGTTGAGGAGAAAAGAGAAAAGTTTTCCGAATGTGACGCTGCTCCAAGTGACTACACCATACACCATCCCGTGTGCATCACTAAGGATGATTCGTGAGAAGGAACGAGGAACAGGACAACAAGAGGAGGGACACTCACCAAATCGCGTGGCCTCTGAAAACCAGGCGGTCGTGATTGCAGCCCGGGGCATCGTAGAATTCGGAGCCGGTCGCAAAGCCGATACGGAAAGAGTGAGCTCTAGTGATCTAGAAAAAACAAAAACAAAAACAAAAACAGGCAAGAGATTTTAGTACTTCGCCACTATCGTTTCCATTGTTTGGGACAAGGTCGCCCCGAAGAGGCGAAGTCACAGAATTAGTAAAAGGGAGAGTTTAAGGCGAATGGGCGTTCACTCAAATTCAGAATTAGCAAAAATCTACTCTTTCAACGTCTGAAATGTATAAAGTTCGGAACTTCTAGAAATCGGAATGTTTATCTGTCTATATACCGTAAGGTCTCTCCCCCTTCCACATATGGGCGGTGGCCAGCCAAGGCATGAACCCTTCACCCGTCCCTTATCATCTATTTTTCCCTTATGTCTTGGTTCTCTGTGGATCAAGGGCCATCTCTAATCCTCGCTCGCTCCCTAGGAGGCCGGAAGTCCTCAAAGTCACAATTTCCGTCTTAACTTTGCTCTAGCCTGTGGGCAAGATACTTCTCGTGTTCCTCGAATTAGTATTAGTCTTTTTTCTTTTTCTTTTACGTTTCCTGACTTCCACAACACCTCCATATGTACATAAGTGCCCCATCTCAACCAACATCATCAGTTATTATCGCCAATCACCAAAATCAATACCATCACCACTAGCGTCATTATTTACTTACGTTGACTGAGAGGGTGCAGTGTCAGCCATCTGGGTAATTGTTCGGATAGTTGGGACTTGACCACTTACGCCGGATAGTACCCTGGACGCTGTCGTCCACAGAGATGCTTCCGTCGCATGCTGGACACGGGACTGGTCGTCGGAAACAAAGAACCACGGGTTACATCTTCTCTCTTCCTTGGTGCTACATCAACACGGTTGAAATAGAATGTACACACACATACATTCATACATGCATACATAAATGCATACATACGTACATACATACATATATACATACATACATACGTACATACATACATATATACATACATACATACATACATACATACATACATACATACATACATACATACATACATAAATACACACATACATACATACACCGATCCGATAGGAGCAAGAGAAAACGAAGAGAGTGAAGCTTACTGGAGATGAATTATTACCAGAAGTAGTTGTAGGGGTATGCGAAGGTGTAATGGTATCCGGAGGACAGCTGCTCTCCATGGTAGTCCAGGGGTAAACTTCTTCGCAAAATTTGGACAAAAAGATGTCAAAGCCAGGCTGGTAGAAGAAGAAACGTGAGTAGTGATAAAAGACTGCACGAATGATAAGAGCACAGCTGGAAAGTGACGTGACTTCAGAGGACCAAGCTACTCGAATCACGTCACCAATAGAATAAAGGTGCATCAAATATTCAAATGAAAGAAATTAAGATTAAAGAAAATAACCAACACTCAAACACACACAACACTGCACAGAAACATAAATGAATTGCATTTGATTCTGAACAAGAATTAGAAAGAAAACAATTGAAAAGTGAAAACAAAATATCAAAAGAGGGAAAGGTCATGAAAGAATGTTTATCTATCTATATATCAAGAGCTTTTTTCCTCTTCATAAGGGGGGTAGCTAAGTCAAAGGGACGTGCCCACTCCCATCCATTCCACTCCCATCTATCACTCTTTATCCCCTCACATTTTAGCTCCTCATGAATGACGGGTCATCCTTGTATCTCGCCCACTGTTTCACCTCCCCTTGTCACCACTGTCACTTAAATTTGACTTGTAATATCACTCGTCTCAAGGCCCCTTGCCTCTCGTTACGTGAGTTTCACTAATATTCAAGTTCCTCTTAAGCAGTAGGCCCAATGCCTTCTTTTTCCTGTAGTCTCACTATTTTCTAGGCCCCATGCCTATTCCTCTCGTCCTTTGGGTTAATAAAAGGGTGGTGAATTTTTCTTTCTTCTTTCACTGTAATTTCACCTTCTGCTTACACTCGGGATCTCTTTCTCTCGTCTCTACATCGTCTCCTGATCCTCTCTCGACACCCCCTCTATATCTTCTCTGGCGAGATCCCGTATCCTACGCTAAGCTACCTTCGTCTGACGTCACTAATTTTTCTAAACCAATCTCCAGTTACTTTTCAAATAAATGTCACTCCTTATGGGCGTGACTTTGAATTCATGCACCAATAGTTTTTTCCTCCTTCTCCACCTTGCACCAACCCGGAAAGCCATTACAATGCCACTAGCGATATTGTTTATCTCAGCATTAGTCAAACGAAGCTAACCTGCGCTTACAGAGTTTGATTACATAATCGATTATAAAACAGTCACCACCGTCGGTGTGTTTACATAGACAAAACGTCGCCCTCACATAGACATAACATTGCCCTCGAGCAGGCGTCGAGTCTGAATTATTCTAATACCCTAGCTCATTTCCATTCGTACACTACCGGCCTCTTACACACTGTCCTGGATCAGAAGTAATGCAGCAAGACAATACATCCATAGTAAGGTCGCTTCACTTAATCGGCTTCCCCGCGTCTCTATCTCTTCATGCAGAAAAAGAGAGAAATCTCTTCGGGCTGCGTCAAAATATCATTCACGCACAGACACCTCCTATTCCCCTCATCCCCCGTCCTACCTTCCTAGCATAAAAAAAAAACTTCTATACACCGCCTCTCTCCACTCATCCCTATCAACTGTTTTCTCCCTTCCTTGCTCAACAGGCACTCCTCTCTTTCTCAACGCTCCACTCAAGTTCACCACATCTTTTCAAAACAGAAAGTGAAACAGAAAAAGCAAGTCGAATGATAAGGATATCAAGGTGATTATAGAGAAGGCTATTCTGAATCCGAGTGAACCCCCACTATGCCTCCAAACGGCTTTAACTTCCTCTTTTACTACTTCTGTGACTTCACCTCTTCGGTGAGATCTTGTCCCAAACGATAGAAACGATGGTGGTGAAGTACTAAAATCCGTTGCCTGTTTTTTTGTTTTTTTTTCTTAGATTACTGGAGCTGCCAACATCAGTATCGGGTTTGCGAACAGTTCCAAGATCTACGATGACTCGGGCTGTATGCACGACCGCCTGCTTTTCGACGGCAGCTTTGCTTGGTGAGTGTCCCTCCTGTTGTTGTCCTGTTCCTTCTCACGAATCATCCATAGTGAAGCACACGGGATGGGTTATGGTGTAGGCACTTGGAGAGGCGTCACATTCGGAAACATTTTTTCTTTTCTTTTCAACTGAAGAACTCCGAGGATTCCAGACCCCAATTACTAAAATCAAAATCCCTTCCTTCTCAAAATTTCTATATAATGACAAGGAAATAATTTCATACAGGGTGGTATGCGGCAGTAAGATTGATCAGCTTTCCCGTAATTTTTCTCGAGTATACAACGACATGTATTTCACCGCTACCTTCGTCTCAGATTCTGGGGACGGAAATAAAGTGGCAACTGGCTTCGAAATGATGCTGAAGGGTAAGTGTAAACCTGAGTGGTGGCATAGCGCTTGCTTGCTTGCTTGCGCTCATACCTGTCACACATGCATGCATTCATACACATACACACACACATGCATACATATATGTATATGTATATAAATATACATATATATACATATATATATATATACATATATATATACAGTATATATATATATATATATATATATATATATATATGTTCACTATAGACTTTTGGTTTGCCTTGTTATATACTCTCTGTGCAGTGTAAACTATAGTTTTACGTGGTCCTTGATGACGTTAATAACGTATACTGACTGAATATTTTGGTTTTCAGTTCATAAACCCTAACATTCAAGAAGGTCCAAATGGAATTCACTTCCTTTCCATTGCGAGAAGATTACATCATGACTGTAACGTCAGGATAACCTTTGAAGCCTCTACCGAGGACAGGAAGGGAATAAGAAAACATTGGATATAAGGATTCGTGATTTGACCAAAGTGTTACCTCCACGCACATGTGTACTTCTTCAGTATTTTACCATTTATGAAAATATATCAAGCATCATAAAAATCAAAAGTGAAATTTTATTGTAGTTTACCTAAATGCGTCAGATGAACCCTACCAAATGCAGGTGAGGTATATCTGCCCTTCTGCTGGCACGACGTTACCCAGTACTACATGCCGCAGCATGGTTGGACTGTCAGCGACTAAACTAATTTCCTCACTGGTTTCTCACCAATAAATAAAACATTCTGGACGCCCATAGCACACACCTGGTAATACATTTTTTGTTCCCCGGTTTTAAGTGTCATTTTGTGATTTCTCATATTCCATTATTATGTAAAAAGATTATTTAATCAGAAGTTTGGTTTTCTGATCACTTTGATATTTTGAAGTGTTTCTATTTTTGATTTTTTTTTATCAGTTCATATGATCAAATCAACAGAGTATATATTTATTTCACGGCACAAGCTTATAAGAAACAAGTTAAAACAAATGACAGTTGTAAAACAACTTAAACACGTCAGAAATGAGTGGATTTCCTGGATTCGCGGTTGTCGTCCAGGTCGCACTCCCACACCAGCTCTCGGATATAGCCCCCATCATTTTCTCATCGTAGTGGTCCTGGTTCCTCCGCTGTATCTCCTTCACATATTGGTGGAATCGCTCGCCTTGTTCTTCTGAGGAGGTGCCCATGTTGTCTTTGAATTTGTCCAGATGAGCGTCCAGCATATGAAGTTTAAGGGACATCGTGCATCCCATGGCGCCAAAAGCTTTTACCAGATCCTGCACCAGCTGCTGATAGTTTTCAGTCCTTCGGTTGCCCAGGAAGCCCTTGACAACTGCTATGAAACATTTCCATGCCATTCTCTCAATCCTACTGAGATTATTGAAGAACTTGGTAGACTCAAGAACCTTCTTTATCTGAGGTCCAACAAAAATCCCACCTTTGATTTTGGCCTTAGATAACTTTAGGGAGAAGTTAAGAAGCTACTTAAAAGCGGCTGATTCCTGGTTGAGAACCTTCAACGAACTGCTTCATCAACCCGAACTTTATGTGTAGTGGTGACATGAGCACAATCCTGGAATCAGCCAGTGGCTCCCACATGACGTTCCGGGTCCCAACTACAAATTCGTTCGCTGCTCCCAGTTCTTCCTGTTGTAGTGGTCAGAGGTGGTCATCCAGTCCAAAAGGCAGAGGAAGCACTGGAATTTGATAAAGCCTCCCTGGAGACCAAGCAGGAAAGTCACCACCTTAAAGTCTCCAATGATTTCCCAGTTGTACTGGTTGTATTCCAGAGCTTCCAGGACTTTTACAATGTAGTAGTCTTCTTTCATGCAGAGTGGTAGAGCTGTCTATGAAGAGCCGCCACTCCTAGGGCACAAAAGGCATCCCAATAACGTCAAACTGTCAAGGCACATCATGGCAGAAACAGAGATCATCCGTAAGAGTGTAAAAGCCTGAGAAAGGTTCGTGCCGACTTCTTTGACTTGTCACCTGCACTTCCTCCTTGACCAAGTTCCATTGCTTCATCCTGGAGATAAAGAGCTCTGGATTGGACTTGGTTAGAACGATATCCCTGACCAAGTTCTTTACTTCTTTTTGGCTTGGGAAGTGAGGAACTTTCTTTGGTATCTCATACAGGTAAACCAAGTCCTCAGCATCCATGTCCTCCTCTTAATCAAAATACTTCTTTACGACTTCACCTGGAGCGGTGGCACTGACACAGGATATTTGTAGCAGTGAGGAATTGGAGCAATTGATAATGGGAGATCTGAATATTGCACAGCAGCAGCAATATTTCCTTTCCACCGCTTGCTATAATCCGCAATGCAAAAATAAATAAACAAATAAATAGATAAATAAATAAATAAATAAATAAATAAATAAATAAATAAATAAATAAATAAATAAATAAATAAATAAATAAATAAATAAATAAATAAATAATAAATAAATAAATATATAAATAAACGAATAAATAAACAAATAAATAAACAAATAAATAAATAAATAAATAAATAAAATAAAATAAAAAGTTTCTGCAATGGTGTTTGGCTCTAGCCAGCCCCGTGGGTTGGAGAATTTCAGGGACCTTTCCTCATCTCACAGCCAACCTTCCTGCGTTTTCTTCTCACAACAGTAGCAAGGGGCCCTGTGCTTGTCTTGGTCCCCAATTAGCATCCCGTAATAGTTCTGGTAGACTTCACAAATCTTCGCCAACATGTCCAAGGAGATTTTTTGTTTCTCTTCTTTATATACTCGCCGCATATAACAGAGGGAGTCAAAGTAGTGTCGGCAGCCCCATGAAGCCATCTGAAATCATAGAAATATATGCAATCAGAAAATATGGATCTTAAAGATCTGAAAGTATAAAATATAAACATGTTGAATGAAAATACATGTACAAAATAAGTAGAGTAATTAAGGACCTACTCATCAAAATTTGAAAAAAAAACATCAAATCGCACCAATTGTACTCGATAATATGACATAAATTTCTTTTACTGCAGTTCTAAAATTTTATTAGGTTAACTGCTAGTGGCTAGGATAGAGTTTTTATAATCCCAAACTTATAACTGTTTAATAGCATTTTTTTTTCTTTGGATTTAAGTTGGACAAATTTAGATTTAAGAAGGAAATAGACAAGAACTGGCTTACCAAGAGATTGTTTAATGAATGGACAAGACTTATAGGCAGTTCACTCAAGGAATCTCGGTCGATCCTGCATTTTTGGTTGGCAGCCCTGCTCACCCTTCCCCCGATGAGTTGGCTGAAACCTCAAGCTTCCTTAAAATATAGTTATATTTCTTCACTTAGCTCAGTGACTATACGAGTTACAGAAATTTCATGTACATCTAAGGATGAAGCGGTCCTTGTTCACCTATTTCAAAGTTTTCCATCTCGATGGTGCAAAGAAAGTAATTATATCGGGTATAAGATAAGGAATATGATTTTAATGTTTATACAGCATTTTACCTATTATCGCTGTGTCAAGTCATTATGAGGCTGGTTGTAAAATTTAACATGTCTTCTGTGAAATGGAATAGTTATGAATATGACTGTGCTTTTACATATCCCATAAAGTGACACACAAAAGAGAAAATGAAAGGTTTATATGATTATCTTTTGATACTGGACGGATGGCGGGAAGCGCAGCGTCTTGCTCCCTCCCTCTCTCCCTCCCTCCCTCCAGCCCCAATTAATGTAATGAGTCAAAATTGAACATTACTTGAGTACATAGCGCTCATTGTTTTTGACATCTCGATTAGCTTATGGCTTTCATTATCTCATATTCATTGTCTTCTTGAATCTTTTAATACTGTTTGTACCAACGTATACGGTCGGAAGAGTGACACTCAGATCGGAAATTGAAATGATTATATATGAAAAAGTATACTACGATGCAACTTACGAGACACCATAAAAAAAGTTCATGAGGGGCGTCTCTGTCACCACAGTGCGTAATGGAAGATCTATCTCCTCCCTTCCTCCCACTCTTGCAATATACTGTAGAGTGATTGAAATGCTACGGTTGGTAAAATCATGATCCATTTAGCCGTCAATTATTATGACGTTTCTAGGATGCACCACGTGGAGGCGGATCATACTTTTTTCATATTTATATATTTCTCGAGTGAGGAAAACTATGGAAAATCTGAGTGTGAGGACAGTACGAACCCCTGCTCCAGGAGGAACGAGAGTGAAACGGAAGTGTAGGAGGGAGTGAACATGAGGGGACGTCCTAGGATGAGGTGGATGGATGGGGTGAAGGGGGCTTTGGGGAAGAGGGGAATGTCTGTTGAGGAAGGAAGGGAGAGGACGGAAGACAGAGGTGAGTGGAGAATGGTTGTATATGGATGATGTTGTGACTGCATGAGGAGGAATGGGCGGGGGGTGGGGGGTGGGGTAGTATGTGTGAGTGAATTTTGACGCAGCCCGAAGGGATTTCTCCCCGTCCTCGCCTTATATGCAAAGGGGGGCGGAGAGGGGGGGTCGCCGATTAAATGAAGCGGCCTTGCTGTGGATGTACTGTGTCTTGCGACACTGCTTCTGACCCAGGGCGGTGGGCAGGGTGCAGGGATGACCCGTCATCCAGGAGGTGCTCAGATGAGAGGGAGGGTGGGAGGGGTGTGGAGTGTATTTAGGGATGAAATGGGTGGGAGTGTTTTTATGCCTTTCCCTTTCTGGCTACCTCCCTTGGAAGGGGGAAAAAGCCTTGGTATATGTATGTATGTATTTATGGAAGAGAGAGAAGCGGGAGTAAGAAGTCTCAGTGACTTGCAGAAAGTTGACCCCGAATTACGAGATCTTTATGAAAGAGCACAGAGTGGCATTAAACTCTCTGAGGAGTATTACTTGGAAGGGGGAGTACTATTCCGCCGGTAGGCGGAAAGTATCTGCCCCACTGATAATACAATTTGGTCCAAGAGACAGCAAGTGATGTTGTCTAGGGTCTACCGGGAAGAAGTTATGCGGCTAGCCCCTTTTCTGGACATTTGGGTGTACTTAAAACTTCAGACCGTATCTGGCAACATTTCTATTGGCCAGGGATTATCGAGGGATGCGGCACAGCACTGTCGTACTTGTCACACTTGTCAGGTGGTAAGAAAACCTAACCAGCCTATAGCTCTAGCTCCTTTATAGCCAATCCCTGTGGGAGAGGAAACCTTTGCTAAAGTTACTGTGAATGTGGTAGGGGTGTTGCCTCAGACTGTTATAAGGCATGAGTATATTCTCACCTTTATAGATACATTTTCTAGGTACCTCGAGGCGATACCACTATGTAAAGTGCGCGCCAAGGTGGTCTTGTATGAACTGATTAGCTTCTTTACGAAGTGGGTGTTACCTCGGGACCAGGGGTCTGTGTTTTTATCCTGAGAGGTTGTGCGGAGCTTGGGAGCACTGGGTATAACTAAATTCACGTCGAGTGCTTACAATCCCCAAAGTCAAGGTGCCCTTGAACGGCCCCACCAAACATTAAAAACAATGTTAATTAAAGAAGTGGTGTTTAGAAAAAAAGGAACAGTGTGGGACCAAGTGCGCGAGGTACCTAACAAATCATTGGGCCTCTGGCCTGTTGCATTAATGTTCGGACACAAGGTTCCAGGAACCCTTAACGTCCTGAAAGAGTGTTTATTGAAAGGTCATACTTCTGCCTCCAGGGACATGTTGAAGACGGTGACTGACATGAAAGGTAAGTTGGTCATATGTTGGAAAATGGCCAGAGCAAGTTTAGAGAGTGCTCAGGAAACAAGGAAACAAAACTATGGCAGAAACGCCAAAGTGCGGGAATGTAATCCCGGTGATAAAGTGTTGGTATTGCTATCTTTTTAAGGTAACCCCTTCAGGGACAAGTTTAGCGGACCCTGCGTGGTAGTGAAACGAGTAGGAGAACTTTACTACATTGTTGCCACTCCGCACCGGAGGCGGAGTGGCAACAATTGTCATGTGAATATGCTGAAACCGTACCAGGAGAGGGAACTGAGCCCGGTGAGTGAAACTAGCGGGGTCTTTGTACGCTTTCTATCGTGCCTAAGGAAGACGAGGACACGACCTCCCCCACTCTAAAGATCTCTCCATTCTCCTCTGCGCAGTTCCCAGCCCCGTTTCCATGGCCCCCGTCAGCTTCCAAGTCTTACACCCGTAGAACACCGCTGGCAAAATACACCGATTGGAAATTCCACGTTTTAAATATAAAGGTAGAGAGCCTCTGAGGACCTTAGCACACTCACCAAACATTTTCCAACCAATTGTAATGCGTCTTTTTCATTACATTATCATGATCCTTCGTCACCCCCACCATCTGGCCCAATTTATGATACTCCTCAATTTTTTCAAGACTCTCACCATCAATTACAATCATTTCACCCCAAACCCTCGTCTTGAACATCACTCTGGCTCCACTTCCATTCACTTTCAAACCCACCTCGAGACCTTCCCCGCTCAGACCATTCAGCATATCCTGCAAGTTCTCTGCTCTTTTTGAAACAAGAACAATGTCATCCGCAAATCTTAGGTGGTTCAAGCATTCGCCACCAATCTTCAAACCCCTCCTTTCCCAACTCATCTCCTTGAAAATATCCTCCAAGCAAGCTCCAAACAATTTGGGCCAAATTGCCCTCCCCTCTCAATCTTGATCTCTTCTGCATCCCAATGTAGTCGGATTATAGCGGTACACCTTGCACAAATATTTCCCCCAAACTCCCACAATCTGCTCCTTTGTACCCTGCTACCGTAGCAAATTCAGCATTGCTATTTGTTCCACCGAGTCAAAGACCCTCTTGCAATCACAAAAGCCAAGCAGAGAGGTTCACCGCATTCTGTCGCTTTCCCGATTGGTTGCTTCATCGCCTGCAAACGGTCTAGAGTCGAACATCCACTCCTAAAGCCCGCCTACCTCCCTGCGCCCCCAAACCTGACCCCCCTCCATCCCAAACCTGACCCAGTCCACTTGAAAGGATCCCGGAGAACACTTTATATGCATTCGATAGCGAACCATTGTTCGATAGTTACCAAGGTCCACCCGGTCTCCTTGGAGAAGACAATTGCCTCAGAACTACAGATGACCTGATTGAGGGAAAGAAGACAGTGCAGATTGAGAAATGGAGAGAGAATATATGTATGTATGTGTGTATATATATCATGGGCTCCCAGAATATTATCTTCATTGGTGAGAAACCAGTGGGAAGATTAGTTTAGTCGTTGACAATCCGAACATGCTGCGGCAAGTAGTTCTGTCTATAGCTGTCATAAATGTTTGACATTCTGGCTCGTTCCAAGGTAACACTTGGATTTTGGCTTGCGTCCTGGTGACCTAATTCTACTTATGCAGCCAAACTTGTTTTCCCTCTCTCTCTCTCTCTCTCTCTCTCTCTCTCTCTCTCTCTCTCTCTCTCTCTCTCTCTCTCTCTCTCTCTGTAGTGACACATATACCATCTTTATGATCATCATTATTTTCATTAGATTATTTTATATATCATTTCGTTAGTTTTCTTCATATCTCACCATTTATAGTGTACGTCTAATGTAGACACATTGTGACAAGTTGAGGAAAGAAGAAAAAGAAGTCACGGGTCTAGATTTGAGTTCAGAGTTTATTCCTGACCGGTTTCGCTTTACGCTTCAACATCTAGTGTTGGCATGTGACCGAGTACCCAGTTCTTATGCAGCCACACTTGTTTGTTTTCCTTATTATGTAACTTTTATTAGCATCAACCAACCATTAACAACTGTGGCAGCCACTCACTCTCCTAAGCAAGTGGCAAGGAAGGGTGGCAACAACTGAAATTATCGCTATAACAAACAATAAATCACTGATAACAATAGCAGTACTAATATGGTCATCATTTAACTATCACATGATATGAATTGGATTGGATACCTTATTTGAAACGCCAGATACCATATACCGTATAATGTAGATCAGACGTGGGAAGTACAATTTCCAAATACGTTTAAGGACAGGCGACCCCCAAATTCAAGCTCGCCCAAAATGGTTTGACAAAGAAACTGAAAGAAGTATTGCTAAAAAGAGATAAGCTTATAAGAAATACAGGTGTTCTGGTGCACCTAACGACTATCAAAGCTATGTGGTAATACAGAGGGGTTTTAAAGTGACAATAAAAAAGCGACAATATGAAATGAATATTGCTGATAATCCCAAAGAATACTAGAAATGCATTAGATGAATGGGAGCTATTATGCATCACATTGGTACACTATTATCTGCTGACGGTCATCTTACATATTCGTATGGAGGAATGTGTGATATTCCAAACAAATATTTTCGCTCGGTATTTGTATACGAAATACCTCGCATCCAAGCCATAGCTGAAGCTTGTGATAAGTCTAAGAGAAAATTACTCATTACTGTAAATAAACATTAAAAAATTAACACCGTGACCTGGCGGTTGTCATCCAAGGATCGTAGATAAAAAAAAAAAAAAAAAAAAAAAAAAAATGTTGCTGTTCCGTTAGAAATTATTAAAAGATAATCAACAATATATATTGTTGATATCCCAAGAGAATGGAAGTTAGCTAACGTTACTCCCATATTCAAAAAGGGTGACAATAAGAAGCCAGTGAACTACAGGCCTACAAGCTTAACTTCAATTGCAGGAAAATTATGGAAACTAATCAGAGATGCTATTGAACACCAATTAGAAAGTAACTGTTTAATAAATACTAGCCAGCATGAATTCAGACGGAAACGTTCCTGCCTGAATACCCTACTAGAATTCTACAACACTGTCATTTCAAATCACGAGAAAAGAAACGATATTGATTCAATATATCTGGACTTTGAGAAGGTTTATGATACCATCCCGTACGAAAGATTACTTGCTAAGTTAGTTTCCCATAGAATAAGAGGTAGCCTATTAAGTTGGACTAGTAATTGGTTAAACGATCGTAAGCAGACTTGTTCTAAAAGACAAAACCTTTAGATAAAAAAAATGTTACAAGTGGAATTCCTCAGGGTTCCCTTTTTGTGCCACTTCTATTCATAGTATTTACAAATTATATAGACTTGACTGAAATCTATTGTCTCCAACTTTGCTGATGATACAAAACTGCGGAATGATCACTTAAACCAATTAGATATTCAAGAAGATTTAGATAAACTACAGCGATGGTCTAAAAAGTGGCTAATGAAATTTGGCACAAGTAAATGTAAATGTAACATAGGAAAAAGGAAAAATAAGTTCGATTAAAATCTATCTGGAAAGTCGTTAACAAATGTGGATAATGAGAATGATCTCGGCGTAATTATCAGTGATGATATCAAATCATCTAAGCAGTGTATTTCCGCTTCAGAAAAGGCAAATAAGG
>NC_134793.1:25154381-25156881 GCF_046742065.1 Oratosquilla oratoria | reverse complement strand
TGATTCCTGAGTAGGGTATGGGGTTTCAAAGTTTGACAAAAGGGCGACATGAGCCGAAAACTAGTCGTAGGTAGTGGGTCAGTGATTTTACTCAGTGTTAGAATAATCATCAGGTAGGTTAAACAACGACAATACATGAGTTTAGGATGCAGCGAAAACAGGCTGAGAGCCCCTGAGATGAAAATGCAAGAGCTCATCCACAAGAGTCGAGCTGTTTTCCTCATTTATAAAGAAGATGGGAATCGTAGGAGCTAAGAGACTGACCTCGTTTTGAACAAGGATGATCACCAAAGACGCGAAGATACCGAGGCTTCTTTTCTTTGGTCCTGCATTACAGTACTCGCGCTAACGCACAGGAGACACAAGTGCAGTGATTTATTGGAATCTGTGCAAGGCAAGAGTGTCGTCTCTCGCTTTGTGAATAAATGGAAAGGTTTATCCACCAGCTGCGCACATGCTTGCTCCTCGTCAACAACCATCTCGCAAAAGCTGTTTCTCTGCTTTTAGTTTGTGGCTAAACTGAGCAACGTTGATAGAATGTACAATTCCTATCATCAACTTGCTCTTAATCTCTTGATGTAGAACGCATACTTTTGATGAAAATGAAATAACAAAACCAAGCTGGAAACCCAGAACACTGAAACCTGCCACCCAATTGCACAAAGAAAGATAAAACATACATAGAAGTGTGAAAAAAGTTTTATATATAGGGAAAGAATTCTGTTTCATTCATAATTTCTTTTCTTCACTGGTATATATATATATATATATATATATATATATATATATATATATACACATATATATAATATATATATATACATATATATATATATGTACAAATGTACATATATATACATATATATATGTATACATATATATATACATATATATTTACTTATTTCAATTTTCCTGCACAGAAAAAAAAGGAAAAATACTTTCCTTCTCCTCCGTCCTACTCCAACTTCATGACTAGGGTTTCTAAAAGGTTCTCAGCAGTTGCCTGCAAAACCGTTCGTCCTGCATTGTGTATGTTTTCCGCTGCCTAACGGAGTGGGCAGTTTGACGCACCTTTCCTCCCCCACCCTTCCTTCTCCTTAATCACAACCGTAAGGATTAAAGTCCTCAACTGATGGAGTCAACTCCTCGGGTGTCCCTCGTCTGAATACAACCACTTCGCGACAGCCAAGACAACAAATACGAGCGACGAATATAGACGTCAAAAGTTTGATCAGAATACATTTAGTCGCAATGACGTGTGGAGGGTGGTTTCCCGAATACACCACATAAGAACCGAATATAGGCATGAAATGAGTGTATTTGATTTCTTATCATTCATGTGAATCTTCAGATGCTGTCTGGATGTTTGTCATCACTTGGCCTTTCCCTCTATTTCGCTGCACAGAGTTGGAACCATGGATAAGTTATGGCAGACAACGGCTTTGATGATGATGATGGTGCTGATGCTGAGAGTCGAATCCTCGACACAGGATCAGCCTCCTTCAACGAGACAGGCAAATAGAGATTGTTCGGATTGCATAGTAAGTGTAAAGCGTATACACCAGGATTATCCTCTACTGTTCAAACAGTCTCTCGTCAACTAAGGCAGAATATTGAGACAACCGATCGTGAAGCGCTATGCCCGCTGAGGTTTTTGCCCAGGTGAAGCTGCTGTCCTTACTATTGATGTTGGGACGGGTAGTGATATATGCAGCTTCTATGGATTTCCTGGGGGCCAAACACAAGGATCATTCAGGGAGCATAGGCTGATGTCCGTCACCATAGGCTTACCAACGCCATGGTAGTGCATGTGGACCAATCTGGACACCTTCCACAATAGAAGCGGGCCGAGGTATTACAAAAGGTATGGATAAGAAGACCAGAAAATCCATAGAAGCTGCATATATCACTACCCGTCCCAATATCATTAGAAAGGCTGGGAGCTTCACCTAGGCATAAACCTCAGCGGGCATAGCGCTTCACGATCGGGTCTCTTGGGCATCTCAGCGGGCCAATCAGAGCACAGCGTGCCACGCTCACATTCCTCCATGAGCTACCAAGCGTATCTATAAACTCTGCACGACCCAGTATGCTCATTCCCTTGAAAAAGTCAGTTGCCGCGTTTAACCAACTTGTTCACATGGATATTAATGTTCAAATACTATTATCAATTAATGTTTCTGCGCAGTGTTGTGTATGTTTGAGTGTTGGTTATTATGAGTCTTTGTGTTCGAGCATTTTTTTTTTTACCTTAATTCCTTTTATTAGAATATTTCATGTACTTTTATTCTGTTGGTGACGTGATTCGACAAACCTGGTCCTCTGAAGTCACGTCACTTTCCAGCTGTGCTGTTTTCATTCGTGCAGTCTTTTATCACAACTCACTTTTCTTCTTCTTCATCTTCTTCTTGAGACCTGGCTTTGACAGCTTTTTGGAAAAATTCTGCTTAGATGTTTGCCCCTGGACTACCTTGGAGAGCTGCTGTCCTTCTGATACCAC
>NC_134793.1:25146881-25149381 GCF_046742065.1 Oratosquilla oratoria | reverse complement strand
TCGTGATTGCAGCCCGAGGAATCGTAGATTTCGGAGCCGGTCGCAAAGTCGATACGGAAATAGTGAGCTCTAGTGATCTAGAAAAAAAAAAAAAAACAGGCAAGGGATTTTAGTACTTTGCCACTATCGTTTCCATTGTTTGGGACACAGAAGTAGTAAAAGGGAGAGTTTAAGGCGAATGAATGGAGGCATAGTGGGCGTTCACTCAAATTCAGAATTAACAAAAATCTACTCTTTCAACGTCTGGAATATATAAAGTTCGGAACTTCAAGAAATCGGAATGTTTATCTGTCTATATACCGTAAGATCTCTCCCCCTTCCATATATAGAAGGTGGCCAGCCAAAGCATGCACCCTTCACCCATCCCATACCATCTATTGTCCCCTTTTGTCTTGGCTCTCTGTGGATCAAGGACCATCTCTAATCCTCGCTCGCTCCCTAGAAGGCCGGATTTCCTCAAATTCAGAATTTCCGTCTCAACTTTGCTCTAGCCTGTGGGCAAGATATTTCTCGTGTTCCTCGAATTAGTATTAGTCTTTTTTCTTTTTTCTTTTACGTTTCCTGACTTCAAACAACACATCCATATGTAAGTGCCCCATCTCAACCAACATCATCAGTTATTATCGCCAATCACCAAAATCAATACCATCACCACTAGCGTCATTATTTACTTACGTTGACTGAGAGGGTGCAGTGTCAGCCATCTGGGTAATTGTTCGGGTAGTTGGGACTTGACCACTTACGCCGGATAGTACCCTGGACGCTGTCGTCCACAGAGATGCTTCCGTCGCATGCTGGACACGGGACTGGTCGTCGGAAACAAAGAACCACGGGTTACATCTTCTCTCTTCCTTGGTGCTACATCAACACGGTTGAAATAGAATGTACACACACATACATTCATACATGCATACATAAATGCATACATACGTACATACATACATATATACATACATACATACATACATACATACATACATACATACATACATACATAAATACACACATACATACATACACCGATCCGATAGGAGCGAGAGAAAACGAAGAGAGTGAAGCTTACTGAAGATGAATTATTACCAGAAGTAGTTGTAGGGATATGCGAAGGTGTAATGGTATCCGGAGGACAGCTGCTCTCCATGGTAGTCCAGGGGTAAACTTCTTCGCAAAATTTGGGCAAAAAGATGTCAAAGCCAGGCTGGTAGAAGAAGAAGAAGAAAGAAGAAACGTGAGTAGTAATAAAAGACTGCACGAATGATAAGAGCACAGCTGGAAAGTGACGTGACTTCAGAGGACCAAGCTACTCGAATCACGTCACCAATAGAATAAAGGTGTATCAAATATTCAAATGAAAGGAATTAAGATTAAAGAAAAAGTCCTCCAACACAAATACTCATAATAACCAACACTCAAACGCGCACAACACTGCACAGAAGCATAAAGGTATAGCATTTGATGCTAAACAAGAATTAGAAAGAAAACAATTGAAAAGTGAAAACAAAACATCAAAAGAGGGAAAGGTCGTGAGAGAATGTTTATCTATCTATCTATATATCTATCTATCTATCTATCTATCTATCTATCTATCTATGTATCAAGAGCTCTTTCCCCTTCATAAGGGGGGTAGACAAGTCAAAGGGATGTACCCACTCCCATCCATTCCACTCCCATCTATCACTCTTTATCCCCTCCCATCTTAGCTCCTCGTGAATGAGGGGTCATCCTTGTATCTCGCCCACTGTCCTGGATCAGAAGTAATGCAGCAAGACAATACATACATAGTAAGATCGCTTCACTTAATCGGCTACCCCCCCCACCTCCTATTCCCCTCATCCCCCGTCCTACCTTCCTTGCATAAAAAAACCTTCTATACACAGTCTCTCTCCACTCATCCCTATCTCTGCCTACTCACTTCCTAGCTCAACAGACATTCCTCTCTTTCTCAACGCCCCCTTCACCCTATCCATTCATCTCATCCTTGGTCGTCCACTCAAGTTCACCACATCTTTTCAAAACAGAAAGTGAAACAGAAAAGCCAAGTCGAATGATAAGGATATCAATGCGATAGAGAAGGATAAAGAAGTAGAGAAAACTAAAGAGAAAAAGAAATGAATCTGAAAGTGACCATAGGACTTCAGAGGAAGAAAAAATGATTGAAAAAATTATGGCGACATTTAAGAGAGGGGGGGGGGGATATTTTCCAAGAACCAAAGTTTATAGAGATGGGAAGGAGAAGGGACGAGAATGTTCCTCTCCCATGTCTAGCCCCTTTCCTTTGTCGGTAAAAGCCAGTTGAGGAATAGATACGTTTTCAGGTTGGTTCCTCTTTCATGATGTCTGATATACACCAACTCCTCTCAATATTCTACCTTAGTTGCCAAGAAACTGTTTGAGCAGTGGAGGATCTTGCTAGGATATACACTATATACTTACAATGCCATCCAAACAATCTGTATTTGCCCGTGTTTTTGAAGGAGACTGATCCTGTGCCGAGGGTCCT
>NC_134793.1:25119381-25139381 GCF_046742065.1 Oratosquilla oratoria | reverse complement strand
CACACACACACACACACGCACACACATACACACACACACACATACACACGCACACACACACACACACACACACACACACACACACACACACACACACACACACACACACACACACACACACACACACACACACACACACACACACACACACACACACACACACACACACACACACACACACACACACACACACACACACACACACACACACACACACACACACACACAGCGAGAGAAAGATTAGACCTTGTGATTCGACAGATGTTGATTTACGGCAACTCATAATTGCCAGGCACACGTGTTCTTCGTGGCCTCCTCCTCCTCCTCCTCCCGTCATCGGGACAGTATATAAGAGGCTCTTCCCTGTTCTCTCCATCCATTCAAGGACTGGAAAGTGCAAAATTCAGTTGTGCCTCCTCAGACCCCTCAGACCTTTTCCCACACTGTGAACGTAGTAACCTGCAGCTCTAAGTAATTTGTCGTACACGGTGAGAACATCCTAGGTGGTCGGTTTTCATATCCACCAGTGATCTAACAACCCACAGAATAAGCGAACCCGCCGGCTCCCTTTGGATGATTCCCGAGAAGAGGGTGGGGGGATTCAGTGTTTGACAAAAGGAAGACATGAGCCGAAAACTAGTTGTATGTAGTGGGTTAGGGATTTTAGTCAGTGTTAAAATAATCCTCAGGTAGGTTGGACAACGGCAATACATGGGTTTGGGATGCAAGCGAAAACAGGCTGAGACCCCCTTAGATATAAACGCAAGAGCACATCCACAGGAGTCGAGGTGTTTCCATCCTTTATGAAGACGAATGGAATTGTACGAGTTCAGAGACTGACATCGTTTTGAACTAGGATGATCACCAAAGACACCAAGGTACCGAGGCTTCTTTTCTTTGTTGGTCCTGCATTAGAGTACGCAGGCTAACACACAGGAGACACAAATGCAGTGATTTATCGGAACCTGTGCAAGGCAAGAGTGGCGTCTCTCCTTTTGTGAGTAAAAGAAAATGTTTATCTTCCCGATGCGCACATGCTTGCTCCTCGTCAAGAACCATTTCGCAAAAGCTGTTTCTCGGCCCTTAGTTTGTGGCTAAACTGAGCAACGTTGATAGAATGTGCAATTGTCACCATCAACTAGCTCTCTGTCTCTTGATGTAGACCGTTTGCTTTTGGTGAAAGTGAAAAAATAAAACCACGTTGGAAACCCAGAACACTGAAATGTGCCACCAAGTTGCACAAAGAAACATGGGAAATATGTATACATGTGTGAAAAAATAGTTTTATATATAGGCAAAGAATTCTGCTTCATCCATAAGGAATTCTTCGCTTTTTCTTTTAGTTAAGAACATAAGAACATAGGAATGAAGGACACCGCAAGATACCATAAGGCCTACACTAGGCAGTTCTGTATCCATCACCACTTGTCATCCCCATCCATAAAGTTGTCTAATCGTTTCTTAAAACAACTGATAGTTTCAGCGCTTAGTACATGGTTACTAAGTTTATTCCATTCGTCGACCACTCTGTTAGTAAACCAATTCTTATCTATTTCCATTTTAAATCTAATTTTGTCCAATATATAACCATTACTGCGAGTCCTGCCCTGTTGTTTTAATATGATGACCTTGTTTGCATCACCCTTGTTAAAGTTTTTGATCCACTTGAACACCTCCATTAGATCACCCCGCACTCTGCGTCTTTCCAGTGAGTGTAAGTAGGTGCCTAAGCCTCTCTTCGTAAGGTGTATTTCTAAGGCCATGTATGATTTTGGTTATTCTTCTCTATACTGATTCTAGTGAATTGATGTCCTTTTCCTTTTACAAATTCCCTGCACAGTTGCCTGCAAAACCGTTTTCCTGTATTTTGCATGTTTTCCGCTGCCTAACCGGGTGCGCAGTTTGACCCACCTTTTCTCTCCCACCCCTCTTTCTCTGGGTGGATTTCCCTTGTCTGATTACAACTGCCTCGCGACAACCAAGACCACAAATACAAGTGACGAATACAGACGTCAAAGGGTTGATTAGACTACGTTTAGTCGCAATGGCGTGTGGAGGTTTTTCCCACAGATGAAAAGGATCGCTTGGTGACGCCCACAATACACCATATATTAACCGAATATGGGCATGAAATGAGTTCACTTGATTTCTTATCACTCATGTGAATTTTTAGATGCTGCCCGGATCTTTGTTTTCACACTTGACCTTTTCGTGTATCTCCCTTCACAGCACAGAGTTGTTGGAACCATGGATAAGTTATGGCAGGCGACGGCTTTGATGATGACGATGATGGTGCTGATGCTGGGAGTGGGACCCTCGGCACAGGATCAGTCTCCTTCAAAAACACGGGCAAATACAGATTGTTTGGATGGCATGGTAAGTATAAAGTATATATATCCTAGCAATATCCTCCACTGCTCAAACAGTTTCTTGGCAACTAAGGTAGAATATTGAGAGGAGTTGGTGTATATCAGACATCATGAAAGAGAAACCAACCTGAAAACTTATCTATTCCTCAACTGGCTTTTACCGACAAAGGAAAGGGGCTAGACAAAGGAGAGTGGGTACGTCCCTTTGACTTGGCTACTCCCCCCATATGAAGGGGAAAAAGCTCTTGATAGATAGATAGATAAACATTCTTTCATGACCTTTCCCTCTTTTGATATTTTGTTTTCACTTTTCAATTGTTTTCTTTCTAATTCTTGTTCAGCATCAAATGCAATTCATTTATGTTTCTGTGCAGTGTTACGTGTGTTTGAGTGTTGGTTATTATGAGTGTGTTGGATGATTTTTTCTTTAATCTTAATTCCTTTCATTTGAATATTTGATGCACCTTTATTCTATTGGTGACGTGATTCGAGTAGCTTGATCCTCTGAAGTCACGTCACTTTGGAGCTATGCCCTTATCATTCGTGCAGTCTTTTATCACTACTCACGTTTCTTCTTCTTCTTCTTCTTCTACCAGCCTGGCTTTGACATCTTTTTGTTCAAATTTTGCGAAGAAGTTTGCCCCTGGACTACCATGGAGAGCAGCTGTCCTCCGGATACCATTACACCTTCGCATAACCCTACAACTACTTCAGGTAATAATTCATCTTCAGTAAGCTTCACTCTCTTCGTTTTCTCTCGCTCCTATCGGATCGTTGTATGTATGTGTGTGTATGTATGTATGTATTGTATGTGTGTATGTATGTATGTATGTATGTATGTATGTATGTATGTATGTATGTATGTATGTATGTATGTATGTATGTATGTGTGTGTGTGTGTGTGTGTGTGTGTACGAATGTATGCATGTATGTATCCATGTATGAATGTATGTGTGTGTATATTCTATTTCAACCGTGTTGATGTAGCACTAAGGAAGAAAGAAAATGTAACCCGTGGTTCTTTGTTTCCGATGACCAGTCCCGTGTCCAGCATGCGACGGAAGCATCTCTGTCGACGACAGCGTCAAGGGTTTTATCCAACGTAAGTGGTCAAGTCCCAACTACCCGAACAATTACACAGATGGCTGCAACTGCACCCTCTCAGTCAACGTGAGTACATAATGACGCTAATCGTGATGGTATTGATTTTGGGGATTGGCGATAATAACTGATGATATTAGCTGAGATGGGGCAGATACATATGGAGGTGTTGTTTGAAGTCAGGAAACGTAAAAGAAAAAGAAAAAAGACTAATACTAAATCGAGGAACACGGAATATATCCCGCCCACAGGCTAGAGCAAAGTTGAGACGGAAATACTGACTTTGAGGAATTCCGGCCTCCTAGGGAGCGAGCTAGGATTAGAGATGGCCCTTGATCCACAGAGAGCCAAGACAAAAGGGGAAAATAGATGGTAAGGGATGGGTCAAGGGTTCATGCCTTGGCTGGCCACCTTAATTCTGAATTTGAGTGAACGCCCACTATGCCTCCATTCATTCGCCTTAAACTCTCCCTTTTACTACTTGTGTGACTTCGCCTCTTCGGGGCGACCTTGTCCCAAACTATAGAAACAAAGTACTAAAATCCGTTGCCTGTTTTTTTTTTTTTCTAGATCACTAGAGCTGACTCTTTCAGTATCGGCTTTACGAGCAATTCCGAGATCTACGATGCCTCTGGCTGTAATCATGACCGCCTGGTTTTTGAAGGCGACGTTATTTGGTGAGTGTCCCTCCTCTTGTTGTCCTGTTCCTCGTTCCTTCTCACGAATCACCCATAGTGATGCACACGGGATGGTGTCTGGGTGTAGGCACTTGGAGCAGCGTCACATTCGGAAACCTTTTTTTCGTTTCTCCTCAACTGAAGAACTCCGAAGATACCAGACCCCAATTACTGAAATCAAAATCCCTTCCTTCTCAAGATTTCTATATAATGACACGGAAATAATTTCATACAGGACGGTATGCGGCAGTGGCATGGATCAGAAATCCAAACTAAAGTATCTTCATATCAACCAAACTTATTTCACCGCTACCTTCATCTCAGATTCTGGGGACGGAAATAAAGTGGCACATGGCTTCGAAATGGTGATGTACAGTAAGTGTAAACCTGAGTGATAGCATAGCGCTTGCTTGCTTGCGCTCATAGCTGTCACACATGCATGCATTCACACACACACACACACACACACACACACACACACACACACACACACACACACACACACACACACACACACACACACACACACACACACACACACACACACACACACACACACACACACACACACACACACACACACACACACACACACACACACATGCATATATATATATATATATATATATATATATATATATATATATATATATATATGTTCGCTGTAGACTTTTGTTTTGCCTTGTTGCATACACTCTGTGCAGTGAAAACTATAGTTTTACGTGGTCCTTGATGACGTTAATAACGTATACTGACTGAATATTTTGCTTTTCAGTTTCTTTACTCTAACATTCAAGAAGGTCCAAATGGAATTCACATCCTTTCCATTGCGAGAAGATCACATCATGACTGTAACGTCAGGATGACCTTCGAAGCCTCTACCGAGGACAGGAAGGGAATAAGAAAACATCGGATATAAGTATTCGTGATTTGACCAAGGTGTTATCTCCAGGCACATGTATACTTCTTCAATATTTGACCATTTATGAGAATATATCAAGCATCATAAAAATCAAAAGTGAAATTTCATTGTAGTTTACCTAAATGCGTCAGATGAACCCTACCAAATGCAGGTGAGGTATATCTGCCCTTCTGCTGGCACGACGTAACCCAATACTACATGCCGCAGCATGGCTGGACTGTCTGCGACTAAACTAATTTCCCCACTGGTTTCTCACCAATAAATAAAACATTCTGGATGCCCATAGCACACTCCTGGTAATACATTTTTTGTTCCCCGGTTTTAAGTGTCATTTTCTGATTTGTCATAACCCATTATTATATAAAAAATATAACTTAATCAAAAGTTTGGTTTTGTGATCACTTTGATATTTCGAAGTGTTTATATTTTTTTTCAGTTCATATGATCAAATCAACAGAGTATATATTTATTTTATGACACAAGCTTATAAGAAACAAGTTAAAACAAAAGACAGTTGTAAAACAACTTAAACACGTCAGAAATGACTGGATTTCCTGGATTCGCGGTTGTCGCCCAGGTTGCAGTCCCGCACTAGCTCCCGGATATGCCCCCATCATTTTCTCATCGTAGTGGTCCTGGTTCCTCCGCTCTATCTCCTTCACATCTTGGTGGAATCGCTCGCCTTTTTCTTCTGAGTAGCTGTCGATGTTGTCTTTGAATATGTCATGATGAGCGTCCAGCATACGATGTTTAAGGGACATCCTGCATCCCATGGCGCCAAAAGCTTTTACCAGATCCTGCACCAGCTGCTGATAGTTTTCAGTTCTGCGGTTGCCCAGGAAGCCCTTGACAACTGCTATGAAACATTTCCATGTCATTCTCTCAATCCTACTGAGATTATTGAAGAACTTGGTAGACTCAAGAACCTTCTTTATCTGAGGTCCAACAAAAATCCCACCTTTGATTTTGGCTTTAGATAACTTTAGGGAGAAGTTAAGAAGATACTTAAAAGCGGCTGATTCCTGTTTGAGAGCCTTCACGAACTGCTTCATCAACACCAACTTTATGTGTAGTGGTGACATGAGCACAATCCTGGAATCAGCCAGTGGCTCCCACATGACGTTCCGGGTCCCAACTACAAATTCAGTTCGCTGCTCCCAGTTCTTCCTGTTGTAGTGGTCAGAAGTGGTCATCCTGTCCCAAAGGCAGAGGAAGCAATGGAATTTGATAAAGCCTCCCTGGAGACCAAGCAGGAAAGCCACCACCTTAAAGTCTCCAATGATTTCCCAATTGTACTGGTTGTATTCCAGAGCTTCCAGGACTTTTACAATGTAGTAGTCTTCTTTCAGGCAGAGTGGTAGAGCTGTCTATGAAGAGCCGCCACTCCTAGGGCACAAAAGGCATCCCAGTAACTTCAAACTGTCTCGGCACATCATGGCAGAAACAGAGATCATCCGTAAGAGTGTAAAAGCCTGAGCAAGGTTCGTGCCGACTTCTCTGACTTGTCACCTGCACTTCCTCTTTGACCAAGTTCCACTGTTTCATCCTGGAGATGAAGAGCTCTGCATTGGACTTGGTTAGAACGATATCCCTGACCAAGTTCTTTACTTCCTTTTGGCTTGGGAAGTGAGGAACTTTCTTTGGTATCTCATGCCGGTAAACCAAGTCCTCAGCATCCATGTCCTCCTCTTAATCAAAATACTCCTCTTGGACTTCACCTGGAGCGGTGGCACTGACACAGGATATTTGTAGCAGTGAGGAATTGGAGCAATTGATAATGGGATATCTGAATAATGCACAGCAGCAGCAATCTTTCCTTTCCACCGCTTGCTATAATCAGCAATGCAAATAAATAAATAGATAAATCAATAAATAAATAGATAAATAAATAAATTAATAGATAAATAAATGAATAGATGAATAAATAAATAAATAAATAAGTAAATAAAAATAAAATAAAAAGTTTCTGCAGTGGTGTTTGGCTCTAGCCAGCCCCGTGGGTTGGAGAATTTCAGGGACCTTTCCTCATCTCACAGCCAATCTTACTGCGTTTTCTTTTCAAAGCAGTAGCAAGGGGCCCTGTGCTTGTCTTGGTCCCCAACTAGCATCCCGAAATAGTTCTGATAGACTTCACAAATCCTCGCCAACATTTCCAAGGAGAATTTTAGTTTCTCTTCTTTATATATTCCCCGCATACAACAGAAGGAGTCAGGGTAGTGTCGGCAGCCCCATGAAGCCATCTATAATCATAGAAATATATGCAATCAGAAAATATGAATCTTAAAGATCTGAAAGTATAAAATATAAACATGTTGAATGAAAATACATGTACAAAATAAGTAGAGTAATTAAGGACCTACTCATCAAAATTTGAAGAAAAAAAAACATCAAATCGCACCAATTGTACTCGATGATATGACAAATTTCTTTTACTGCAGTTCTAAAATTTTATTAGGTTAACTGCTAGTGGGTAGGATAGAATTTTTATAATCCCAAACTTATAACTGTTTAATAGCATTTCTTTTCTATTTGGATTTGAATTGGACAAATTTAGATTTAAGGGGGAAATGGACAAGAACTGGCTTACCAAGAGATTGGTTAATGAATGGACAAGAATTACAGGCAGTTCACTCAAGGAATCTCGGTCGATCCTGCATTTTTGGTTGGCAGCCCTGCTCACCCTTCCCCCGATGAGTTGGCTGAAACCTCAAGCTTCCTTAAAATATAGTTATATTTCTTCACTTAGCTCAGTGACTATACGAGTTACACGAATTTCATGGACATCTAGAGACGAAGGAGTCCCTGTTCACCTATTTCAAAGCTTTCCACCTCCATAGTACAAAGAAAGAAAGTAATTATAGCGAGTATAAGATAAGGAATATAATTCTAATGTTTATACAGCATTTTACTTATTATCGCTGTGTCTAGTCATTATGAGGCTGGTTGTAAAATTCAACATGTTTTCTGTGATATAAAATGGTCACGGATATGACTGTGTTTTCACATAATCCATAAAGTGATACATAAAAGAGAAAATGAAAGGTTTGTATGATTATTTTTTTATACTGAACGGGTGGCGGGAAGCAGAGCGTCTTGCTCCCTCCCTCTCTCACTCCCTCCCCACCCTAATCAATCTCATGAGTCAAAATTGAACATGACTTGAGTACAAAGTGCTCATGGTTTTTCGCATCTCGATCACTTTACGGCTTTCATCATCTCATATTCATTATCTTTGAATACGGTTGTACCAACGTCTATGGTCAGAAGAGTGACACTCAGATCTGAAATTGAAATAATTTTATATGAAAAGTATACTACGATGCAACTCATGAGACACCATAAAAGAAGTTCATGAGGGTTGTCCCTGTCACCACAGTGCGTAATGGAAGATCTATCTCCTCCTTTCCTCCCACTCTTGCAATATAGAGTGATTGAAATGCTACGGTTGATCCATTTAGCCGTCAATTATTATGACGTTTCTAGGATGCACCACGTGGAGGCGGATCATACTTTTTCATATCTAAATATTTCTCGAGTGAGGAAAACTGTGGAAAACCTGAGTGTGAGGACAGTACGAACCCCGAGTAAAAACACCCAAGTGAGGAAGCCCAGGTCAAGGCAGGGATTGACCCGAGGCCCCTGTTCCAGGAGGAACGAGAGAGTGAAACGGAGGTGTAGGATTTGACTCTCTTATTTATGGAAGTGAGAGAAGCGGGAGTAAGAAGTCTCAGTGACTTGCAGAAAGTTGACCCCGACTTACGAGATCTTTATGAAAGAGCAGAGAGTGACATTAAACTCTGTGAGGAGTATTACTTGTGATGGTGTCTAGGGTCTACCGGGAAGAAGTTATGCGGCTAGGACACGATAGCCCCTTTTCTGGACATTTGGGTGTACGTAAAAGTTTAGGCCGTATCTGGCAACATTTCTACTGGCCAGGGATTAGGAGGGATGCGGCACAATACTGTACTTGTCACACTTGTCAGGTGGTAAGAAAACCTAACCAGCCTGTAGCTGTAGCTACTTTATAGCCAATCCCTGTGGGAGAGGAAACCTTTGCTAAAGTTACTGTGAATGTGGTAGGGCTGTTGCCTCCGACTGTTAGAAGGCATGAGTATATTCTCACCTTTATGAATATATTTTCTAGGTACCCCGAGGCGATACCCCTACGTAAAGTGCGCGCCAAGGTGGTGTTGTATGAACTGATTAGCTTCTTTACGAAGTGGGTGTTACCTCGGGACCAGGGGTCTGTGTTTTTATCCAGAGAGGTTGTGCGGAGCTTGGGAGCACTGGGTATAACTAAATTCACGTTCAGTGCTTACCATCCCCAAAGTCAAGGTGCCCTTAAACGGTACCACCAAACATTAAAAACAATGTTAAAGAAGTGGTGTTTAGAAAAAAGGTACAGGGTGGGACCAAAAGCGCGAGGTACCTGACAAATCATTGGGCCTCTGGCCTTTTGCATTAGTGTTCGGACACAAGGTTCCAGGACCCCTTAACGTCCTGAAAGAGTGTTTATTGAAAGGTCATAGATCTGCCTCCAGGGACATGTTGAAGACGGTGACTGACATGAAAGGTAAGTTGGTCATATGTTGGAAAATGGCCAGAGCAAGTTTAGAGAGTGCTCAGGAAACAAGGAAACAAAACTATGGCACAAACGCCAAAGTGCGGGAATGTAATCCTGGTGATAAAGTGTTGGCATTGCTATCTTTTCAAGGTAACCCCTTCAGGGACAAGTTCAGCGGACCCTGCGTGGTAGTGAAACGAGTAGGAGAACTTTACTACATTGTTGCCACTCCGGACCGGAGACGGAGTCAACAATTATGTCATGTGAATATGCTGAAAGCGTACCAGGAGAGGGAACTGAGCCCGGTGAGTGAAACTAGCGGGGTCTTTGTACGCTTTCTATCGTGCCTAAGGAAGACGAGGACACGACCTCCCCCACTCTAAAGATCTCTCCATTCTCCTCTGCGCAGTTCCCAGCCCCTTTTCCATCGCCCCCGTCAGCTTCAAAGTCTTACACCCGCAGACCACCGCTGGCAAAATACACCGATTGGAAATTCCACGTTTCAAACATAAAGGTAGAGAGCCTCTGAGGACCTTAGCACACTCACAAAACACTCTCCAACCAATTGTAATGCGTCTTCTCATTACATTATCATAATCCTTCGTCGCCCTCACCATCTGGTCCAAATAATTATACTCCTCAACTTTTTCAAGACTCTCACTATCAATTACAACCTTTTCACCCCAAATCCTCGTATTGAACATCACTCTGGCTCCACTTCCATTCACTTTCAAACCCACCTCGAGACCTTCCCCGTTCAGACCACTCAGCATATCCTGCAAGTTCTCTGCTCTTTTTGAAACAGGAACAATGTCATCCGCAAATCTTAGGTGGTTCAAGCATTCGCCACCAACCATCAACCCCTCCTTTCCCAACTCATCTCCTTGAAAATATCCTCCAAGCAAGCTGCAAACAATTTGGGCCAAATTGCACTCCCCTCTCGATCTTGATCTCCTCTCCATCCCAATGTAGTCGGATTATAGCGGTACACCTTTCACAAATCTTTTTCCCAAACTCCCACGATCTGCTCGTTTGTACCCTGCTTGCGTAGCAAATTCAGCATTGCTATTTGTTCCACCGAGTCAAAGTCCCTCTCGCAATCTACAAAAGCCAAGCAGAGAGGTACACCGCATTCTGTCACTTTCCCGATTAGTTGCTTCATCGCCTGCAAACGGTCTAGAGTCGAACATCCACTCCTAAAGCCCGCCTACCCCCCTCCCCCACAAACCTGACCCCCCCCCCCTCCATCCCAAACCTGACCCAGTCCACTTGAAAGGATCCCGGAGAACACTTTATATGCATTCGATAGCGAACCATTGTTCGATAGTTACCAAGGTCCACCCGGTCTCCTTGGAGAAGACAAATGCCCCACAACTACAGATGACCTGATTGAGGGAAAGAGGACAGTGCAGATTGAGAAACGGAGAGAGAATATATGTATGTATGTGTGTATACATTATGGGCGCCACGAATACTATCTTCATTGGTGAGAAACCAGTGGGAAAATTAGTTTAGTCGTTGACAATCCGAACATGCTGCGGCAAGTAGTTCTGTCTATAGCTCTCTCTCTCTCTCTCTCTCTCTCTCTCTCTCTCTCTCTCTCTCTCTCTCTCTCTCTCTCTCTCTCTCTCTCTCTCTCTCTCTCCTTCTCTCTCTCCTCTCTCTCTCTCTCTCTCTCTCTCTCTCTCTCTCTCTCTCTCTCTCTCTCTCTCTCTCTCTCTCTCTCTCTCTCTCTCTCTCTCTCTCTCTCTCTCTCTCTCTCTCTCTCTCTCTCTCTCTCTCTCTCTCTCTCTCTCTCTCTCTCTCTCTCTCTCTCTCTCTCTCTCTCTCTCTCTCTCTCTCTCTCTCTCTCTCTCTCTCTCTCTCTCTCTCTCTCTCTCTCTCTCTCTGTAGTGACACATATATCATCTTTATGATCATCATTATTTTTATTCGATTATTTTATATATCATTTTGTTAGTTTTCTTCATATCTCACCATTTGTAGAGTACGTCTAATGTAGACACATTGTGACAAGTTGAGGAAAGAAGAAAAAGAAGTCACGGGTCTAGATTTGAGTTCAGAGTTTATTCCTGACCGGTTTCATCTTACGCTTCAACATCTAGTGTTGGCATGTGACCGAGTACCCAGTTCTTATGCAGCCACACTCGTTTTCCTTATTATGTAACTTTTATTAGCATCAACCAACCATGAACAACTGTGGCAGCTACTCTCCTAAGCAAGTGGCAAGGAAGGGTGGCAACAACTGAAATTATCGCTATAACAAACAATAAATCACTGATAACAATAGCAGTACTAATATGGTCATCATTTAACTATCACATGATATGAATTGGATTGGATACCTTATTTGAAACGCCAGATACCATATACCGTATAATGTAGATCAGACGTGGGAAGTACAATTTCAAAATACGCATACAAAGATGATTCGTACTTACACCTCGTTTAAGGACAGGCGACCCCCAAAATCAAGCTCGCCCAGAATGGCTTGATAAAAGAAACTGAAAGAAGTATTGCTATAAAGAGATAAGCTTATAAGAAATACAAGTGCTCTGGTGCACCTAACGACTATCAAAGCTATGTGGTAATACAGAGGGGTTTTAAAGTGACAATAAAAAAGCGACAATATGAAATGAATATTGCTGATAATCCCAAAGAATACTAGAAATGCATTAGATGCATGGGAGCTATTATGCATCACATTGGTACACTATTATCTGCTGACGGTCATCTTGAATATTCGTATGGAGGAATGTGTGATATTCCAAACAAATATTTTCGCTCGGTATTTGTATACGAAACACCTCGCATCCAAGCCCTAGCTGAAGCTTGTGATAAGTCTAAGAGAAAATTACTCATTACTGTAAATAAAGAATAAAAAAGTAACACCGTGACCTGGCGGTTGTCATCCAAGGATCGTAGATAAAAAAAATAAAAATAAAAACTGTTGCTGTTCCGTTAGAAATTATTAAAAGATAATCAACTATATCCGGAGATGTCCCAAGAGAATGGAAGTTAGCTAACGTTACTCCCATATTCAAAAAGGGTGACAATAAGAAGCCAGTGTACTACAGGCCTAAAAGCTTAACTTCAATTGCAGGAAAAATTATGGAAACTAATCAGAGATGCTATTGAACACCAATTAGAAAGTAACTGTTTAATAAATACTAGCCAGCATGAATTCAGACGGAAACGTTCCTGCCTGAATAACCTACTAGAATTCTACAACACTGTCATTTCAAATCACGAGAAAAGAAACGATATTGATTCAATATATCTGGACTTTGAGAAGGTTTATGATACCATCCCGTACGAAAGATTACTTGCTAAGTTAGTTTCCCATAGAATAAGAGGTAGCCTAATAAGTTGGACTAGTAATTGGTTATACGTTCGTAAGCAGATTTGTTCTCAAAGGCAAAACCTTTAGATAAAAAAATGTTACAAGTGGAATTCCTCAGGGTTCCCTTTTTGTGCCACTTCTATTCATAGTATTTACAAATTATATAGACTTGACTGAAATCTATTGTCTCCAACTTTGCTGATGATACAAAACTGCGGAATGATCACTTAAACCAATTAGATATTCAAGAAGATTTAGATAAACTACAGCGATGGTCTAAAAAGTGGCTAATGAAATTTGGCACAAGTAAATGTAAAAGTAACATAGGAAAAATGAAAAATAAGTGCGATTAAAATCTATCTGGAAAGTCGTTAACAAATGTGGATAATCAGAACGATCTCGGCGTAATTATCAGTGATGATATCAAATCATCTAAGCAGTGTATTTCCGCTTCAGAAAAGGCAAATAAGGTTCTAGGACTGATTGCGCGATCTTTTGATTTTAAAAGTCCACCTGTCATTAACAAGCTATATGGTCACTGAATTTCAATAAAGACATTGACAGATTGGAAAAAAGTACAACGACGAGCTACAAAACTGATTGGAAATATCAAAGATAAATCAAACAAAAATAGACTAAAATATATGAATCTAGTTTCCCTAAAAAAAGTGTAGACTCAGAGGTGATTTGATACAGCTCTTTAAGATTCTAAAGGGAACTTACAGCATCAAAAGTGACGAAATTTTCACACTGAATGCGAATCAGACAAGAAAGAGTGGTCTCAAACTGTCAGGAAGTAGATTTCAATTGGAAGTCGGTAGAAACAACTTTGCCAACCGTGTAGTAAATGATTGGAATAAACTTCCTGCACATGCAGTGCAATGCTGTACAGTTCGAATTTTTAAGATTCATTTAGAGAAGCACCTAAGAAATACGCTAAAATGCCTGCCATTTTCTAATCTATTTCATTTTATTGATCTATTTATCATTCATTTAGCTATTATCATCTATCTGTTTATTTTCTGTTATATATCATTTATCATAAATTATTGTTATTTTTTTTTTGTTTTTATCTGTCATTGTTTATCTTATTCATTCAACTACTACTTTACTCATTTGTTTTCTATTCATTTTTCAGCATCCGACCTAGATGACATGGACCAAAAGGTCCCCTGTCGGCATGCTCCTCCTTTGTAGTACTGGGTTACGTGGTACCAGTAGAAAGGCAAATAGACCTCACCAGCATTTGATATGGCTCATCTGACGCATTTAGGTCAACTACAATGAAAACTCACTTTTGATTTTTATGATGCTTGATATATTCTCATAAATGCTTAAATTTCGCAGAGGAATATGTGTGCCTCCAAAGAGCACCTTTGTCCAATCATGAATCCTTATAATCAAAGTCTTGTTATACACATTCCGTCTTCGGTCGAGGCTTCGAGGGTCATCCTGGCATTACAGTCGAGATGCGATCTTCTCGTAATGGAAATGAAGTGAATTCTATTTGCACCCGTCTTCATTAGTAGGCTATCCCCTTAACTGAAAAACTAAATATTCAGTCAGTGTACGTTATCAACGTTATCAAGGACCACGTAAAACTATAGTTTTCAATGGATAGAGAATATGTAACAAGGCAAACTCAGGAGTCTAAACATGTAGTTCTTTTTATAGATGAAAACAAAAGCATATAGCGAACATGAAGATATATATATATACATATAGTGTACAGTGTATGTACATATATACATATATATATATGTATATATTTATATATACTTTATATATATATATATATATATATATGTTGGATGGTATCTCAACATATGAGTTGTGGTAGTACGTGGTCGTAGTTGAGCGGTGTTCGGAGCTTTGAATAAAAGCAGCAGAGCAACGTGTAGCTCTGTCTCTCTCTGTGGTCTTTCTCTTCTTTATTTGGTGACAGGAGGTGCTTATATACATGGCTCGTGGTTAGGTTGCCGACGAGATAATATTTATTTACAAGATGCAGTTTTAGCAAATATTAGAGATCAGGATAGGTTTTAACTACCTTATACATTGCATATACATATTTACAAATGACATACAGTTGTCCGAGGTTGGACAGGATAGACATATCCCGTAGGAAAGGGATTTAAATATAATGTGTATCAATGCTTGGCTTGGTGGCAATCCTTTAGGGTTTCGTGAGGCGTCCAACTGCGCGTGAGGTGTCTGCCTGGACAATAGCGACCTGACCCGTAGTGACCAGGTGCGTGGAGATGTCAGGTCGAGTACCAGGCTACTCTGACTGCACCGAAATGCATCGGTGTCGTGCCGATAGTATAAGCAGAGGTGGTAGATGAATGTCTAGGAGATTTTGGTGGTAGATTACGTCTTCTAGGAGGTCTAGATGCTACAGTTGCTCGGCATACGCTACCAGTGTCCGTCCTCGCGACACCATGAGCTTGAGATCCACATAGGCTTGGTGCACGAACTGTTAAGGAGATAGAAGAAGGAGGGGTGTGCCTAGGTGAAGGGGTTGACCTTCCCTGAGTGGCAAAGGTGATCTGCACAGCTAGAAGGGAGATACTTGGTTATGGCATGAATGATAAATATTGGTTTTGGAAATAGATGCTTGGATTTGTTGGGGCTAAAGAAACTTATACAATTCTATTTCTGAGGCTATAGCGTGGTGTCGGGATCGGTGGAGTGGTAAAGGTGTTTGTGTCTAGAGTCTCGGTCGTGTGTGTTGGTTGTAGTATGGGCGGGGATGGAATGTCATCCATGTCGAGACCTCTAGGAACTAGTTTGATATGATCTAAATGTAGGATAGCCTCTGTGAGTTCGCGTAAGTGGAGAGCTTTGATCTTATTGTGCGGAAGTATGTCGGTGACCCGAAATGGACCATGGAATTTGGGTGCAAGTTTTGATGTGGGTTGGTGGTTGGTGTGGTATATTATGTCACCTACAGAAACATTGCAATCTCTGGAGTGAGCGTTCTTCAACCTAAGCATATCTGCTTTTGAGAGAGTCAGTGACTCATGTATTCTCTTGAAAAGAGTGTTGAAATTATTGAGAGTTACCTTGACAAAATCATTGAAATCATACACAGGGGGGGGTTTCTGAAGTGAGTAGGTCGTATGGCATTTTCTTATCAGATCCAAACAAAACAAAATGGGGTGATTCTGAGATTGATCTATTGATTGCGCTGTTGATGCAGGCTTGTATCATGGGTATGTGTTCGTCCCAAGATGCGTGTATGTCTGTGGCAAGGTGTCTGAGAATATTGAGTATCTTCCGATTTTGACGTTCAACGAGTCCATTTGAGCTGGGGTGGTATGGTGTGGTGTTACACTTTGTAATGTTGAACTGTTGGCAGATATTTGTGAGGATGTCGTTATTAAATTCCGTGCCGTTGTCTGAGATTAGTGTTTTCGGTGTGGTGTATGGGCAGATGACGTTATTGATTATTGTCTGAGCTACACTTTTTGCTGTCTTGTTCGCTAAAGGAGAGAGGATGCAGAACCGAGAGAAATGATCGATGCATACGAAAAGGTACTGGTTTCCATTGAGAGTGATTGGAAGTTTGAGTAAGTCAATGGCAATGGTTTCAAAGGGTTTGGAGGGTGTTGGGTAATTGTGTATTGGTACTTGACCGCTAATGTGACCTTTATGAGTTATGCATGAGTGGCATGCGTCTATGTATGTGTGTATGTCTTTACGCATGGTGGGCCAAAAGTACTTTAACCTAGCTTGCGAGAGGCACTTGTCCTTTCCGCAATGTCCTGCTAATGGAGAATCATGTAGTATTTTGAGAACTTCTGGAACAAGACTTGTGGGAACTACTAATTGTGTAACCATGCGGTTTGGTTCGCATTTGTTTGTGAGCAGTGTTGTGTGGTAGAGAACCTGGTCTATGAGAGAGTAGTTGTCTATGTTGGGAGGAAAATCGTCTGTGTTTGTAGTGTCACCTGAATTTAGATAGTGTATGATTCTTTTCCATAGGGGGTCTGTCGCTTGAGCGGCAATGATGCGGTCTCGCGTAATGTCAAGTGGCTCTGATGCTTGACGTATTGTTGCTACGTTTCTACTAAGGGCGTCGGCGACATAGTTTGCATGGCCCTGGACGTAGTGGAAGGTAGGCATGAAGTCCTGGATAGTAAGGAACCATCTGGCTAGTTTTCCAGTTAGGTTCTTGCCTTTGAAGAGGTTTAAAACGGGTTGATGATCTGTGTGTACATGTATTTCGTATCCTAGAATGATGTCTTTAAAATGTTTGAGGGCATATATGATTGCGAGCGCTTCAATTTCAGTGACAGAGTAGTTTTGTTCGTGCTTGTTTAATGCGCGACTGGCGTAAGCTATAGGTCTAAGTTTGGAGTCGTGTTGTTGCATTAGTACTGCGCCAAGGCCTTTGTATGAAGCATCTGTGCATAGTGTGAAGGGTTTAGAGAAGTTTGGGAATGCCAGAACCGGGGCTGTTGTGAGTGCTTGTTTGAGCTTGTGGAAAGCGGTGTTGTGTTCAGACGTCCAGTTAAAAGGAGTATCTTTCTTGAGAAGGGCTGTTAAAGGAGCTGCCATGTGAGCATAGCCTTCGATAAAACGTCTGTAAAAACCTGAAAGTCCTAGAAATGATTTCACGTGTTCTGTAGAGTTAGGGGTTGGAAAATCTAGAACAGCCTTAACCTTGTCTTGAGAAGTAATGACACCGTGTGAGTTTATGACGTGTCCTAGGAACCTTATTTCCTTTTTGAGGAAGGAGCACTTTTTGAGTTTAAGTTTTAGGCCTGCCGCGGCTAATCTTGAGAAGACAGTTTGAAGTGTGTTAAGGTGTTCCGTGAGTGACCGTGAGGCAATGATAATGTCGTCAAGGTATATGAAGACAGTCTTTCCAATCAAACCTTCTAAGACTTTGAACATAAGTCTTGTAAAAACAGAGGGAGCAGAGACGAGTCCCATGGCCAACCTTTTGAAGTGGTAATGGCCCGTATTGGTACTGAAGGCTGTTAGAGGTTTTGATTCGTCATCTAGAGGTATTTGGAAATACCCTGACATAAGGTCGAGAGTAGAGAAGACCGTGTTGTGTTCGCCTATGGAGTAGATTGTGTCTTGGAGATGAGGAATAGGATGTCTTTCGGGAATGATGAGTTTATTTAGCTCACGGAAATCAACAACAGGGCGAAAGGAGCCGTCGTGTTTTGGAACGACAAAGAGAGGAAAATTCCAGGGAGATAGGCTGTGTTCAATGATGCCTTGGTCGAGCATATCTGCAATTATGTTGTCGACAATGTTTCTTTTACTGTGAGGAAGACGGTAAGCGGGTATGTACCGTGGTTTTGCATTTTGTTGAAGTGGTATATGATGTTGTATGATGTCTGTGAGACCTAATGGTTCGCCTGGGAGTGCAATTGCGTGTCTGTACGTGTTCAAGAGTGTCAGGAGATCTTCTCGTGCTTCAGGGAAATCTACATCGTTAATGTGTGGTGCTTTGATGGTTTCCTGTGTGTTCTGTTCTCCGTTGGTGATGGCGCATACGTGTTGTGAGTTGTCATGGTCGATTACGTGTACTGGGGAGGGATACACTGTAAAATCACAAACGTTCGTTCCTTTGTTCATCTGAAGAGGGGCATTGGTATTATTTGCAACTATGATTGTTGTGTGTCCTTTGCTCGATGTGTGAGATAGGGCGGATAAGAGAGATACACCAGATACACGGCAAGTGTCTGTGATGCAAAGAACATCTGAGTCGGGAGCTTTGAAGATACGCACTTTGAGTTTTGTGTACTCGCGTGGATAGAGTGTTTTGTCAGTTATTACAACCGCGTGAGAATTCGTGAGAGAGATCTGTGAGACGGTAGTGTATTGTGGTGATATTTCCTGTATGTTAGTGAAAACATCGTGTTTCTTGTGGTCGCGAGTTGACTTTGACATGCGCGCTGACAGTGTACGTCTATTACGTCTGTGGTGTGAGCTACGGGGGTGAGCGGATGGGGTGGGCGTGTCCGTTACACCAGTGTGCGTGTCTGTTACAAGTGTCACCGTTTCTGTTTCGTCACTGTTTTGTTCAGTTGTTGCTGTTGTTGATGTTGCATGCTGTTGCTCGATCATATGCAAGTGTTTGACGCGCGTGTTTTCTGTGTGTGCATGCGTGTTAGCTGTCTTTAAAGCCGTTATGAAGTGATTATTGAAACCAATGCCGTTTTGAGCAGGATAGATGATGATGCGATTTCTTTGCATCCATGTCAAACCTATAAGAATATCTGCGGGAAACACTACGTCCGCTATGTATACTGTCGTTGTAATGGGAGGACAGTTGGCATGCAGGGAGATGTCTAGTTCGGTTTTTCCTATGATGGGAAAGGGAACTCCGTCTACATTTTGTAATGTGATATCCGTTGGTTCTATAACTGTTACTCTACGGTGTCGGAATCGGAATTGGTCGAAGGAAACCTTTGACATTAGATTAACTGGGGATCCTGTGTCCAGAAAGAGTAGTTGTGGAAGGTTGTTGACCGTGGCGTGAAATGTCATAGCAGACGGGGATGATAGAGAGTCAGCCATCGTGAGAATCGGTAGTGGGGGGTTTGATTCTGTCTCGTGAGGTCGTGTGTTTTGTTCACCGTGAGACGATAGTCATACCGTGTTGTGTTTGTTTGTGTTGTCGCTAGTCGGGTGTTGGGGAGACGCGTATGACGTGTAGGTTTGTGATTTCAAGACGCGACATTGTGTTGTGTCGTGAAAAGCTGGTCCGTGATATGAGCAGTAGCTAGTTGGTTGTCTGTAATAACACCTGTTTGTGCTATGTCCTACTATGTTGCAGATTTTGCAAAAGAATGGTCTCCTAGATTGTGAACGCTGTCGTGATCTTGTGCGTGATATTTGTCTACCTCTAGTGTGATGGTCGTGTGACATGGGTTTATCCCTGGTGTAATGTTCTTGTGAGATTTTTGCTACCGTGGGAGTGGGTGGGTGTGTGAGTGTGTGTGTAAGGGGGATTTGTTGTTGTTGAATTTGTGATTTTGTCGCTGATGTGTCCGAAAAT
>NC_134793.1:25111881-25114381 GCF_046742065.1 Oratosquilla oratoria | reverse complement strand
GAGATGCCCAAGAGACCCGATCGTGAAGCGCTATGCTCGCTGAGGTTTATGCCTAGGTGAAGCTGCCAGCCTTACCATTCATATTGGGACGGGTAGTGATATATGCAGCTTCTATGGATTTTCTGGTCTTCTTATCCATACCTTTTGTAATACCTCGGCCCGCTTCTATTGTGGAAGGTGTCTAGATTCGTCCACATGCACTACCATGGCGTTGGTAAGCCTATGGTGACGGACGTCGGCCTATGCTCCCTGAATGATCCTTGTGTTTGGCCCCCAGGAAATCCATAGAAGCTGCATATATCACTACCCGTCCCAACATCAATAGTAAGGATAGCAGCTTCACCTGGGCAAAAACCTCAGCGGGCATAGCGCTTCACGATCGGTTGTCTCAATATTCTGCCTTAGTTGACGAGAGACTGTTTGAGCAGTGGATGATAATCCTGGGGTATACGCTTTACACTTACTATGCCATCCGAACAATCTGTATTTGCCTGTGTCGTTGAAGGAGGCTGATCCTGTGTCGTTGAAGGAGGCTGATCCTGTGTCGAGGATCCGACTCCCAGCATCAGCACCATCATCATTATCAAAGCCGTTGTCTGCCATAACTTATCCATGGTTCCAACTCTGTGCAGCGAAATAGAAGAAAAGGCCAAGTGATGACAAACATCCAGACAGCATCTGAAGATTCACATGAACGATAAGAAATCAAATACACTCATTTCATGCCTATATTCGGTTCTTATGTGGTGTATTCGGGAAACCACCCTCCACACGTCATTGCGACCAAACGTATTCTGACCAAACTTTTGACGTCTATATTCGTCGCTCGTATTTGTTGTCTTGGCTGTCGCGAAGTGGTTGTATTCAGACGAGGAACACCCGAGGAGTTGACTCCATCAGTGGAGGACTTTAATCCTTACGGTTGTGATTAAGGAGTAAGAAGGGTCGGGGGAGGAAAGGTGCGTCAAACTGCGCACCCCGTTAGGCAGCGGAATACATACACAATGCAGGACAAACGGTTTTGCAGGCAACTGCTGAGAACCTTTTAGAAACCCTAGTCATGAAGTTGGAGTAGGACGGAGGAGAAGGAAAGTAATTTCACATTATTTTTTCTGTGCAGGAAAGTTGAAATAAGTAAAAAATTTATATATATATATATATATATATATATATATATATATATATATATATATATATATATAAAATATACCAGTGAAGAGAATTTATGAATGAAGCAGAATTCTTTCCCTATATATACAACTGTTTTTTTCACAATTTTATCTATATTTAATTTTTCTTTGTGCAATTGGGTGGCAGGTTTCAGTGTTCTGGGTTTCCAGCTTGGTTTTGTTATTTCATTTTCATCAAAAGTATTTGTTCTACATCAAGAGATTGAGAGCAAGTTGATGATGAGAATTGTACATTCTATCAGCGTTGCTCAGTTTAGCCACAAACTAAGGGCCGAGAAACAGCTTTTGCGAAATGGTTCTTGACGAAGAGCAAGCATGTGCGCAGCGGGAGGAAAAACCTTTTCTTTTACTCACAAAAGGAGAGACGCCACTCTTGCCTTGCACAGATTTCGATAAAGCACTGCACTTGTGTCCCCTGTGCGTTAGCGCGAGTACTCTAATGCAGGACCAAAGGAAAGAAGCCTCGGTATCTTGGCGTCTCTGGTGATCATCCTTGTTCAAAAGGACGTCAGTCAGAGTCTGAGCTCTTACGATTCCCATCTTCTTTACAAATGATGGAAACACCTCAACTCTTGTGGATGATGAGCTCTTGCATTTTCATCTCAGGGGCTCTCAGCCTGTTCTCGCTGCATCCTAAACTCATGCATTGTCTTTGTCTAACCTACCTGATGATTATTTTAACACTGAGTAAAGTCACTGACCCACTACCTACGACTAGTTTTCGGCTCATGTCGCCCTTTTCTCAAACTTTGAAGCCCCATACTCTACTCAGGAGTCACCCAAAGGGAGCCGACGGGTCTATCTATTCTGTGAGTTGTTAGGTCACTGTTGGATATGAAAAACGACCACCTGGGATGTTCTCACCGCCGTGTACGACGTATTACTTAGAGCTGCAGGTTACTACGTTCCGTCACAGTGTGGGAAAAGCTCTGAGGGGTCTGAGGGGGCACAACTGACTCTCACAACTTCCAGTCCGTGGATGGATGGAGAGGGCAGGGAAGAGCCTCTTATATACTGTCCCGGTGATGGGAGGAGGAGGAGGAGGAGGCCACGAAGAACACTTGTGCTTTGCAATTATGAGCATGGCCAGTGATGCATTAGTGGTCAGTGAGTTGCCGTAAGTTAACATATCTCTCTCTCTCTCTCTCTCTCTCTCTCTCTCTCTCTCTCTCTCTCTCTCTCTCTCTCTCTTTCTCTCTCTCTCTCTCTCTCTCTCTCTCTCTCTCTCTCTCTCTCTCTCTCTCTCTCTCTCTCTCTCTCTCGCTCTCTCTCTCTCTCTCTCTCTCTCTCTCTCTCTCTCTCTCTCTCTC
>NC_134793.1:25101881-25104381 GCF_046742065.1 Oratosquilla oratoria | reverse complement strand
TCCCAGGTGGTCGTTTTTCATATCCAACAGTGACCTAACAACTCACAGAATGAATAGACCCGTCGGCTCCCTTTGGGTGATTCCTGAGTAGGGTATGGGGCTTCAAAGTTTGACAAAAGGGCGACATGAGCCGAAAACTAGTCGTAGGTAGTGGGTCAATGATTTTACTCAGTGTTAAAATAATCATCAGGTAGATTAGACAACGACAATACATGAGTTTAGGATGCAGCGAGAACAGGCTGAGAGCCCCTGAGATGAAAATGCAAGAGCTCATCATCCACAAGAGTCAAGCTGCTTCCATCATTTATAAAGAAGATGGGAATCGTAAGAGCTCAGACTCTGACTGACGTCCTTTTGAACAAGGATGATCACCAGAGACGCCAAGATACCGAGGCTTCTTTCCTTTGGTCCTGCATTAGAGTACTCGCGCTAACGCACAGGGGACACAAGTGCAGTGCTTTATCGAAATCTGTGCTGTGGCGTCTCTCCTTTTGTGAGTAAAAGAAAAGGTTTATCCTCCCGCTGCGCACATGCTTGCTCTTCGTCAAGAACCATTTCGCAAAAGCTGTTTCTCGGCCCTTAGTTTGTGGCTAAACTGAGCAACGTTGATAGAATGTACAATTCTCATCATCAACTTGCTCTCAATCTCTTGATGTAGAACAAATACTTTTGATGAAAATGAAATGATAAAACCAAGCTGGAAACCCAGAACACTGAAACCTGTCACCCAGTTGCACAAAGAAAGATGAAACATACATAGAAGTGTGAAAAAAGTTTTATATATAGGGAAAGAATTCTGCTTCATTCATAATTTCTTTTCTTCACTGGTATATATTATATATATATATATACATGTATATATATATATATATATATATATATGTGTATATATATATATATATATATATATATATATATATATAAATTCCAAGGTTAACTAGGTCTGCTATCGACGAAGATGAAGCAACTGATAATGGTCCTGGCCGACTGTCAGTCCTTAAAAAGCAGAATGGTAAGGGTATTGGGAGAGGTCATCGCTAATATTGGGAGAAGTCACTGGAGGAAGAAGTTTCTGGGTGAGGTCACTAGAAGGAGGAGATGTCAAGTGAAACCTCTGGGTGAGGTCACTAGTGGAAGGCGAGGACGACAGGAGTCTCTGGGGGAAGTCACTTGGAGAAGCAGGCGAAATCGGAAGGGGGCCCTGGGTGAGGTCACTGGGAGAGGTAGGGAAGGATATCAGTCTTATTCCGGAGCTTGTGGAGGAAAGTCTGGCTCGACTTCTAGTTTGGGGTCCTGTGGGCTGGGAATTTTTATGTTGCTGAGGGTTTTGGTGGAGGTATCGCTCTAGTAGGGGTTCGGATGCACCTTGATCTTGTAGTAATAGCAACAGCTTCAGCAATCTGCAGTCTTTTGAACTTTGTTTCTTTGTGGAGTATAATTGTATTGTGTACTAATGTGTTAAGTGGTGGCTTCATGTCGTGGTGGTCAATGAAGTATTAGTGTGGTGGAGGTTCTACCAATGCAGGAAAAGGAGCCGTCACAGCAGCCCTCCTGGCAAGAAAACTTATAAACTACATTGGTAGAGGCTTCCTTCCGGATTTTTGGTGTTGTGTTGTTTCTCATAACTAGGGACCTAGTCAGGTTTGGCTTACAGTAAATTCTTATGTTGATTGTTGTGTCTGCGTCTGAGGGAAAAACTCCTCTTTATATATCTGTATATATATATATATATATATATATATATATATGTATGTATGTATATATGTATGTATGCATATATATATATATATATATATATATATATATATATATATTTACTTATTTCAACTTTCCTGCACAGAAAAAAAATGTGAAAATACTTTCCTTCTCCTCCGTCCTACTCCAACTTCATGACTAGGGTTTATAAAAGGTTCTCAGCAGTTGCCTGCAAAACCGTTAGTCCTGCATTGTGTATGTTTTCCCCTGCCTAACGGGGTGCGCAGTTTGACGCACCTTTTCTCCTTCACCCTTCTTTGTCGTCACTTGACCTTTTCCTCTATCTCTTTCGCTGCATCACAGAGTTGGAACCATGGATGATAAGTTATGCCACGCGACGGCTTTGATGATGATGATGATGATGATGATGATGATGGTGCTGATGCTGGGAGTCGGACCCTCGACACAGGATCAGCCCCCTTCAACGACACAAGCAAATGCAGATTGTTATGATGGCATAGTAAGTTTAAAGTGTATACCCCAGGATTATCCTCCACTGCTCAAACAGTCTCTCGTCAACTAAGGCAGAATATTGAGGCAACCGATCGTGATGTTGGGACGGGTAGTGATATATGCAGCTTCTATGGATTTCCTGGGGGCCAAACACAAGGATCATTCAGGGAGCATAGGCCGACGTCCGTCACCATAGGCTTACCAACGCCATGGTAGTGCATGTGGACGAATCTGGACACCTTCCACAATAGAAGCGGGCCGAGGTATTACAAAAGGTATGGATAAGAAGACC
>NC_134793.1:25071881-25096881 GCF_046742065.1 Oratosquilla oratoria | reverse complement strand
AATTGGTGTTCAATAGCATCTCTGATTAGTTTCTATAATTTTTCCTTCAATTGAAGTTAAGCTTATAGGCCTGTAGTTCACTGGCTTCTTATTGTCACCCTTTTTGAATATGGGAGTAACGTTAGCTAACTTCCATTCTCTTGGGACATCTCCGGATATAGTTGATTATCTTTTAATAATTTCTAACGGAACAGCAACAGTTTTTTTTTTTTTTTTTCTACGATCCTTGGATGACAACCGCCAGGTCACGGTGTTATTTTTCTTATTTATTTATTTTATCTACAGTAATGAGTAATTTTCTCTTAGACTTATCACAAGCTTCAGCTAGGGCTTGGATGCGAGGTGTTTCGTATACAAATACCGAGCGAAAATATTTGTTTGGAATATCACGCATTCCTCCATACGAATATTCAAGATGACCGTCAGCAGATAATAGTGTACCAATGTGATGCATAATAGCTCCCATGCACCTAATGCATTTCTAATATTCTTTGGGATTATCAGCAATATTCAATTCATATTGTCGCTTTTTTATTGTCACTTTAAAACCCCTGTGTATAACCACATAGCTTTGATAGTCGTTAGGTGCACCAGAACACTTGTATTTCTTATAAGCTTATTTATTTTTAGTAATACTTCTTTCAGTTTCTTTGTCAAACCATTTTGGGCGAGCTAGATTTTGGGGGTTGTCTGTCCTTAAACGAGGTGTAAGTATGAATCATCTTACTAGTATGCGTATTTTGAAATTGTACTTCCCACGTCTGATCTACATCATACGGTATATGGTATCTGGCGTTTCAAATAAGGTATCTAATCCAGTTCATATCATGTGATAGTTAAATGATGACCATATTAGTACTGCTATTGTTATCAGTGATATATTGTTTGTTATAGCGATAATTTCAGTTGTTGCCAGCCTTCCTTGCCACTTGCTTAGGAGAGTACTGCCACAGTTGTTAATGGTTGTTTGATGGTAATAAAAGTTACATAATAAGGAAAACAAACGAGTGTGATTGCATAAGAACTGGGTACTTGGTCACATGCCAACACTAGATGTTGAAGCGTTAGGCGAAACCGGTCAGGAATAAACTCTGAACTCAGATCTAGACCCGTGACTTCTTTTTCTTCTTTCCTCAACTTGTCACAATGTGTCTACATTAGACGTACGCTATAAATGGTGAGATATGAAGAAAACTAAAAAAAATAATGTAAAAAAATAATCGAATAAAAATAATGATGATCATAAAGATGGTATATGTGTCACCACAGAGAGAGAGAGAGAGAGAGAGAGAGAGAGAGAGAGAGAGAGAGAGAGAGAGAGAGAGAACTAGTATGGCTGTATAAGTAGAATTAGGTCACCAGGACGCAAGCCAAAATCCAAGTGTTACCTTGGAACGGAGCCAGAATGTCAAACATTTATGACAGCTATAGACAGAACTACTTGCCGCAGCATGTTCGGATTGTCAACGACTAAACTAATCTTCCCACTGGTTTCTCACTAATGAAGATAATGTTCTGTACGCCCATAATATATACACACATACATACATATATTCTCTCTCCATTTCTCAATCTGCACTGTCCTCTTTCCCTCAATCAGGTCATCTGTAGTTGTGGGGTATTTGTCTTCTCCAAGGAGACCGGGTGGACCTTGGTAACTATCGAACAATGGTTCGCTATCGAATGCATATAAAGTGTTCTCCGGGATCCTTTCAAGTGGACTGGGTCAGGTTTGGGATGGAGGGGGGGTCAGGTTTGGGGGGAGGGGGGTAGGCGGGCTTTAGGAGTGGATGTTCGACTCTAGACCGTTTGCAGGCGATGAAGCAACTAATCGGGAAACGACAGAATGCGGTGTACCTCTCTGCTTGGCTTTTGTAGATTGCGAGAGGGCCTTTGACTCGGTGGAACAAATAGCAATGCTGAATTTGCTACGCAAGCAGGGTACAAACGAGCAGATCGTGGGAGTTTGGGAAAAAGATTTGTGCGAGGTGTACCGCTATAATCCGACTACATTGGGATGCAGAGGAGATCAAGATCGAGAGGGGACTGCAATTTGGCCCAAATTGTTTGGAGCTTGCTTGGAGGATATTTTCAAGGAGATGAGTTGGGAAAGGAGGGGTTTGAAGATTGGTGGCGAATGCTTGAACCACCTAAGATTTGCGGATGACATTGTTCTTGTTTCAAAAAGGGCAGAGAACTTGCAGGATGTGCTGAGTGGTCTGAGCGGGGAAGGTCTCGAGGTGGGTTTGAAAGTGAATGGAAGTGGAGCCAGAGTGATGTTCAATACGAGGATTTGGGGTGAAAAGGTTGTAATTGATGGTGAGAGTCTTGAAAAAGTTGAGGAGTATCATTAATTGGGCCAGATGGTGAGGGTGACGAAGGCTCATGATAATGTAACGAGAAGACGCATTACAATTGGTTGGAGAGTGTTTTGTGAGTGTGCTAAGGTCCTCAGAGGCTCTCTACCTTTATGTTTGAAACGTGGAATTTCCAATCGGTGTATTTTGCCAGCGGTGGTCTGCGGGTGTAAGACTTTGAAGCTGACGGGGGCGATGGAAAAGGGGCTGGGAACTGCGCAGAGGAGAATGGAGAGATCTTTAGAGTGGGGGAGATTGTGTCCTCGTCTTCTTAAGACACAAGGGAAACCGTACAAACACTCCCGCCAGCTTCACCCACCAGGTTCGGTTCCCTCTTCTGGTACGCTTTCAGCATATTCATATGACATGATTGTTGACTCCGCCTCCGATCTGGAGTGGCAACAATGAAGTTAAGTTCCCCTACTCGTTTCAATACCGCGTAGGGTCCACTGAACTTGTCCCTGAAGGGCTTACCTAGAAAATATAGCAATACCAACACTTTATCACCGGGATTACATTCCCGCACTTTGGCGTTTCTACCATAGTTTTATTTCCATGTTTCCCGAGCACTTTCTAAACTTGCTCTGGCCATTTTCCAACATATGACCAACTTACCTTTTATGTCAGTCACCGTCTTCAACATGTCCTTTAAGGTAGAACTATGCCCTTTCAATAAACACTTTTTCAGGACATTAAGGAGAGGCCCAGTGATTTGTTAGGTACCTCGCACACTTGGTCCCACCCTGTATCTTTTTTCTAAACACCACTTATTTAACATTATTTTTAATGTATGGTGGTGCCGTTTAAGGGCACCTTGACTTTGGGGATGGTAAGCACTCGACGTGAATTTATTTATACCCAGTGCTCCCAAGCTCCGCACAACCTCTCTGAACAAAAAACAGACCCCTGGTCCCGAAGTAGCACCCACTTCGTAAAGAAGCTAATCAGTTCATACAACACCACCTTGGCGCGCACTTTACGTAGTGGTATCGCCTCGGGGTACCTAGAAAATGTATCTATAAAGGTGAGAATATACTCATGCCTTATAACAGTCTGAGGCAACAGCCCTACCACATTCACAGTAACTTTAGCAAAGGTTTCCTCTCCCACAGGTATTGGCTATAAAGTAACTACAGCTACAGGCTGGTTAGGTTTTCTTACCACCTGACAAGTGTGACAAGTACGACAGTGCTGTGCCGCATCCCTCGATAATCCCTGGCCAGTAGAAATGTTGCCAGATACGGTCTGAAGTTTTACGTACACCCAAATGTCCAGAAAAGGGGCTATCGTGTCCTAGCCGCATAACTTCTTCCCGGTAGACCCTAGACAACATCACTTGCTGTCTCTCGGACCAAATTGTATTATCAGTGGGGCAGATACTTTCCGCCTACCGGCGGAATAGTACTCCCCCTTCCAAGTAATACTCCTCACAGCGTTTAATGCCACTCTCTGCTCTTTCATAAAGATCTCGTAAGTCGGGGTCAACTTTCTGCAAGTCACTGAGACTTCTTACTCCCGCTTCTCTCTCTTCCATAAATAAGAGAGTCAAATCCTACACTTCCGTTTCACTCTCGTTCCTCCTGGAGCAGGGGCCTCGGGTCAGTCTCTGCCTTGACCTGCGCTTCCTCACTTGGGTGTTTTTACTTGGGGTTCGTACTGTCCTCACACTCAGATTTTCCATAGTTTTCCTCACTCGAGAAATATCTAAATATGAAAAAGTATGATCCGCCTCCACGTGGTGCATCCTAGAAACGTCATAATAATTGACGGCTAAATGGATCATGATTTTACCAACCGTAGCATTTCAATCACTCTACAGTATATTGCAAGAGTGGGAGGAAGGGAGGAGATAGATCTTCCATTACGCACTGTGGTGACAGAGACGCCCCTCATGAACTTTTTTTATGGTGTCTCGTAAGTTGCATCGTAGTATACTTTTTCATATATAATCATTTCAATTTCCGATCTGAGTGTCACTCTTCCGACCGTATACGTTGGTACAACAGTATTCAAAGATTCAAGAAGACAATGAATATGAGATAATGAAAGCCATAAGCTAATCGAGATGTGAAAAACAATGAGCGCTATGTACTCAAGTCATGTTCAATTTTGACTCATTACATTGATTGGGGTGGAGGGAGGGAGTGAGAGAGGGAGGGAGCAAGACGCTGTGCTTCCCGCCACCCGTCCAGTATCAAAAGATAATCATATAAACCTTTCATTTTCTCTTTTATGTGTCACTTTATGGGATATGTGAAAGCACAGTCATATTCATGACTATTTTATATCACAGAAGACATGTTAAATTTTACAACCAGCCTCATAATGACTGGACACAGCGATAATAAGTAAAATGCTGTATAAACATTAGAATTATATTCCTTATCTTGTACCCGATATAATTACTTTCTTTCTTTGCACTATCGAGATGGAAAGCTTTGAAATAGGTGAACAAGGACTGCTTCATCCTTAGATGTACATGAAATTTCTGTAACTCGTATAGTCACTGAGCTAAGTGAAGAAATATAACTATATTTTAAGGAAGCTTGAGGTTTCAGCCAACTCATCGGGGGAAGGGTGAGCAGGGCTGCCAACCAACAACGCAGGATCGACCGAGATTTCTTGAGTGAACTGCCTGTAAGTCTTGTCCATTCATTAACCAATCTCTTGGTAAGCCATTTCTTGTCTATTTCCTTCTTTAATCTAAATTTGTTCAATTTAAATCCAAATAGAAAAGAAATGCTATTAAACAGTTATAAGTTTGGGATTATAGAAATTCTATCCTAGCCACTAGCAGTTAACCTAATAAAATTTTAGAACTGTAGTAAAAGAAATTTATGTCATATTATCGAGTACAATTGGTGCGATTTGATGTTTTTTCAAATTTTGATGAGTAGGTCCTTAATTACTCTACTTATTTTGTACATGTATTTTCATTCAACGTGTTTATATTTTATACTTTCAGATCTTTAAGATCCATATTTTCTGATTGCATATATTTCTATGATTTCAGATGGCTTCATGGGGCTGCCGACACTACTTTGACTCCCTCTGTTATATGCGGCGAGTATATATAGAAGAGAAACAAAAAATCTCCTTGGAAATGTTGGCGAAGATTTGCGAAGCCTACCAGAACTATTACGGGATGCTAGTTGGGGGCCAGGACAAGCACAGGGCACCTTGCTACTGTTGTGAGAAGAAAACGCGGGAAGGTTGGCTGTGAGATGAGGAAAGATCCCTGAAATTCTCCAACCCACGGGGCTGCCTAGAGCCAAACACCACTACAGAAACTTTTTATTTTATTCTATTTATTTATTTGTTTATTTATTTATTTATTTATTTATTCATTTATTTATTTATTTATTTATTTATTTATTTATTTATTTATTTATTTATTTATTTATTTATTTATTTATTTATTTATTTATTTATTTATTTATTTATTTATTTATTTATTTATTTATTTATTTATTTATTTATTTATTTTGCATTGCGGATTATAGCAAGCGGTGGAAAGGAAAGATTGCTGCTGCTGTACATTATTCAGATATCCCATTATCAATTGTTCCAATTCCTTACTGCTACAAATATCCTGTGTCAGTGCCACCGCTCCACGTGAAGTCCAAGAGGAGTATTTTGATTTAGAGGAGGAGATGGATGCTGAGGACTTGGTTTACCGGCATGAGATACCAAAGAAAGTTCCTCACTTCCCAAGCCAAAAAGAAGTAAAGAGCTTGGTCAGGGATATCGTTCTAACCAAGTCCAATGCAGAGCTCTTCATCTCCAGGATGAAGCAGTGGAACTTGGTCAAGAAGGAGGAGGTGCAGAGTCAGACAAGTCAGAGAAGTCGACTACACGAACCTTTCTCAGGCTTTTACACTCTTACGGATGATCTCTGTTTGTGCCATGATGTGCCTTGACAGTTTGACGTTATTGGGATGCCTTTTGTGCCCTAGGAGTGGCGGCTCTTCATAGACAGCTCTACCACTCTGCCTGAAAGAAGACTACTACATTGTAAAAGTCCTGGAAGCTCTGGAATACAACCAGTACAATTGGAAGATCATTGGAGACTTTAAGGTGGTGACTTTCCTGCTTGGTCTCCAGGGAGGCTTTATCAAATTCCAGTGCTTCCTCTGCCTTTGGGACAGGATGACCACTTGTGATCACTGCAACAGGAAGAACTGGGAGCAGCGAACAAAATTTGTAGTTGGGACCCGGAACGTCATGTGGGAGCCACTGGCTGATTCCAGGATTGTGCTCATGTCACCACTACACATAAAGCTGGGGTTGATGAAGCAGTTCGTGAAGGTTCTCAACCAGGAATCAGCCGCTTTTAAGAATCTTCTTAACTTCTCCCTAAAGTTATCTAAGGCCAAAATCAAAGGTGGGATTTTTGTTGGACCTCAGATAAAGAAGGTTCTTGAGTCTACCAAGTTCTTCAATAATCTCAGTAGGATTGAGAGAATGGCATGGAAATGTTTCATAGCAGTTGTCAAGGGCTTCCTGGGCAACCGCAGAACTGAAAACTATCAGCAGCTGGTGCATGATCTGGTAAAAGCTTTTGGCGCCATGGGATGCACGAGGTGCCTTAAACTTCATATGCTGGACGCTGATCTGAACACATTCAAAGACAACATGGGCACCTGCTGAGAAGAACAAGGCGAGCGATTCCACCATGATGTGAAGGAGATAGAGCGGAGGAACCAGGACCACTACGATGAGAAAATGATGGGGGCTATATCCGGGAGCTGGTGTGGGAGTGCGACTTGGACGACAACCGCGAATCCAGGAAATCCACTCATTTCTGACGTGTTTAAGTTGTTTTACAACTGTCATTTGTTTTAACTTGTTTCTTATAAGCTTGTGCCGTGAAATAAATATATACTCTGTTGATTTGATCATATGAACTGATAAAAAAAAATAAAAAATAGAAACACTTCAAAATATCAAAGTGATCAGAAAACCAAACTTCTGATTAAATAATCTTTTTACATAATAATGGAATATGAGAAATCACAAAATGACACTTAAAACCGGGGAACAAAAAATGTATTACCAGGTGTGTGCTATGGGCGTCCAGAATGTTTTATTTATTGGTGAGAAACCAGTGGGGAAATTAGTTTAGTCGCTGACAGTCCAACCATTCTGCGGCATGTAGTACTGGGTAACGTCGTGCCAGCAGAAGGGCAGATATACCTCACCTGCATTTGGTAGGGTTCATCTGACGCATTTAGGTAAACTACAATGAAATTTCACTTTTGATTTTTATGATGCTTGATATATTTTCATAAATGGTAAAATACTGAAGAAGTACACATGTGCGTGGAGGTAACACTTTGGTCAAATCACGAATCCTTATATCCAATGTTTTCTTATTCCCTTCCTGTCCTCGGTAGAGGCTTCAAAGGTTATCCTGACGTTACAGTCATGATGTAATCTTCTCGCAATGGAAAGGAAGTGAATTCCATTTGGACCTTCTTGAATGTTAGGGTTTATGAACTGAAAACCAAAATATTCAGTCAGTATACGTTATTAACGTCATCAAAGACCACGTAAAACTATAGTTTACACTGCACAGAGAGTATATAACAAGGCAAACCAAAAGTCTATAGTGAACATATATATATATATATATATATATATATATATATATATATATATATATATATATATATATATATATATGTATATATATGTATATTTATATACATATACATATATGTATGCATGTGTGTGTGTATGTGTATGAATGCATGCATGTGTGACAGGTATGAGCGCAAGCAAGCAAGCAAGCGCTATGCCACCACTCAGGTTTACACTTACCCTTCAGCATCATTTCGAAGCCAGTTGCCACTTTATTTCCGTCCCCAGAATCTGAGACGAAGGTAGCGGTGAAATACATGTCGTTGTATACTCGAGAAAAATTACGGGAAAGCTGATCAATCTTACTGCCGCATACCACCCTGTATGAAATTATTTCCTTGTCATTATATAGAAATCTTGAGAAGGAAGGGATTTTGATTTTAGTAATTGGGGTCTGGAATCCTCGGAGTTTTTCAGTTGAAAAGAAAAGAAAAAATGTTTCCGAATGTGACGCTGCTCCAAGTGCCTACACCATAACCCATCCCGTGTGCTTCACTATGGATGATTCTTGAGAAGGAACAGGACAACAACAGGAGGGACACTCACCAAGCAAAGCTGCCGTCGAAAAGCAGGTAGTCGTGCATACAGCCCGAGTCATCGTAGATCTTGGAACTGTTCGCAAACCCGATATGGATGTTGGCAGCTCCAGTAATCTAAAAAAAAAACAAAAAAAAAAACAGGCAACGGATTTTAGTACCTCGCCACCATCGTTTCTATCGTTTGGGACAAGATCTCACCGAAGAGGAGAAGTCACAGAAGTAGTAAAAGAGGAAGTTAAAGCCGTTTGGAGGCATAGTGGGGGTTCACTCGGATTCAGAATAGCCTTCTCTATAATCACCTTGATATCCTTATCATTCGACTTGCTTTTTCTGTTTCACTTTCTGTTTTGAAAAGATGTGGTGAACTTGAGTGGAGCGTTGAGAAAGAGAGGAGTGCCTGTTGAGCAAGGAAGGGAGAAAACAGTTGATAGGGATGAGTGGAGAGAGGCGGTGTATAGAAGTTTTTTTTTATGCAAGGAAGGTAGGACGGGGGATGAGGGGAATAGGAGGTGTCTGTGCGTGAATGATATTTTGACGCAGCCCGAAGAGATTTCTCTCTTTTTCTGCATGAAGAGATAGAGACGCGGGGAAGCCGATTAAGTGAAGCGACCTTACTATGGATGTATTGTCTTGCTGCATTACTTCTGATCCAGGACAGTGGGCGAGATACAAGGATGACCCGTCATTCATGAGGAGCTAAAATGTGAGGGGATAAAGAGTGATAGATGGGAGTGGAATGGATGGGAGTGGGCACGTCCCTTTGACTTAGCTACCCCCCTTATGAAGAGGAAAAAAGCTCTTGATATATAGATAGATAAACATTCTTTCATGACCTTTCCCTCTTTTGATATTTTGTTTTCACTTTTCAATTGTTTTCTTTCTAATTCTTGTTCAGCATCAAATGCAATTCATTTATGTTTCTGTGCAGTGTTGTGTGTGTTTGAGTGTTGGTTATTTTCTTTAATCTTAATTTATTTCATTTGAATATTTGATGCACCTTTATTCTATTGGTGACGTGATTCGAGTAGCTTGGTCCTCTGAAGTCACGTCACTTTGGAGCTGTGCTCTTTTCATTCGTACAGTCTTTTATCACTACTCACGTTTCTTCTTCTACCAGCCTGGCTTTGACATCTTTTTGCCCAAATTTTGCGAAGAAGTTTACCCCTGGACTACCATGGAGAGCAGCTGTCCTCCGGATACCATTACACCTTCGCATATCCCTACAACTACTTCTGGTAATAATTCATCTTCAGTAAGCTTCACTCTCTTCGTTTTCTCTCGCTCCTATCGGATCGGTGTATGTATGTATGTGTGTATTTATGTATGTATGTATGTATGTATGTATGTATGTATGTATGTATGTATGTATGTATGTATGTATGTATGTATGTATATATGTATGTATGTACGTATGTACGCATTTATGTATGCATGTATGAATGTATGTGTGTGTACATTCTATTTCAACCGTGTTGATGTAGCACCAAGGAAGAGAGAAGATGTTACCCGTGGTTCTTTGTTTCCGATGACCAGTCCCGTGTCCAGCATGCGACGGAAGCATCTCTGTGGACGACAGCGTCCAGGGTACTATCCGGCGTAAGTGGTCAAGTCCCAACTACCCGAACAATTACCCAGATGGCTGCAACTGCACCCTCTCAGTCAACGTGAGTAAATAATGACGCTAGTGGTGATGCTATTGATTTTGGGGATTGGCGATAATAACTGATGATGTTGGTTGAGATGGGGCACTTATGTACATATGGAGGCCTTGTGGAAGTCAGGAAACGTAAAATAAAAATAAAAAAGACTAATACTAATTCGAGGAACACGAGAAGTATCTTGCTCACAGGCTAGAGTAAAGTTGAGACGGAAATTGTGACTTTGAGGAATTCCGGCCTCCTAGGGAGCGAGCGAGGATTAGAGATGGCCCTTGATCCACAGAGAACCAAGACATAAGGGAAAAATAGATGATAAGGGACGGGTGAAGGGTTCATGCCTTGGCTGGCCACCGCCCATATATGGAAGGGGGAGAGATCTTACGGTATATAGACAGGTTTAAAATTCCGATTTCTTGTAGTTCCGAACTTTATATATTTCAGACGTTGAAAGAGTACATTTTTGTTAATTCTGAATTTGAGTCAACGCCTACTATGCCTCCATTCATTCGCCTTAAACTCTCCCTTTTACTATTTGTGTGACTTCGCCTCTTCGGGGCGACCTTGTCCCAAACGATAGAAACGATAGTGGCGAAGTACTAAAATCCGTTTTTTATTTTTTTTTTATTTATTTATTTTTTTTAGATCACTGGAGGTGACTATTTCCTTATCGGCTTTGCGAGCAATTCCGAGATCTACGATGCCTCGGCCTGCAATCACGACCGCCTGGTTTTTGAAGGCCACGCGGTTTGGTGAGTGTCCCTCCTCTTGTTGTCCTGTTCCTCGTTCCTTCCCACGAATCATCCTTAGTGATGCACACGGGATGGTGTATGGTGTAGGCACTTGGAGCAGCGTCACATTCGGAAAACTTTTTCTCTTTTCTCCTCAACTGAAGAACTCCGAGGATACCAGACCCCGATTACTAAAACCAAAATCCCTTCCTTCTCAACATTTCTATATAATGACACAGAAATAAATTCATACAGGACAGTATGCGGCAGTGGCATGGATCAGCAATCCCAATTTCTTCTTATTACCAACAAAACTTATTTCACCGCTACCTTCATCTCAGATTCTGGGGACGGAAATAAAGTGGCACATGGCTTCGAAATGATACTGGAGAGTAAGTGTAAACCTGAGTGATAGCATAGCGCTTGCTTGCTTGCGCTCATAGCTGTCACACAGCATTCACACACACACACACACACACACACACACACACACACACACACACACACACACACACACACACACACACACACACACACACACACACACACACACACACACACACACACACACACACACACACACTAACACACACATGCATATATATATATACATAAATATATATATATATATATATATATATATATATGAATGTATACATATATATATATATAAACATGTATATATATACGAATATATATATATATATATATATATATATATATGTTCGTTGTAGACTTTTGTTTTGCCTTGTTGCATACACTCTGTGCAGTGAAAACTATAGTTTTACGTGGTCCTTGATGACGTTAATAACGTATACTGACTGAATATTTTGCTTTTCAGTTTCTCCCTAACATTCAAGAAGGTCCAAATGGAATTCACTTCCTTTCCATCACGAGAAGATCACATTATGACTGTAACGTTAGGATGACCTTCGAAGCCTCTACCGAGGACAGGAAGGGAATAACAAAACATTGGATATAAGAATTCGTGATTTGACCAAGGTGTTATCTCCAGGCACATGTATACTTCTTCAATATTTGACCATTTATGAGAATACATCAAGCATCACAAAAATCAAAAGTGAAATTTTATTGTAGTTGTCCTAAATGCGTCAGATGAACCCTACCAAATGCAGGTGAGGTATATCTGCCCTTCTGCTGGCACGACGTAACACAGTACTACATGCCGCGGCATGGTTGGACTGTCTGCGACTAAACTAATTTCCCCACTGGTTTCTCACCAATAAATAAAACATTCTGGACGCCCATAACACACACCTGGTAATACATTTTTTGTTCCCCGTTTTTAAATGTCATTTTCTGATTTGTCATGTCAAATTATCATATAAAAAATATAACTTAATCAAAAGTTTGGTTTTGTGATCACTTTGATATTTCGAAGTGTTTATATTTTTTATCAGTTCATATGATCAAATCAACAGAGTATATATTTATTTCATGACACAAGCTTATAAAAAAACAAGTTAAAACAAAAGACAGTTGCAAAACAAATTAAACACGTCAGAAATGACTAGATTTCCTGGATTCGCGGTTGTGGTCCAGGTTGCACTCCTTCACCAGCTCCCGGATATAGCCTCCATCATTTTCTCATCGTAGTGGTCCTGGTTCCTCCGTTCTATCAACTTCACATCTTGGTGGAATCGCTCGCCTTGTTCTTCTGAGCAGGTGTCCAATTTGTCCAGATGAGCGTCCAGAATATGAAGTTTAAGAGACATCCTGCATCCCATGGCACCAAAAGCTTTTACCAGATCCTGCACCAGCTGCTGATAGATTTCAGTTCTGCGGTTGCCCAGGAAGCCCTTGACAACTGCTATGAAACATTTCCATGTCATTCTCTCAATCCTACTGAGATTATTGAAGAACTTGGTAGACTCAAGAACCTTCTTTATCTGAGGTCCAACAAAAATCCCACCTTTGATTTTGGCCTTAGATAACTCTAGGGAGAAGTTAAGAAGATACTTAAAAGCGCCTGATTCCTGGTTGAGAACCTTCACGAACTGCTTCATCAATCCCAACTTTATGTGTTGTGGTGACATGAGCACAATCCTGGAATCAGCCAGTGGCTCCCACATGACGTTCCGGGTCCCAACTACAAATTCTGTTCGCTGCTCCCAGTTCTTCCTGTTGTAGTGGTCACAAGTGGTCATCCTGTCCCAAAGGCAGAGGAAGCATTGGAATTTGATAAAGTCTCCCTGGAGACCAAGCAAGAAAGTCACCACCTTTAAGTCTCCAATGATTTCCCAATTGTACTGGTTGTATTCCAGAGCTTCCAGGACTTTTACAATGTGGTAGTCTTCTTTCAGGCAGAGTGGTAGAGCTGTCTATGAAGAGCCGCCACTCCTAGGGCACAAAAGCCATCCCAATAACGTCAAACTGTCAAGGCACATCATGGCAGAAGCAGAGATCATCCGTAAGAGTGTAAAAGCCTGAGAAAGGTTCGTGCCGACTTCTATGACTTGTGACCTGCATTTCCTCCTTGACCAAGTTCCACTGCTTTATCCTGGAGATGAACAGCTCTGCATTGGACTTGGTAAGGACGATATTCCTGACCAAGTTATTTACTTCTTTTTGGCTTGGGAAGTGAGGAACTTTCTTTGGTATCTCATGCAGGTAAACCAAGTCCTCAGCATCCATCTCCTCCTCTTAATCAAAATACTCCTCTTGGACTTCACCTGGAGTGGTGGCACTGACACAGGATATTTGTAGCAGTGAGGAATTGGAGCAATTGATAATGGGAGATCTGAATAATGCACAGCAGCAGCAATCTTTTCTTTCCACCGCTTGCTATAATCCGCAGTTCAAAAAAATAAAAAAAATAAATAAATTAATAAAATGAAATAAAATAAATAAATAAACAAATGAATAAATAAAAATAAATACATAAATTAAATAAAATAAAACAAAAAGTTTCTACAGTGGTGTTTGGCTCTAGCCAGCCCCGTGGGTTGGAGAATTTCAGGGACCTTTCCTCATCTCACAGCCAACCTTCCTGCGTTTTCTTCTCACAGCAGTAGCAAGGGGCCCTGTGCTTGTCCTGGTCCCCAACTAGCATCCCATAATAGTTCTGGTAGACTTCACAAATCTTCGCCAACATTTCCAAGGAGAATTTTTGTTTCTCTTCTTTATATATTCCCCGCATATAACAGAGGGAGTCAGGGTAGCGTCGGCAGCCCCATGAAGCCATCTATACTGATAGAAATATATGCAATCAGAAAATATTAGTCTTAAAGATCTGAAAGTATATAATATAAACATGTTGAATGTTGAATGAAAATACATTTACAAAATAAATAGAGTAATTAAGGACCTACTCATCAAAATTTGAAAAAAAAACATCAAATCGCACCAATTGTAATCGATAATATGACATAAATTTCTTTTACTACAGTTCTAAAATTTTATTAGGTTAACTGCTAGTGGCTGGGATAGAATTTTTATAATCCCAAACTTATAACTGTTTAATAGCATTTCTTTTCTATTTGGATTTAAATTGGACAAATTTAGATTTAAGAAGGAAATAGACAAGAACTGGCTTACCAAGAGATTGGTTAATGAATGGACAAGACTTATAGGCAATTCACTCAAAGAATCTCAGTCAATTCTGCGTTTTCAGTTGGCAGCCCTGTTCACCCTTCCCCCGCTGAGCTGGCTGAAACCTCAAGCTCCTTAGAATATAGTTATATTTCTTCATTTAGCTAAGTGACTATACGAGTTACACGAATTCCATATACATCTAGGGATGAATCAGTCTTTGTTCACCTATTTCAAAGCTTTCCATCTCGATAGTGCAAAGAGGGTACTTATATCGAGTACAAGATAAGGGATATAATTCTAATGTTTATACAGCATTTTACTTATTATCACTTTGTCCAGTCATTATGAGGCTGGTTGTAAAATTTAACGTGTCTTCTGTGATATAGTCATGAATATGACTGCTTTTGCATGTCCCATAAAGTGACACATAAAAGAAAATTAAAGGTTTATATGATTATCTTTTGATACTGGATGGATGGCAGGAAGCACAGCATCCTGCTCCCTCCCTCTCTCACTCCCTCCCTCCACCCCAATCAATCTCATGAGTCAAAATTGAACATGACTTGAGTACAAAGTGCTCATGGTTTTTCGCATCTCGATTAGTTTACAGCTTTCATCATCTCATATTCATTATCTTCTTAAGTCTTTGAATGCGGTTGTACCAACGTATATGGTCGAAAGAGTGACACTCAGATCGGAAATTGAAATAATTTTATATGAAAAGTATACTACGATGGAACTCACGAGACACCACAAAAGAAATTCATGAGGGGCGTCTATGTCACCACAGTGCGTAATGGAAGATGTATCTCCTTCCTTCCCCCCACTCTTGCATTATAGAGTGATTGAAATGCTACAGATGGTAAAATCATGATCCATTTAGCCGTCAATTATTATGACGTTTTCAGGATGCACCACGTGGAGGCGGATCATACTTTTTCATATCTAAATATTTCTCGAGTGAGGAAAACTGTGGACAACCTGAGTGTGAGGACAGTACGAACCCCGAGTAAAAAAACACAAGTGAGGAAGCCCAAGTAGAGGAAGAGATTGAGCTGAGACCCCTGTTCCAGGAAGAACGAGAAAGTGAAACGAAGGTGTGTGATTTGACTCGCTTATTTATGGAAGTGAGACAGACGGGAGAAAGAAGTCTCAGTGACTTGCAGAGAGTTGACCCCGATTTACGGGATCCGTATGAAATAGTAGAGAGTGACATTAATCTCTGTGAGGGAGTATTACTTGGAAGGGGTAGTATCTGCCCCACTGATAATACAATTTGGTCCGAGAGACAGCAAGTGATGTTGTCTAGGGTCTACCGGGAAGAAGTTATACGGCTAGGACACGATAGCCCCTTTTCTGGACATTTGGGTGTACGTAAAAGTTTAGGCCGTATCTGGCAACATTTCTACTGGCCAGGGATTAGGAGGGATGCGGCACAATACTGTACTTGTCACACTTGTCAGGTGGTAAGAAAACCTAACCAGCCTGTAGCTGTAGCTACTTTATAGCCAATCCCTGTGGGAGAGGAAACCTTTGCTAAAGTTACTGTGAATGTGGTAGGGCTGTTGCCTCCGACTGTTATAAGGCATGAGTATATTCTCACCTTTATGAATATATTTTCTAGGTACCCCGAGGCGATACCACTACGTAAAGTGCGCGCCAAGGTGGTGTTGTATGAACTGATTAGCTTCTTTACGAAGTGGGTGCTACTTCGGGACCAGGGGTCTGTGTTTTTGTTCAGAGAGGTTGTGCGGAGCTTGGGAGCACTGGGTATAAATAAATTCACGTCGAGTGCTTACCATCCCCAAAGTCAAGGCGCCCTTAAACGGCACCTACAAACATTAAAATAATGTTAAAGAAGTGGTGCTTAGAAAAAAGATACAGTGTGGGACCAAGTGCGCTAGGTACCTAACAAATCATTGGGCCTCTGGCCTTTTGCATTAGTGTTCGGACACAAGGTTCCAGGACCCCTTAACGTCCTGAAAGAGTGTTTATTGAAAGGGCAATGTTCTGCCTCCAGGGACATGTTAAAGTCGGTGACTGACATAAAAGGTAAGTTGGTCATATGTTGGAAAATGGCCAGAGCAAGTTTAGAGAGTGCTCAGGAAACAAGGAAACAGAACTATGGTAGAAACGCCAAAGTGCGGGAATGTAATTCCGGTGATAAAGTGTTGGTATTGCTATCTTTTCAAGGTAACCCCTTCAGGGACAAGTTCAGTGGACCCTGCGTGGTAGTGAAACGAGTAGGAGAACTTTACTACATTGTTGCCACTCCGCACCGGAGGCGGAGTCAACAATTATGTCATGTGAATATGCTGGAAGCGTACCAGGAGAGGGAACCGAGCCCGGTGAGTGAAACTAGCGGGGTCTTTGTACGCTTTCTATCGTGCCTAAGGAAGACGAGGACACGGCCTCCCCCACTATAAAGATCTCTCCATTCTCCTCTGCGCAGTTCTCAGCCTCGTTTCCATCGCCCCCATCAGCTTCCAAGTCTTACACCCGCAGAACACCACTGGCAATATACACCGATTGGAAATTTCACGTTTCAAACATAAAGGGAGAGAGCCTCTGAGGACCTTAGAAACGGAGAGAGAATATATGTATGTATGTGTGTATATATTATGGGCGCCCAGAATACTATCTTGATTGGTGAGAAACCAGTGGGAAAATTAGTTTAGTCGTTGACAATCCGAACATGCTGCGGCAAGTAGTTCTGTCTATAGCTGTCATAAATGTTTGACATTCTGGCTCCGTTCCAAGGTAACACTTGGAATTGGGCTTGCGTCCTGGTGACCTAATTCTACTTATGCAGCCATACTTGTTCTCTCTCTCTCTCTTTCTTGCTCTCTCTCTCTCTCTCTCTCTCTCTCTCTCTCTCTCTCTCTCTCTCTCTCTCTCTCTCTCTCTCTCTCTCTCTCTCTCTCTCTCTCTCTCTCTCTCTCTCTCTCTCTGTGGTGACACATATACCATCTTTATGATCATCATTATTTTTATTCGATTATTTTTTATATTATTTTGTTAGTTTTCTTCATATCTCACCATTTATAGTGTACGTCTAATGTAGACACATTGTGACAAGTTGAGGAAAGAAGAAAAAGAAGTCACGGGTCTAGATCTGAGTTCAGAGTTTATTCCTGACCGGTTTCGCTTTACGCTTCAACATCTAGTGTTGGCATGTGACCGAGTACCCAGTTCTTATGCAGCCACACTTACTCGTTTTCCTTTTATTAGCATCAACCAACCATTAACAACTGTGGCAGCTACTCACTCTCCTAAGCAAGTGGCAAGGAAGGGTGGCAACAACTGAAATTATCGCTATAACAGACAATAAATCACTGATAACAATAGCAGTACTAATATGGTCATCATTTAACTATCACATGATATGAACTGGATTAGATACCTTATTTGAAACGCCAGATACCATATACCGTATGATGTAGATCAGACGTGGGAAGTACAATTTCAAAATACGCATACTAGTAAGATGATTCGTACTTACACCTCGTTTAAGGACAGACAACCCCCAAAATCAAGCTCGCCCAAAATGGTTTGATAAAAGACACTGAAAGAAGTATTGCTAAAAAGAGATAAGCTTATAAGAAATACAAGTGTTCTGGTGCACCTAACGACTATCAAAGCTATGTGGTAATACAGAGGGGTTTTAAAGTGACAATAAAAAAGCGACAATATGAAATGAATATTGCTGATAATCCCAAAGAATACTAGAAATGCATTAGATGCATGGGAGCTATTATGCATCACATTGGTACACTATTATCTGCTGACGGTCATCTTGAATATTCGTATGGAGGAATGTGTGATATTCCAAACAAATATTTTCGCTCGGTATTTGTATACGAAACACCTCGCATCCAAGCCCTAGCTGAAGCTTGTGATAAGTCTAAGAGAAAATTACTCATTACTGTAAATAAAAAAAATAACACCGTGACCTGGCGGTTGTCATCCAAGGATCGTAGAGAAAAAATAAATAAATAAATAAAATAAACTGTTGCTGTTCAGTTAGAAATTATTAAAAGATAATCAACTATATCCGGAGATGTCCCAAGAGAATGGAAGTTAGCTAACGTTACTCCCATATTCAAAAAGGGTGACAATAAGAAGCCAGTGAACTACAGACCTATAAGCTTAACTTCAATTGAAGGAAAAATTATGGAAACTAATCAGAGATGCTATTGAACACCAATTAGAAAGTAACTATTTAATAAATGCTAGCCAGCATGGATTCAGACGGAAACGTTCCTACCTGACTAACCTACTAGAATTCTACAACACTGTCATTTCAAATCACGAGAAAAGAAACGATATTGATTCAATATATCTGGACTTTGAGAAGGTTTATGATACCATCCCGTACGAAAGATTACTTGCTAAGTTAGTTTCCCATAGAATAAGAGGTAGCCTATTAAGTTGGACTAGTAATTGGTTAAACGATCGTAAGCAGACTTGTTCTAAAAGGCAAAACCTTTAGATAAAAAAATGTTACAAGTGGAATTCCTCAGGGTTCCCTTTTTGTGCCACTTCTATTCATAGTATTTACAAACTATATAGACTTTACTGAAATCTATTGTCTCCAACTTTGCTGATGATACAAAACTGCGGAATGATCACTTAAACCAATTAGATATTCAAGAAGATTTACATTAACTACAGCGATGGTCTAAAAAGTGGCTAATGAAATTTGGCACAAGTAAATGTAAAAGTAACATAGGAAAAAGGAAAAATAAGTTCGATTAAAATCTATCTGGAAAGTCGTTAACAAATGTGGATAATGAGAACGATCTCGGCGTAATTATCAGTGATGATATCAAATCATCTAAGCAGTGTATTTCCGCTTCAGAAAAGGCAGATAAGGTTCTAGGACTGATTGCGCGATCTTTTGATTTTAAAAGTCCACCTGTCATTAACAAGCTATATGGTCACTGAATTTCAATAAAGACATTGACAGATTGGAAAAAAGTACAACGACGAGCTACAAAACTGATTCCAAACATCAAAGATAAATCAAACACAAATAGACTAAAATATATGAATCTAGTTTCCCTAAAAAAAGTGTAGACTCAGAGGTGATTTGATACAGCTCTTTAAGATTCTAAAGGGAACTTACAGCATCAAAAGTGACGAAATTTTCACACTGAATGCGAATCAGACAAGAAAGAGTGGTCTCAAACTGTCAGGAAGTAGATTTCAATTGGAAGTCGGTAGAAACAACTTTGCCAACCGTGTAGTAAATGATTGGAATAAACTTCCTGCACATGCAGTGCAATGCTGTACAGTTCGAAGTTTTAAGATTCATTTAGAGAAGCACCTAAGAAATATGCTAAAATGCCTGCCATTTTCTAATCTATTTCGTTTTATTGATCTATTCATTATTCATTTAGCTATTATCATCTATCTGTTTATTTTCTGTTATATATCATTTATTATAAATGATTGTTGTTTTTATTTGTTTTTATCTGTCATTGTTTATTGATCTTATTCATTTATCTACTACTTTACTTATTTGTTTTCTATTCATTTTTCAGCATCCGACCTAGATGACATGGACCAAAAGGTCCCCTGTCGGCATGCTCCTCCTTTTGTAGTACTGGGTTACGTGGTACCAGTAGAAAGGCAAATAGACCTCAGCAGCATTTGATATGGCTCATCTGACGCATTTAGGTCAACTTCAATGAAAACTCACTTTTGATTTTTATGATGCTTGATATATTCTCATAAATACATAAATTTCGCAGAAGAATATATGTGCCTGTAAAGAGCACCTTTGTCCAATCATGAATCCTTATAATCAAAGTCTTGTTATACACAGTCCGTCTTCGGTCGAGGCTTCGAGGGTCATCCTGGCATTACAGTCGAGATGCGATCTTCTCGTTATGGAAATGAAGCGAATTCCATTTGGACCTTCTTGAGTGCTAATTGCCTTCATGAACTGAAAAACGAAATATTCAGTCAGTATACGTTATCAACGTTATCAAGGACCAAGTAAAACTATAGTTTTCAATGGATAGAGAATATGTAACAAGGCAAACTCAAGAGTATAAACATGTAGTTCTTTTTATAGATGAAAACAAAACCATATAGCGAACATGAAGATATATATATACATATAGTGTATGTATATATATATATATATTTATATATTATATATATATATATATATATATATATATATATATATATATGTATATATATATTGTCAGTGTATTTGGGCAGGAGGTTTTCTCTAATGCATGTTTCATTAAAAGTGATGGCTAGTTGTGCATTAATAATTTTCTTAAAGGTATTTTCCATATACCTAATTAAGGATTTGTTTTCCTTAGGAAGGAAATTTATGACTTGGCTGTATGTAGTCATATATATATATATATATATGTATGTATGTATGTATGTGTGTGTGTGTGTGTGTGTGTGTGTGTGTGTGTGTGTGTGTGTGTGTGTGTGTGTGTGTGTGTGTGTGTGTGTGTGTGTGTGTGTGTGTGTGTGTGTGTGTATGTATTCATGTATGTATGTATGTATGTATGTATGTATGTATGTATGTATGTATGTATGTATGTATGTATGTATGTATGTATGCACGAATGACAGCTATGAGTGGAAGTGAGCGCGCACCATCACTCAGGTTTACACTTACAGTAAAGTGTCATTTCGAAGCCAGCTGTCACTTTATTTCCGTCCCCAGAGTCTGAGATGAAGGTAATGTTGATAAACGTGACATCACTGTTATAAAAAGAGTAGTGATACGTAGCCACGGCAGTGCCGCATACCTTCCTGTAAGATGAAAAAAAGAGGAGAAGGCGTTTTTTCCTTGTCATTATGTAGATATCTTGAGAAAGGAGCGGAGTTTGATTTTAGCAATTGGGCTCTAGTCTCCTCGGAGTTCTTTAGTCGAGGAAAAAAAAAAAAAAAAGTTTCCGAATGTGACACTGCTTCTAGTGGCCACACCAGATACCAAACAAGAGGAGGGGCACTCACTCAACCAAGTTGCCTGTAAAAACCAGGCGGTCGTAACTGCAGTTCGAGGCATCGTAGATCTCGGAATTGCTCGCAAAGCTCATATTGAAGTAGCCATATCCAGCGAGCTAAAAAAGAACCAACAGGCAATGTATTTTAATACTTCGCCATCATCGTTTCTATCGTTTGCGAAAAGATCGCACCGTAGAGGCTGGAATCACAGAAGTAGTAAAAGAGAGAGTTAAAGACGTATGGAGGCATAGTGGGTGCACACTCAAATTCAAAATTAACGAAAGGAAATGTTCTACTCTTTCAACGTCTAAAATATATAAAATTCGGAACTTCTAGAACTCAGGAAAAAATCCTAACGCTTAAACTATTCTAGAAATCGGAATGTTTACCTGTCTATATACCATATGGTCTCTCCCCCTTCCATATATGGGAGGTGGCCATCCAAGGCACAAACCCTTCACTCATCCCTTACCATTTGCTTTCCCCTTTGGTCTTGGCTCACTGAGTGGATCAAGGGCCATCCCTAGGAGGCCACGATTACTTAAATTCAGGCTTTCCGGAAATCGATTTGAACTTTCTAAATTTAGAATTCATAAGTGTCGTTGGATTTCCCTTAATCCAGGAGCTCTAGTGTCAGTGGTTTCTGACCCATCTCAACCAACATCATCAGTTATTATCGCCAATCCCCAAAATCAATACCATCACCATTATTTACTCACTAAGACTGAGAGGGTGCAGTTGCAGTCCTCTGGGTAATCGTTCGGGTAGTTGGGACTTGACCACGTATATCGGGTTGTACCATTGGAGGAATCTCCCATAATGATTATTCTGTCGCAATCTTCCCAGGGGTCTGGTCGACGGAAACAAAGAACCACAGGTTACATTCTCTCTCTTCCTTAGTTCAACATCAAAACGGTTGAGATAGAACATACATACATACATACATACATACATACATACATACATACATACATACATACATACATACATACATACATACATACATACATACATACATACATACATACATACATACATACATACATACATACATACATACATACATACATACATACATATATACATACATACATACATACATACATACATACATACATACATACATACATACATACATACACCGATCCGATAAGATCGAGAGTAAACGAAAGAGACTGAAAACTACTGAAAATTAATTATTACCTGAATCATTTGTAGTGGTATCCGAAGGACAGCAGCTCTCCATGGTAGTCCAGGGGCAAACATCTTCGCAGAATTTTTCCAAAAAGCTGTCAAAGCCAGGTTTCTAGAAGAAGAACAAGAACAAGAAGAAGAATAAGAAGAAGAAGAAAAGTGAGTTGTGATAAAAGACTGCACGAATGAAAAGAGCACAGCTGGAAAGTGACGTGACTTCAGAGGACCAGGTTTGTTGAATCACGTCACCAACAGAATAAAAGTACATGAAATATTCTAATAAAAGGAATTAAGGTAAAAAAAATGCTCGAACACAAAGACTCACAATAACCAACACTCAAACATACACAACACTGCGCAGAAACATAAACTGATAATAGTATTTGAACATTAATATCCATGTGAACAAGTTGGTTAAACGCGGCCAAGAAAACATGGGCTGGAAGTGAAGCGTTTATTCCTTACGATTCGTCAACTGACTTTTTCAAGGGAATGAGCATACTGGGTCGTGCAGAGTTTATAGGTACACTTGGTAGCTCATGGAGGTATGTGAGCGTGGCACGCTGTGCTCTGATTGGCCCGCTGAGATGCCCAAGAGACCCGATCGTGAAGTGCTATGCCCGCTGAAGTTTATGCCTAGGTGAAGCTGCCAGCCTTACCATTGATATTGGGACGGGCAGTGATATATGGAGCTTCTATGGATTTTCTGGTCTTCTTATCCATACCTTTTGTAATACCTCGGCCCGCTTCTATTGTGGAAGGTGTCCAGATTCGTCCACATGCACTACCATGGCGTTGGTAAGCCTATGGTGACGGACGTCAGCCTATGCTCCCTGAATGATCCTTGTGTTTGGCCCCCAGGAAATCCATAGAAGCTGCATATATCACTACCCGTCCCAACATCAATAGTAAGGATAGCAGCTTCATCTGAGCAAAAACCTCAGCGGGCATAGCGCTTCACGATCGGTTGCCTCAATATTCTGCCTTAGTTGACGAGAGACTGTTTGAGCAGTGGAGGATAATCCTGGGGTATACACTTTAAACTTACTATGCCATCATAACAATCTGTATTTGCTTGTGTCGTTGAAGGGGTCTGATCCTGTGTCGAGGGTCCGACTCCCAGCATCAGCACCATCATTATCATCATCATCATCAAAGCCGTCGCGTGGCATAACTTATCATCCATGGTTCCAACTCTGTGATGCAGCGAAAGAGATAGAGGAAAAGGTCAAGTGACGACAAAGAAGGGTGAAGGAGAAAAGGTGCGTCAAACTGCGCACCCCGTTGGGCAGGGGAAAACATACACAATGCAGGACGAACGGTTTTGCAGGCAACTGCTGAGAACCTTTTATAAACCCTAGTCATGAAGTTGGAGTAGGACGGAGGAGAAGGAAAGTATTTTCATTTTTTTTTTCTGTGCAGGAAAGTTGAAATAAGTAAATATATATATATATATATATATATATATATATATATATATATATATAGATACAGAAATATATATATATATATTATATATATATATATATATATACATATATATATATATATATATATATATATATATATATATATATATATATATATATATATATATAAAGAGGAGTTTTTCCCTCAGTCGCAGACACAACAATCAACATAAGAATTTACTGTAAGCCAAACCTGACTAGGTCCCTAGTTATGAGAAACAACACAACACCAAAAATCCGGAAGGAAGCCTCTACCAATGTAGTTTATAAGTTTTCTTGCCAGGAGGGCTGCTGTGACGGCTCCTTTTCCTGCATTGGTAGAACCTCCACCACACTAACACTTCATTGACCACCACGACATGAAGCCACCACTTAACACATTAGTACACAATACAATTATACTCCACAAAGAAACAAAGTTCAAAAGACTGCAGATTGCTGAAGCTGTTGCTATTACTACTCAGCGGCCCTCCATCAATGTACAGCAAGCTGCAGATTTCATCCTCCCGTCAGCCCGCCCCTAGGAACATCATGCCCAACAAAAACAACAAGATCAAGGTGCATCCGAACCCCTACTAGAGCTATACCTCCACCAAAACCCTCAGCAACATAAAAATTCCCAGCCCACAGGACCCCAAACTAGAAGTCGAGCCAGACTTTCCTCCACAAGCTCCGGAATAAGACTGATATCCTTCCCTACCTCTCCCAGTGACCTCACCCAGGGCCCCCTTCCGATTTCGCCTGCTTCTCCAAGTGACTTCCCCCAGAGACCCCTGTCGTCCTCGCCTTCCACTAGTGACCTCACCCAGAGGTTTCACTTGACATCTCCTCCTTCTAGTGACCTCACCCAGAAACTTCTTCCTCCAGTGACTT
>NC_134793.1:25044381-25059381 GCF_046742065.1 Oratosquilla oratoria | reverse complement strand
CTATTTCAACCGTGTTGATGTAGCACTAAGGAAGAGAGAAAATGTAACCCGTGGTTCTTTGTTTCCGATGACCAGACCCCTGTGGAAACTGCGACCGAAGCTTCTCTGTGGCCCACAGGGGTAATACGCGGCTTCTGTGGTCAAGTCCCAACTACCCGAAGAATTACCCTGAGGACTGCAACTGCACCCTCTTAGTCAGGGTGAGTGAATAATGACGCTAGTGGTCATGGTATTCATTTTGGGGACTGGCGATAATAACTGATGATGTTGGTTGAGATGGGGCACTTACATATGGAGACCTTGTGGAAGTCAGGAAACGTAAGAATAAAAAAAGAAAAAGAAAAAAAGACTAATACTAATTCAAGGAACACGAGAAGTATCTTGCCCACAGGCTAGAGCAAAGTTGAGACGGAAATTGTGACTTTGAGGACTTCCGGCCTCCTAGGGAGCGAGCGAGGATTAGAGATGGCCCTTGATCCACAGAGAGCCAAGGCAAAAGGGGAAAATAGATGGTAAGGGATGGGTCAAGGGTGCATGCCACCGCCCATATATGGAAGGGGGAGAGACCTTACGGTATATAGACAGATAAACATTCCGATTTCTTGAAGTTCCGAACTTTATATAGTCCAGACGTTGAAAGAGTAGATTTTTGCTCATTCTGAAATTGAGTGTGCGCCCACTATGCCTCCATTTGTCTTTAACTTTCCCTTTTACTACTTCTGTGACTCCACCTCTTCGGTGAGATCTTGTCCCAAATAGCAGAAACGATAGTGGCAAAGTACTGAAATCCGTTGCTTTTTTTTTTTTTTCTAGATCACTGGAGCTGACTCTTTCCATATCGGCTTTGCGACCGGTTCGGAGATCTACGATGCCTCTGGCTGTAATCATGACCGCCTGGTTTTCACAGGCGACGTTGTTTGGTGAGTGTTCCTCCTCTTGTTGTCCTGTTCCTCGTTCCTTCTCACTAATCACCCATAGTGATGCACACGGGATGGTGTATGGGTGTAGGCACTTGGAGCAGCGTCACATTCGGAAACCTTTTTTCCTTTTCTCCTCAACCTAAGAACTCCGGGGATATCAGACCCCAATTACTGAAATCAAAATCCCTTCCTTCTCAAGATTTCTATATAATGACAAGGAAATAATTTCATACAGGAAGGTATGCGGCAGTGGCATGGATCAGTTTGCCTTAAAACATGATCAAACCAACACTTCTTTCACCGCTACCTTCATCTCAGATTCTGGAGACGGAAATAAAGTGGCAACTGGCTTCGAAATGACGCTGGACGGTGAGTGTAAACCTTAGAGGTTGCATAGCGCTTACTTGCTCGCGCTCATAGCTGTCACACATGCATGCATTCACACACACACGCACTCACGCACACACACACACACACACACACACACACACACACACACACACACACACACACACACACACACACACACACACACACACACACACACACACACACACACACACACACACACACACACACACACACACACACACACACACACACACACACACACACACACACACACACACACACACACACACACACACACACACACACACACACACACACACACACATGCATATATATATATGTATATATTCATACTGTATATGTATATATATATGTATATATGTATGTATATATTCATACTGTATATATGTATGTGTTCGCTATAGACTTCTTTTGCCTTGTTACATACTCTCTGTGCAGTGAAAACTATAGTTTTACGTGGTCCTTGATGACGATAATAACGTATACTGACTGAATATTTTGGTTTTCAGTTCATATACCCTAATTTTCAAGAAGGTCCAAATGGAATTCACTTCCTTTCCATTACGAGAAGATCACATCATTACTGTAACGTCAGGATGATCTTTGAAGCCTCTACCGAGGACAGGAGGGGAATAAGAAAACATTGGATATTAGGATTCGTGATTTGACCAAGGTGTTATCTCCAGGCACCTGTATACTTCTTCATTATTTGACCATTTTTGAAAATATATCAAGCATCATAAAAATCAAAAGTGAAATTTCATTGTACATACCTACATACATATACCAAGGCTTTTTCACCCTTACAAGGGAGATAGCCAAAAAGGAAAAGGCACAAAATCCTTCCCACCCATTCCATCCCTGAATACACTCCACACCCCTCCACCATCCCTCTTATCTCAGCACCTCCTGGATGACGGGTCATCCCTGCAACTTGTCCACTACCCTGGGTCAGAAGCAGTGTCGCAAGACACAGCACATCCACAGCAAGGCCGCTTCATTAAATTGGCGACCCCCTCTCCGTCCCCCCATGCATAAAAGGAGAGGACGGGGAGAAATCCCTTCGGGCTGCGTCAAATTTGCTTACACATACTAACACATACTACCTCACCCCCAATCCCCCCGCCCATTCCACCTCATGCATCACAACATCATCCATATACAACCATTCTCCATTCACTCCTGTCTTCTGTCCTCTCCCGTCCTTCCTCAACAGACATTTCCCATTTCCCCAAAGGCCCCCTTCCGCAAAGCCCTCTTCACCCCATCCATCCACCTCACCTAATGCGTCAGATGAACCCTACCAAATGCAGGTGAGGTATATCTGCCCTTCTGCTGGCACGACGTAACCCAGTACTACATGCCGCAGCATGGTTGGACTGTCTGCGACTAAACTAATTCCCCCACTGGTTTCTCATCAATAAATAAAATATTCTGGACGCCCATAGCACACACCTGGTAATACATTTTTTGTTCCCCGGTTTTAAGTGTCATTTTCTGATTTGCTATATCTCATTATTATATAAAAAATATATATATAACTTCCTCAAAAGTTTGGTTTTGTGATCACTTTGATATTTCGAAGTGTTTATATCTTTTATCAGTTCATATGATCAAATCAATAGAGTATATATCTATTTTATGACACAAGCTTATAAGAAACAAGTTAAAACAAAAGACAGTTGTTAAACAACTTAAACACGTCAGAAATGACTGGATCTTCCTGGATTCGCGGTTGTCGTCCAGGTCGCAGTCCCGCACCTGCTCCCGGGTATAGTCCCCATCATTTTCTCATCGTAGTGGTCCTGACTCCTCCGCTCTATCTCCTTCACATCTTGGTGGAATCGCTCGCCTTGTTCTTCTGAGCATGTGTCCATGTTGTCTTTGAATTTGTTCAGATGAGCGTCCAGCATATAAAGTTTAAGGGACATCCTGCATCCCATGGCGCCAAAAGCTTTTACCAGATCCTGTACCAGCTGCTGATAGTTTTCAGTTCTGTGGTTGCCCAGGGAGCCCTTAACAACTGCTATGGAGCATTTCCATGCCATTCTCTCAATCCTACTGAGATTACCCAATATAACACATGTTTTGTTTATTTGTATTTTTTCATGTTTATATATGTATTTCGTGTCACTGAATCCAAATATTACATTAGTTTTGACGTAACATCGATATTTCTTTATTTATTCGTGATTTTATATTTTATTGTTATATACGCAACCTTTCTCTACAGTAGTTAATTGATTCAATCTACTTTAGCATTCCTAGGATAATTATACAACATCTAGTATTGTTTTCATAATATGAATTGTATTTAAGAGCTACAATATTAGTAAAAACAAAATAAACAACACAAATTTGCACTGCAAGTGTTTTGATGACTCTTCTCATGATTAGAAGTGCTTTGACGATCGAGATTTTCTAGAATGCATGCTTTCGTCTTTTCTGACTAGTGACCATATGTAATCTCCCATCATAGCAGTATTCCATCGTCCTTGATATCTTCTTTCCATAGTTGCGATATCCTGATGAAATCTCTCGCCATGCTCCTCACTGACAGCCCCCAAGTTTTCGGGGAAGAAATCTAGGTGAGAATGTAAGAAATGTATCTTCAAGGACATACGACAACCAAGTTTCCTGAAGTTCTCAATAAGCTTTGCCACTATTTGTTTATAATTAGGGTCCTTGTGATTTCCTAGGAATCCACGAACTACATCACGAAATGAACACCAAGCTTCTCTTTCAACTTTCGTCATCGCTCTTTCCAGTTTCTCCGACTTCAACATTTTGTTTACCTGGGGTCCAACAAATATACCACCCTTGAGCTTAGCCTCAGATAGCTTGGGAAACATGAGACAAATTTCTTGGAAAGTTTCGCCTCCAAAATCCAAAGCCTTCACAAACTGTTTAATTAACCCTAGCTTGATGTGAAGTGGGGGTAATAAAACTTTTTTCGAATCTACTAGAGGCTGTCTGAGAACATTTAACATTCCTGGCTGCAGTTCAACTTTTGGGGGCCAATGAACTTTATTATAATGATCATCATCAGCCCTGCTGTCCCATAAACAAAGAAAACAGGAATACTTTGTGTATCCCCCTTGTAAGCCAAGCAAAAATGGCTAGCATCTTGAAATCACCACAAACATCCCATTTGAATTCAGCATAATTGATTTTTTCAAGAAGCTGTTTGACATTATGATAGTTTTCTTTCTTCTGTGCTGAGTGTGCAAGAGGCAAAGATGGGTTTTTATTTCCATTGTGGAGCAATACTGCTTTGAGACTTCGTCTTGAGCTATCTATGAACAGTCGCCATTCTGCAGGATCATGTTCGAGTCCAAGGGCTGTAAACAAACCAGTAACATCCTTACAATAACACATATCATCACTAAAGTCATAGTAAATTTTAAATTCTTCATGTCGTTTCCGGTACACAGATGTCCTGCAGTCTTCTCCCAGTAGATTCCATTCTTTCATCCTTGATGTAAGAAGCTCAGCTCCTGACTTAGTAAGACCTAAGTCTCTGATTGAGTCATCTAGCTCACTCTGACTTGGAAAGTGAGGCTCCGAAGTCGTTCTTGGTGCGAAATCTTCGTCTTCCATTTCATGGCTGCTGCTACCTGCTGACCCTTCAGATGAAATTTCCATTGCATCTTCCATCTGGAAAAAAAGAAATAACTAAATATAGCAACTTCAACAAAGACGAATAGCATTAGTATTCCATATATCTTTAGGAAAGTGAATGTATATTAAGTACTTACTATTGAAGCTGATTAAAAGCAAAGAGAGTATGATCAAAATAAACTTGCATTTTCTGGTGGTTGTGGTACTGGTAAGCTATCATCATGTGGGACAGGTGCTCTAGATGATGGTATGTCTGGATACTGCAGAGCTTGTCTTCCTTTCACTTTCCTGTACTTCGTCACATCAATCATACAAAAGTAGCAGTCGTCGTGATGGTTCTTCGGCTCTCTCCATATTCTAGGAATGGCAAAAGGCATTGCCCTTCCTGTACCTCTCAGCCATCCTTCTATAGTAGATCGGCAGCTTCCACATATCACATGAGGTGCCCATGGCTTGTCCTGGTTACCCATGGGCATTCCGAAATAGAGTCTGTACGCTATCCACACTTTAGCACCTCTCACGATCTTATGTAGTACTTGTTTTTTCCCAATATAATAACCACACACATAGCAAAATGTATCAGGAGAATTTTCACATCCTCTAGTAGCCATCTCAACAGGTAAATAGTTCAGTCATTGATCTGAAAGAGAAAATTAGATAAACATTTAGTAGCAGACCACATAACAATTCCAAAATATACATGGTAACATTGAAATTATATGTATTTCTATAACGGTCGATGATACAGAAAAAATAATTGCATATTTGAAATCAGCAGGAAAAATGGATTAATAAACTCTAAAACAAAACACAATAAACAAAATTTTGAAAAAAAAATGTTACGTTGTGTTATTGAAGAACTTGGTAGACTCAAGAACCTTCTTTATTTGAGGTCCAACAAAAATCCCACCTTTGATTTTGGCCTTAGATAACTTTAAGGAGAAGTTAAGAAGATACTTAAAAGCGCCTGATTCCTGGTTGAGAACCTTCACGAACTGCTTCATCAACCCCAACTTTATGTGTAGTGGTGAGATGAGCACAATCCTGGAATCAGCCAGTGGCTCCCACATGACGTTCCGGGTCCCAACTACAAATTCTGTTCGCTGCTCCCAGTTCTTCCTGTTGTAGTGGTCAGAAGTGGTCATCCTGTCCCAAAGGCAGAGGAAGCAATGGAATTTGATTAAACCTCCCTGGAAACCAAGCAAGAAAGTCACCACCTTAAAGTCTCCAATGATTTCCCAATTGTACTGGTTGTATTCCAGAGCTTCCAGGACTTTTATAATGTAGTAGTCTTCTTTCAGGCAGAGTGGTAGAGCTGTCTTTGAAGAGTCGCCACTCCTAGGGCACAAAAGGGATCCCAATAACGTCAAACTGTCAAGGCACATCATGGCAGAAACAGAGATCATTCGTAAGAGTGTAAAAGCCTGAGAAAGGTTCGTGCCGACTTATCTGACTTGTCACCTGCACTTTCTCCTTGACCAAGTTCCACTGCTTCATCTTGGAGATGAAGAGCTCTGCATTGGACTTGGTTAGAAAGATATCCCTGACCAAGTTCTTTACTTCTTTTTGGCTTGGGAAGTGAGGAACTTTCTTTGGTATCTCATGCAGGTAAACCAAGTCCTCAGCATCCATGTCCTCCTCTTAATCAAAATACTCCTCTTGGACTTCACCTGGAGCGGTGACACTGACACAGGATATTTGTAGCAGTGAGGAATTGAAACAATTGATAATGGGAGATCTGAATAATGCACAGCAGCAGCAATCTTTCTTTTCCACCGCTTGCTATAATCCGCAATGCAATGAATAAATAAATAAATAAATAAATAAATAGATAAATAAATAAATAGATAAATAAATGAAATAAAAGAAAAAGTTTCTGCAGTGGTGTTTGGCTCTAGCCAGCCCCGTGGGTTGGAGAATTTCAGGGACCCCTCCTCATCTCACAGCCAACCTTACTGCGTTTTCTTCTCACAACAGTAGCAAGGGGCCCTGTGCTTGTCCTGGTCCTCAACTAGCATCCCGTCTCAAACAACAACTAGCATTCCACGTTTCAAACATAAAGGTAGAGAGCCTCTGAGGACCTTAGCACACTCATCAAACACTCTCCAACCAATTGTAATTCGTCTTCTCATTACATTATCATGATCCTTTGTCACCCTCACCATCTGGCCCAATTAATGATACTCCTCAACTTTTTCAAGACTCTCACCATCAATTACAATCTTTTTACCCCAAACCCTCGTCTTGAACATCACTCTGGCTCCACTTCCATTCACTTTCAAACCCACCTCGAGACCTTCCCCGCTCAGACCACTCAGCACATCCTGCAAGTTCTCTGCCCTTTTTGAAACAAGAACAATGTCATCCGCAAATCTTAGGTGGTTCAAGCATTCGCCACCAATCTTCAAACCCCTCCTTTCCCAACTCATCTCCTTGAAAATATCCTCCAAGCAAGTTGCAAACAATTTGGGCCAAATTGCACTCCCCTCTCGATCTTGATCTCCTCTGCATCCCAATGTAGTCGGATTATAGCGGTACCCCTCGCACATATCTTTTTCCCAAACTCCCACGATCTGCTCGTTTGTACCCTGCTTGCGTAGCAAATTCAGCATTGCTATTTGTTCCACCGAGTCAAAGGCCCTCTCGCAATCTACAAAAGCCAAGCAGAGAGGTACACCGCATTCTATCGCTTTCCCGATTAGTTGCTTCATCGCCTGCAAACGGTCTAGAGTCGAACATCCACTCCTAAAGCCCGCCTTCCCCCCAAACCTGACCCCCCCTCCATCCTAAACCTGAGCCAGTCCACTTGAAAGGATCCCGGAGAACACTTTATATGCATTCGATAGCGAACCATTGTTCGATAGTTACCAAGGTCCACCCGGTCTCCTTGGAGAAGACAAATACCCCACAACTACAGATGACCTGATTGAGGGAAAGAGGACAGTGCAGATTGAGAAATGGAGAGAGAATATATGTATGTATGTGTGTATATATTATGGGCGCCCAGAATACTATCTTGATTAGTGAGAAACCAGTGGGAAAATTAGTTTAGTCGTTGACAATCCGAACATGCTGCGGCAAGTAGTTCTGTCTATAGCTGTCATAAATGTTTGACATTCTGGCTACTTTCCAAGGTAACATTTGGATTTTGGCTTGCGTCCTGGTGACCTAATTCTATTTATGCAGCCACACTTGTTTTCTCTCTCTCTCTCTCTCTCTCTCTCTCTCTCTCTCTCTCTCTCTCTCTCTCTCTCTCTCTCTCTCTCTCTCTCTCTCTCTCTCTCTCTCTCTCTCTCTCTCTCTCTCTCTCTCTCTCTCTCTCTCTCTCTCTCTCTCTCTCTCTCTCTCTCTCTCTCTCTCTCTCTCTCTCTCTCTCTCTCTCTCCCTCTGTGGTGACACATATACCATCTTTATGATCATCATTATTTCTATTCGATTATTTTTTATATCATTTTGTTGGTTTTCTTCATATCTCACCATTTGTAGTGTGCGTCTAATGTAGACACATTGTGACAAGTTGAGGAAAGAAGAAAAAGAAGTCACGGGTTTGGATCTGAGTTCAGAGTTTATTCCTGACCGGTTTCGCTTTACGCTTCAACATCTACTGTTGGCATGTGGCCGAGTACCCAGTTCTTATGCAGCCACACTCGTTTTCCTTTTATTAGCATCAACCAGCCATTAACAACTGTGGCAGCTACTCTCCTAAGCAAGTGGCAAGGAAGGGTGGCAACAACTGAAATTATCGCTATAACAAACAATAAATCACTGATAACAATAACAACACTTCTAATACTAATATCATCATTTAACTATCACATTATATATACTCGATTGGATACCTTATTTGAAACGCCAGATACCATATACCGTATGATGTAGATCAGACGTGGGAAGTACAATTTCAAAATACGCATACTAAGATGATTCGTACTTACGCTTCGTTTAAGGACAGGCGACCCCCAAAATCAAGCTCGCCCAAAATGGTTTGACAAAGAAACTGAAAGAAGTATTGCTAAAAAGAGATAAGCTTGGTAGAAATGCAAGTGTTCTGGTGCACCTAACGACTATCAAAGCTATGTGGTAATACAGTGGGGTTTTAAATTGTCAATAAAAAAGCGACAATATGAAATGAAAATCGCATTAGTTGCATGGGAGCTATTATGCATCACATTGGTACACTATTATCTGCTGACGGTCATCTTGAATATTCGTATGGAGGAATGTGTGATATTCAATATTTTCGCTCGGTATTTGTATACAAAACACCTCGCATCCAAGCCCTAACTGAAGCTTGTGATAAGTCTAAGAGAAAATTACTCATTACTGTAAAAAAAAAAAAAAAAAATAATAATAATAATAATAACACCGTGACCTGGCGGTTGTCATCCAAGGATCGTAGATTAAAAAAAAAAAATAAAAAAAAATAAACTGTTGCTGTTCCGTCAGAAATTATTAAAAGATAATCAACTATATCCAGATATGTCTCAAGGGAATGGAAGTTAGCTAACGTTACTCCCATATTAAAAAAGGGTGACAATAAGAAGCCACTGAGCTACAGGCCTGTCAGCTTAACTTCAATTGCAGGAAAAATTATGGACACTAATCAGAGGTGCTATTGAACACCAATTAAAAAAGTAACTGTTTAATAAATACTAGCCAGCATGAATTCAGACGGAAACGTTCCTGCCTGAATACCCTACTAGAATTCTACAACACTGTCATTTCAAATCACGAGAAAAGAAACGATATTGATTCAATATATCTGGACTTTGAGAAGGTTTATGATACCATCCCGTACGAAAGATTACTTGCTAAGTTAGTTTCCCATAGAATAAGAGGTAGCCTATTAAGTTGGACTAGTAATTGGTTAAACGATCGTAAGCAGACTTGTTCTAAAAGACAAAACCTTTAGATAAAAAAAATGTTACAAGTGGAATTCCTCAGGGTTCCCTTTTTGTGCCACTTCTATTCATAGTATTTACAAATTATATAGACTTGACTGAAATCCATTGTCTCCAACTTAGCTGATGATACAAAACTGCGGAATGATCACTTAAACCAATTAGATATTCAAGAAGATTTAGATAAACTACAGCGATGGTCTAAAAAGTGGCTAATGAAATTTGGCACAAGTAAATGTAAATGTAACATAGGAAAAATGAAAAATAAGTGCGATTAAAATCTATCTGGAAAGTCGTTGACAAATGTGTATAATGAGAACGATCTCGGCGTAATTATCAGTGATGATATCAAATCATCTAAGCAGTGTATTTCCGCTTCAGAAAAGGCAAATAAGGTTCTAAGACTGATTGCGCGACCTTTTGATTTTAAAAGTCCACCTGTCATTAACAAGCTATATGGTCACCGAATCTGAATCTCATTAAAGACATTGATAGATTGAAAAAAGTACAACGGCGAGCTACAAAACTGATTGCAAATATCAAAGATAAATCAAACAAAAATAGACTAAAACATATCAATCTAGTTTCCCCCCCAAAAAAGTGTAGACTCAGAGGTGATTTGATACAGCTCTTTAAGATTCTAAAGGGAACTTACAGGATCATCAAAAGTGACGAAATTTTCACACTGAATGCGAATCAGACAAGAAAGAGTGGTCTCAGACTGTCAGGAAGTAGATCTCATCTGGAAATGGGTAGAAACAACTTCGCCAACCGTGTAGTAAATGATTGGAATAAACTTCCTGCACATGCAGTGCAATGCTGTACAGTTCGAAGTTTTAAGATTCACTTAGAGAAGCGCCTAAGAAATATGCTAAAATACCTGCCATTTTCTAATCTATTTCATTTTATTGATCTATTTATTATTCATTTAGCTATTATCATCTATCTGTTTATTTTCTGTTATATATCATTTATCATAAATGATTGTTATTTTTGTTTGTTTTTATCTGTCATTGTTTATTTTTAAATCTTATTCATTTATCTACCACTTTACTTATTTGTTTTCTATTCATTTTTCAGCATCCGACCTAGATGACATGGACCAAAAGGTCCCCTGTCGGCATGCTCCTCCTTTGTAGTACTGGGTTACGTGGTACCAGTAGAAAGGCAAATAGACCTCACCAGCATCTGATTTGGCTCATCTGACGCATTTAGGTCAAGTACAATGAAAACTCACTTTTGATTTTTATGATGCTTGATATATTCTCATAAATGCTTAAATTTCGCAGAGGAATATGTGTGCCTGCAAAGAGCACCTTTGTCCAATCATGAATCCTTATAATTAATCAAAGTCTTGTTATACACAGTCCGTCTTCGGTCGAGGCTTCGAGGGTCCTCCTGGCAGTACAGTCGAGATGCGATCTTCTCGTTATGGATATGAAGGGAATTCCATTTGGACCTTCTTGAATGTTAGGGTACAGAAACTGAAAAGCAAAATATTCAGTCAGTATACGTTATTAACGTCATCAAGGACCACGTAAAACTATAGTTTTCATTGTACAGAGAGTATGTAACAAGGCAAAACAAAAGTCTCTAGCGAACATATATATATATATATATATATATATATATATATATATATATATATATATATGTATATATATATATATATATATATGCGTGTGTGTGTGTGTGTGTGTGTGTGTGTGTGTGTGTGTGTGCGTGTGTGCGTGTGTGCGTGCGTGCGTGCGTGCGTGCGTGCGTGCGTGTGTGCGTGTGTGCGTGTGTGCGTGTGTGTGCGTGTGTGCGTGCGTGTGTGCGTGTGTGTGTGTGTGTGTGTGTGTGTGTGTGTGTGTGTGTGTGTGTGTGTGTGTGTGTGTGTGTGTGTGTGTGTGTGTGTGTATGTGTGTGACAGCTATGAGCGCAAGCAAGCAAGAAAGCGCTATGCTCTCAGTCAGGTTTACACTTACCGTCCAGTATCATTTCGAAGCCAGTTGCCACATTATTTCCGTCCCCAGAATCTGAGATGAAGGTAGCGGTGAAAGAAGCGTTGGTTTGAGAATAATTTTGGGAAAACTGATCCATGGTGCCGCATACCCTCCTGTATGAAATTATTTCCTTGTCATTATATAGAAATCTTGAGAAGGAAGAGGATTTTGATTTTTGTAATTGGGGTCTGGTATCCTCGGAGTTCTTCAGTTGAGGAGAAAAGAAAAAAAGGTTACCGAATGTGACGCTGCTCCAAGTGCTGCCTACACCTTACACCATCCCGTATGCTTCACTATGGATGATTCGTGAGACGGAACGAGGAACAGGACAACAAGAGGAGGGACACTCACCACCAAGTAACGTCGCCTGTGAAAACCAGGCAGTCATGATTGCAGCCCGTGACATCGTAGATATTGGAGCCGGTCGCAAAGCCGATATGGAAAGATTTAGCTCCAGTGATCTTAAAAAACAAAAAAAAACAAAAAAAAAAACGGATTTTAGTACATTGACATTTCTATCGTTTGGTCGCCCCGAAGAGGCGAAGTCACGCAAGTAGTAAAAGGGAGAGTTTAAGGCGAATGAATGGAGGCATAGTGGGCGTTCACTCAAATTCAGAATTAACAAAAATGTACTCTTTCAACGTCTGGAATATATAAAGTTCGCAACTTCAAGAAATCGGAATGTTTATCTGTCTATAAAGGTCTCTCCCCCTTCCATGTATGGGCGGTGGCCAGCCAAGGCATGAACCCTTGACCCATCCCTTACCATCTATTTTCCCCTTTTGCCTTGGCTCTCTGTGGATCAAGGGCCATCTCCAATCCTCGCTCGCTCCCTAGGAGGCCGGAAGTCCTCAAAGTCAGTATTTCCGTCTCAACTTTGCTCTAGCCTGTGGGCAAGATACTTCTCGTGTTCCTCGAATTAGTATTCGTCTTTTTTCTTTTTATTTTACGTTTCCTGACTTCCACAACACCTCCATATGTACATAAGTGCCCCATCTCAACCAACATCATCAGTTATTATCGCCAATTCCCCAAAATCAATACCATCACCATTATTTACTCACTTTGACTGAGAGGGTGCAGTTGCAGCCCTCAGGGTAATCCTTCGGGTAGTTGGGACTTGACCACTTACGCTGGACAGTACCCTTGACGCTGTTGTCAACAGAGATGCTTTCGTCGCAGTCTCCACAGGGGCCTGGTCATCGGAAACAAAGAACCACGGGTTACATCTTCTCTCTTCCTTAGTGCTACATCAACACAGTTGAAATAGAATATACACACACATACATTCATACATGCATACACACATGCATACATTCGTACATACATACATTCATACATGCACACATACATGTATACATACATACATGTATACATACATACATACATACATACATACATACATGCATACATACATACATACATACATACATACATACATACATACATACATACATACATACATACATACATACATACATACATACACACATATATACATACACCGATCCGATAGGAGCGAGAGAGAAAACGAAGAGAGTAAATCTTACTGAAGATGAATTATTACCTGAAATAGTTGTAGGGGTATGCGAAGGTGTAATGGTATCCGGAGGACAGCTGCTCTCCATGGTAGTCCAGGGGCAAACTTCTTCGCAAAATTTGAACAAAAAGATGTCAAAGCCAGGCTGGTACAAGAAGAAGAAGAAGAAGAAACGTGAGTAGTGATAAAAGACTGCACGAATGATAAGGGCACAGCTCCAAAGTGACGTGACTTCAGAGGACCAAGCTACTCGAATCACGTCACCAATAGAATAAAGGTACAACAAATATTCAAATGAAAGGAATTAAGATTAAAAAAAAATCCTCCAACACAAATACTCATAATAACCAACACTCAAACACACACAACACTGCACAGAAACATAAATGAATTGCATTTGATGCTGAACAAGAATTAGGAAGAAAACAATTGAAAAGTGAAAACAAAATATCAAAAGAGGGAAAGGTCATGAAAGAATGTTTATCTATCTATTCATCAAGAGCTTTTTCCCCTTCATAAGGGGGGTAGCCAAGTCAAAGGGACGTGCCCACTCCCATCCATTCCACTCCCATCTATCACTCTTTATCCCCTCACATTTTAACTCCTCATGAATGACGGGTCATCCTTGTATCTCGCCCACTTCCTGGATCAGAAGTAATGCAGCAAGACAATACATCCATAGTAAGGTCGCTTCACTTAATCGGCTTCCCCGCGTCTCTATCTCTTCATGCAGAAAAAGAGAGAAATCTCTTTGGGCTGCGTCAAAATATCATTCACGCACAGACATCTCCTATTCCCCTCATCCCCCGTCCTACCTTCCTTGCATAAAAAAAAAAAACTTCTATACACCGTCTCTCTCCACTCATCCCTATCAACTATTTCCTCCCTTCCTTGCTCAACAGACACTCCTCTCTTTCTCAACGCTCCCTTCGTCCTATCCATTCATCTCATCCTTGGTCGTCCACTCAAGTTCACCACATCTTTTCAAAACAGAAAGTGAAACAGAAAAAGCCAAGTCGAATGATAAGGATATCAAGGCGATTATAGAGAAGGCTAAAGGAGTAGAGAAAACTAAGGAGAAAAAGAAATCAATCTGAAAGGGACCATAGAACTTCGGAGGAAGAAAAAATCATTGAAAAGATAATGGCGACATTGAAGAGAGAGAGGGGGCGGGGGGATATCTTCCAAGAACCAAAGTTTATAGAGGTGGGAGGGAAAAGGGACGAGAATGTTCCTCTGCCATGTCTAGCACCTTTCCTTTGTCGGTAAAAGCCAGTTGAGGAATAGATACGTTTTCAGGTTGGTTCCTCTTTCATGATGTCAATATTCTACCTTAGTTGACAAGAAACTGTTTGAGCAGTGGAGGATATTGCTAGAATATACATACTTTATACTTACTATGCCATCCAAACAATCTGTATTTGCCTGCGTCGTTGAAGGAGACTGATCCTGTGCCGAGGGTCCTACTCCCAGCATCAGCACCATCATCGTCATCAAAGCCGTCGCCTGCCATAACTTATCCATGGTTCCAACTCTGTGCTGTGCAGGGAGATACAGGAAAAGGTCAAGTGGTGACAAAGATCCGGGCAGCATCTAAAAATTCACATGAGTGATAAGAAATCAAGTGAACTCATTTCAAGCCCGTATTCGGTTCATAT
>NC_134793.1:25019381-25024381 GCF_046742065.1 Oratosquilla oratoria | reverse complement strand
GAAATCTTGAGAAGGAAGGAATTTTGATTTTAGTAATTGGGGTCTGGTATCCTTGGAGTTCTTTAGTTGAGGAGAAAAGAGAAAAAGGTTTCCGAATGAGACGCTGCTCCAAGTGCCCACACCATACACCATCCCGTGTGCATCACTATGGATGATTGGTGAGAAGGAACGAGGAACAGGACAACAAGAGGAGGGACACTCACCAAACCGTGTGGCCTTCAAAAACCAGGCGGTCGTGATTGCAGCCCGAGGCATCGTAGATTTCGGAACCGGTCGCAAAGCCGATACGGAAAGAGTCAGCTCTAGTGATCTAGAAAAAAAAAAAAAAAAAACCCGGCAACGGATTTTAGTACTTCGCCACTATCGTTTCCATTGTTTGGGACACAGAAGTAGTAAAAGGGAGAGTTTAAGGCGAATGAATGGAGGCATAGTGGGCGCACACTCAATTTCAGAATGAGCAAAAATCTACTCTTTCAACGTCTGGACTATATAAAGTTCGGAACTTCAAGAAATCGGAATGTTTATCTGTCTATATACCGTAAGGTCTCTCCCCCTTCCATGTATGGGAGATGGCCAGCCAAGGCATGAACCCTTGACCCATCCCTTACCATCTATTTTCCCCTTTTGTCTTGGCTCTCTTTGGGTCAAGGGCCATCTCTAATCCTCGCTCGCTCCCTAGGAGGCCGGAAGTCCTCAAAGTCACAATTTCCGTCTCAACTTTACTCTAGCCTGTGGGCAAGATACTTCTCGTGTTCCTCGAATTAGTATTAGTCTTTTTTCTTTTTCTTTTACGTTTCCTGACTTCCACAAGGCCTCCATATGTAAGTGCCCCATCTCAACCAACATCATCAGTTATTATCGCCAATCCCCAAAATCAATACCATCACCACTAACGTCATTATTTACTCACGTTGACTGAGAGGGTGCAGTTGCAGCCATCTGGGTAATTGTTCGGGTAGTTGGGACTTGACCACTTACGCCGGATAGTACCCTTGACGCTGTCGTCCACAGAGATGCTTCCGTCGCATGCTGGACACGGGACTGGTCATCGGAAACAAAGAACCACGGGTTACATCTTCTCTCTTCCTTGGTGCTACATCAACACGGTTGAAATAGAATGTACACACACATACATTTATACATGCATACATACATGCATACATACATACATACATACATACATACATACATACATACATACATACATACATACATACATACATACATACATACATACATACATACATAAATACACACATACATACATACACCGATCCGATAGGAGCGAGAGAAAACGAAGAGAGTGAAGCTTACTGAAGATGAATTATTACCAGAAGTAGTTGTAGGGATATGCGAAGGTGTAATGGTATCCGGAGGACAGCTGCTCTCCATGGTAGTCCAGGGGTAAACTTCTTCGCAAAATTTGGGCAAAAAGATGTCAAAGCCAGGCTGGTAGAAGAAGAAGAAGAAAGAAGAAACGTGAGTAGTAATAAAAGACTGCACGAATGATAAGAGCACAGCTGGAAAGTGACGTGACTTCAGAGGACCAAGCTACTCGAATCACGTCACCAATAGAATAAAGGTGTATCAAATATTCAAATGAAAGGAATTAAGATTAAAGAAAAAGTCCTCCAACACAAATACTCATAATAACCAACACTCAAACGCGCACAACACTGCACAGAAGCATAAAGGTATAGCATTTGATGCTAAACAAGAATTAGAAAGAAAACAATTGAAAAGTGAAAACAAAACATCAAAAGAGGGAAAGGTCGTGAAAGAATGTTTATCTATCTATATATCTATCTATCTATCAAGAGCTCTTTCCCCTTCATAAGGAGGTAGCCAAGTCAAAGGGATGTACCCACTCCCATCCATTCCACTCCCATCTATCACTCTTTATCCCCTCCCATCTTAGCTCCTCATGAATGAGGGGTCATCCTTGTATCTCACCCACTGTCCTGGATCAGAAGTAATGCAGCAAGACAATACGTCCATAGTAAGGTCGCTTCACTTCATCGGCTACCCCCCCCCCCACCTCCTATTCCCCTCATCCACCGTCCTACCTTCCTTGCATAAAAAAACCTTCTATACACCGTCTCTCTCCACTCATCCCTATCTCCTGCCTACTCCCTTCTTTGCTCAACAGACATTACTCTCTTTCTCAACGCCCCCATCACCCTATCCATTCATCTCATCCTTGGTCGTCCACTCAAGTTGACCACATCTTTTCAAAACAGAAAGTGAAACAGAAAAGCCAAGTCGAATGATAAGGATATCAAGGCGATAGAGAAGGATAAAGAAGTAGAGAAAACTAAAGAGAAAAAGAAATGAATCTGAAAGTGACCATAGGACTTCAGAGGAAGAAAAAATGATTGAAAAAATTATGGCGACATTTAAGAGAGGGGGGGGGATATTTTCCAAGAACCAAAGTTTATAGAGATGGGAGGGCAAAGGGACGAGAATGTTCCTCTCCCATGTCTAGCACCTTTCCTTTGTCGGCAAAAGCCAGTTGAGGAATAGATACGTTTTCAGGTTGGTTCCTCTTTCATGATGTCTGATATACACCAACTCCTCTCAATATTCTACCTTAGTTGCCAAGAAACTGTTTGAGCAGTGGAGGATATTGCTAGGATATATATACTTTATACTTACCATGCCATCCAAACAATCTGTATTTGCCCGCGTTTTTGAAGGAGACTGATCCTGTGCCGAGGGTCCCACTCCCAGCATCAGCACCATCATCGTCATCAAAGCCGTCGTCTGCCATAACTTATCCATGATTCCAACTCTGTGATACAGGGAGATACACGAAAAGGTCAGGTGGTGACAAAGATCCGGGCAGCATCTAAAAATTCACAGGAGTGATAAGAAATCAAGTGAACTCATTTCAATCCCATATTCGGTTCATAATTGTTGTATTGTGGGCGCCACCAAGCGATCCTTTTCATCTGTGGGAGAAACCTCCACACGCCATTGCGACTAAACGTAGTCTGATCAACTCTTTGACGTCTGTATTCGTCGCTTGTATTTGGGGTCTTGGCTGTCGCGAGGCGGCTGTAATCAGACAAGGGAAATCCACCCAGAAGCCAAGAAGTTGACTCCATCAGTGAAGGACTTTGATCCTCACGGTTGTGATCAAGGAGAAAGAAGGGTGGGGGAGGAAAGGTGGGTCAAACTGCGCACCCGGTTGCACTCACGTCAAAAGTGTGGCAAATCCGTGTGCGTTTCTCGCTGTGTAGGTGTTACTGCCAGTGAAACAGTTGCCAGATGTCGCTAGCCATTTATAGAATCGTCCTGTTTTCAAAAAAGGATGTGTTTGTTGGATAATCATTTCACTTTGTGTTAAATTAATAATCAACAATTAGACTCTATAGGTAACGTTTTATTCTAGTTCTAGTTAGGTATATAATTTCAAATATGATAATGATGCCATAAGATAGCGCTGTGCAGGAATTTGCAAATAAAAGTACGTGTATCTGCAAACATATGGTCACGTGCTGGGAGGTTGGTACGATGCATTGCATGTAGCTAGATAATGTAGGCCCTTGTGGACACTTAGTTGTAAGCCGAGGTATTTAATATATACTATAATAAGGAGCAATGTGCCTCTGTGTATACTTCTTTCTGTGTGTGGTTGTGTACATAATGTCTGACAAATAAGATACGCCGGAAAAACGATCTTCTAGAAAAAAGTGAAGATGAAAATAGTGTGATTCAAAACCTAAACATTAAAAAAGACTAGGTAATAAAATCCTTATATGTCATGTGACAATGACTTGGATGCGCTTTTGGTTTAAAATATAACAATTGAAAATGTTATATCAAAAGTAATCGCCTAAGCAACGAAATAATAAATTTATTTCGAAAAAATTTGCATTTTAATTTATCAATAAATAGTTAAAGGAGACCATCAGTGAGTTGCCGTAAGTCAACATCTGTCGAATGACAAGGTTTAATCTTTCTCTCGCTGTGTGTGTGTGTGTGTGTGTGTGTGTGTGTGTGTGTGTGTGTGTGTGTGTGTGTGTGTGTGTGTGTGTGTGTGTGTGTGTGTGTGTGTGCGTGTGTGTGCGTGTGTGTGTGTGTGTGTGCGTGTGCGTGTGCGTTTGTGTGTGCGTGTGTGTGTGTGTGTGTGTGTGTGTGTGTGTGTGTGTGTGTGTGTGTGTGTGTGTGTGTGTGTGTGTGTGTGTGTGTGTGTGTGTGTGTGTGTGTGTGTGCGTGCGTGTGTGTGTGGGTGCGTGTGCGTGTGCGTGTGTGTGTGTGTGTGTGGGTGTGTGTGTGTGTGTGTGTGTGTGTGTGTGTGTGTGTGTGTGTGTGTGTGTGTGTGTGTGTGTGTGTGTGTGTGTGTGTGTGTGTGTGTGTGTGTGTGTGTTTAGCGAACTCCATAAGAAAGTTAAGATTGACATCAACTTTGATGTAAAAGAACTTTTAATTATAAGCTGAAAGTACTAGAAATAGAGCTTATGGCCGTAGTTCCTTACTCACCGCCGAGTTGCGCCAGGCAGCCAAGGAACTCTGTGAAAATAATAATATTGTTATGCGTAGGGCGGACAAATCAGAATTATTTGTTATTCTTAACCATTCTGAATACATTGACCAAGTAGAGAGTTTCTCACAGGACCCATCCAAGCTTTTGCATGTAAAGAGGAACCCTATAGAAGAAACCAGAAAGTTAATAAGTAAATTGACTATGGAAATGCCTCTAGGGATGGTGTTAATTTTTTTCCAGTGCAAGGTCACTGTGAACCTGGTATTTCAATGGAAACATGAAAACCCATAAACCCGGACACAAATTAAAACCCATCATTTCTCAAATTCCGACACACACCTACCAACTAGCTAAACAACTAAATGACCTGATCACTCCATTTATTCCCACTATCCATGCTCTCCGCTCCACAGAAGAATTTGTAGACCTCCTTAGAAGTACTAATCCTCAAGGAAGCCTATCCCTCTTGATGTAGAAAGTTTATTTACTCACGTTACTGGGGTGAAATTCT
>NC_134793.1:25011881-25014381 GCF_046742065.1 Oratosquilla oratoria | reverse complement strand
AAAGTTGTCTAATCGTTTCTTAAAACAACTGATAGTTTCAGCGCTTACTACATGGTTACTAAGTTTATTCCATTCGTCGACCACCCTATTAGTAAACCAATTCTTATCTATTTCCTTTTTAAATCTAAATTTGTCCAGTTTATAACCATTACTGCGAGTCCTGCCCTGTTGTTTTAATATGATGACCTTGTTTGCATCATCCTTGTTAAAGCCTTTGATCCACTTGAACACCTCCATTAGATCACCCCGCACTCTGCGTCTTTCCAGAGAGTGTAAGTTAAGGTGCCTAAGCCTCTCTACGTAAGGTGTATTTCTAAGGACATGTATGATTTTGGTTATTCTTCTCTATGCTGATTCTAGTGAATTGATGTCCTTTTCCTTTTACAAATTCCCTGCAGAGTTGCCTGCAAAACCGTTTTCCTGTATTTTGCATGTTTTCCGCTGCCTAACCGGGTGCGCAGTTTGACCCACCTTTCCTCCCCCACCCCTCTTTCTCCTTAATCAAAACCGTGAGGATCAAAGTCCTTCACTGATGGAGTCAACTCCTTGGCTTCTGGGTGGATTTCCCTTGTCTGATTACAACCGCCTCGCGACAGCCGAGACCCCAAATACAAGCGACGAATACAGACGTCAAAGGGTTGATCAGACTACGTTTAGTCGCAATGGCGTGTGGAGGTTTCTCCCACAGATGAAAAGGATCGCTTGGTGGCGCCCACAATACAACAATTATGAACCGAATATGGGCATGAAATGAGTTCACTTGATTTCTTATCACTCATGTGAACTTTTAGATGCTGCCCGGATCTTTGTCACCACCTGACCTTTTCCTGTATCTCCCTGCACAGCACAGAGTTGTTGGAACCATGGATAAGTTATGGCAGGCGACGGCTTTGATGACGATGATGGTGCTGATGCTGGGAGTGGGACCCTCGGCACAGGATCAGTCTCCTTCAAAAACACGGGCAAATACAGATTGTTTGGATGGCATGGTAAGTATAAAGTATATATATCCTAGCAATATACTCCACTGCTCAAACAGTTTCTTGGCAACTAAGGTAAAATATTGAGAGCAGTTGGTGTATATCAGACATCATGAAAGAGGAACCAACCTGAAAATGTATCTATTCCTCAACTGGCTTTTACCGACAAAGGAAAGGGGCTAGACAAAGGAGAGTGGGTACGTCCCTTTGACTTGGCTACTCCCCCCTTATGAAGGGGAAAAAGCTCTTGATAGATAGATAGATAAACATTCTTTCATGACCTTTCCCTCTTTTGATATTTTGTTTTCACTTTTCAATTGTTTTCTTTCTAATTCTTGTTCAGCATCAAATGCAATTCATTTATGTTTCTGTGCAGTGTTACGTGTGTTTGAGTGTTGGTTATTATGAGTGTGTTGGATGATTTTTTCTTTAATCTTAATTCCTTTCATTTGAATATTTGATGCACCTTTATTCTATTGGTGACGTGATTCGAGTAGCTTGATCCTCTGAAGTCACGTCACTTTGGAGCTATGCCCTTATCATTCGTGCAGTCTTTTATCACTACTCACGTTTCTTCTTCTTCTTCTTCTTCTACCAGCCTGGCTTTGACATCTTTTTGTTCACATTTTGCGAAGAAGTTTGCCCCTGGACTACCATGGAGAGCAGCTGTCCTCCGGATACCATTACACCTCGTCCTTTGCATAACCCTACAACTACTTCAGGTAATAATTCATCTTCAGTTGTCTTCAGTGAGCTTCACTCTCTTCGTTTTCTCTCGCTCCTATCGGATCGATGTATGTATGTGTTTGTATGTATGTATGTATGTATGTATGTATGTATGTATGTATGTATGTATGTATGTATGTATGTATGTATGTATGTATGTATGTATGTATGTATGTATGTATGTACGAATGTATGCATGTGTGTATGCATGTATGAATGTATGTGAGTGTATATTCTATTTCAACTGTGTTGATGTAGCACTAAGGAAGAGAGAAGATGTAACCCGTGGTTCTTTGTTTCCGATGACCAGTCCCGTGTCCAGCATGCGACGGAAGCATCTCTGTGGACGACAGCGTCAAGGGTACTATCCGACACAAGTGGTCAAGTCCCAACTACCCGAACAATTACCCAGATGGCTGCAACTGCACCCTCTCAGTCAACGTGAGTAAATAATGACGCTAATCGTGATGGTATTGATTTTAGGGATTGGCGATAATAACTGATGATGTTGGTTGAGATGGGGCACTTATGTACATATGGAGGTGTTGTGGAAGTCAGGTAACGTAAAATAAAAAGAAAAAAGACTAATACTAATTCGAGGAACACGAGAAATATCTTGCCCACAGGCTAGAGCAAAGTTGAGACGGAAATTGTGACTTTGAGGACTTCCGGCCTCCTAGGGAGCGAGCGAGGATTAGAGATGGCCCTTGATCCACAGAGAGCCAAGACAAAAGGGGAAAATAGATGGTAAGGGATGGGTGAAGGGTTCATGCCTTGGCTGGCCACCGCCCATA
>NC_134793.1:24999381-25009381 GCF_046742065.1 Oratosquilla oratoria | reverse complement strand
AGTGGTCAGAAGTGGTCATCCTGTCCCAAAGGCAGAGGAAGCACTGGAATTTGATAAAGCCTCCCTGGAGACCAAGCAAGAAAGTCACCACCTTAAAGTCTCCAATGATCTTCCAATTGTACTGGTTGTATTCTAGAGCTTCCAGGACTTTTACAATGTAGTAGTCTTCTTTCAGGCAGAGTGGTAGAGCTGTCTATGAAGAGCCGCCACTCCTAGGGCACAAAAGGCATCCCAATAACGTCAAACTGTCTCGGCACATCATGGCAGAAACAGAGATCATCCGTAAGAGTGTAAAAGCCTGAGAAAGGTTCGTGTAGTCGACTTCTCTGACTTGTGTGACTATGCACCTCCTCCTCCTTGACCAAGTTCCACTGCTTCATCCTGGAGATGAAGAGCTCTGCATTGGACTTGGTTAGAACGATATCCCTGACCAAGCTCTTTACTCCTTTTTGGCTTGGGAAGTGAGGAACTTTCTTTGGTATCTCATGCCGGTAAACCAAGTCCTCAGCATCCATGTCCTCCTCTTAATCAAAATACTCCTCTTGGACTTCACCTGGAGCGGTGGCACTGAGACAGGATATTTGTAGCAGTAAGGAATTGGAACAATTGATAATGGGATATCTGAATAATGCACAGCAGCAGCAATCTTTCCTTTCCACCGCTTGCTATAATCCGCAATGCAAAAAAAAATAAATAAATAAATAAATAAATAAATAAATAAATAAATAAATAAATAAATAAATAAATAAATAAATAAATAAATAAATAAATAAATAAATAAATAAATAAATAAATAAATGAATAGAATAAAATAAAAAGTTTCTGTAGTGGTGTTTGGCTCTAGGCAGCCCCGTGGGTTGGAGAATTTCAGGGACCTTTCCTCATCTCACAGCCAACCTTCCCGCGTTTTCTTCTCACAACAGTAGCAAGGGGCCCTGTGCTTGTCCTGGTCCCCAATTAGCATCCCGTCATAGTTCTGGTAGACTTCACAAATCTTCGCCAACATTTCCAAGGAGATTTTTTGTTTCTCTTCTTTATATACTCACCGCATATAACAGAGGGAGTCAGGGTAGTGTCGGAGCCCCATGAAGCCATCTAAAATCATAGAAATATATGCACTCAGAAAATATTAATCTTAAAGATCTGAAAGTATAAAATATAAACACGTTGAATGAAAATACATGTACAAAATAAGTAGAGTAATTAAGGACCTACTCATCAAAATTTGAAAAAAAAATCAAATCGCACAAATTGTACTCGATAATATGACATAAATTTCTTTTACTGCAGTTCTAAAATTTTATTAGGTTAACTGCTAGTGGCTAGGATAGAATTTTTATAATCCCAAACATATAACTGTTTAATAGCATTTCTTTTCTATTTGGATTTAAATTGGACAAATTTAGATTTAAGAAGGAAATAGACAAGAACTGCCTTACCAAGATATTGGTTAATGAATGGACAAGACTTATAGGCAGTTCACTCAAGGAATCTCAGTCGATCCTACATTTTCGGTTGTCAGCCCTGCTCACCCTTCCCCCGCTGAGCTGGCAGAAACCTCAAGCTTTCTTAAAATATTTCTTCACTTAGCTCAGTGACTACACAAGTTACACTAATTTCATGTACATCTAAGGATGAAGCAGTCCTTGTTCACTTATTTCAAAGCTTTCCATCTTGATAGTGCAAAGAAAGAAATTATAGCGAGTATAAGATAATGAATATAATTTAAATGTTTATACAACATTTTACTTATTATCGCTGTGTCCAGTCATTATGAGGCTGGTTGTAAAATTTAACATGTTTTCTGTGATATAAAATAGTCATGAATATGACTGTGCTTTCACATATCCCATAAAGTGACACATAAAAGAGAAAATGAAAGGTTTATATGATTATCTTTTGATACTGGATGGATAGTGAGAAACACCAGCATCTTGTTGCCTCCCTCTCTCACTCCCTCCCTCTACCCCAATCAATGTAATGAGTCAAAATTGAACATTACTTGAGTACATAGCGCTCATTGTTTTTCACATCTCGATCAGCTTACGGCTTTCATTATCTCATATTCATTGTCTTCTTGAATCTTTGAATACGGTTGTACCAACGTATATGGTCGGAAGAGTGACACTCAGATCGGAAATTGAAATGATTATATATGAAAAAGTATACTACGATGCAACTCATGAGACACCATAAAAGAAGTTCATGAGGATTGTCCCTGTCACCACAGTACGTAATGGAAGATCTATCTCCTCCTTTCCTCCCACTCTTGCAATATAGAGTGATTGAAATGCTACGGTTGATCCATTTAGCCGTCAATTATTATGACGTTTCTAGGATGCACCACGTGGAGGCGGATCATACTTTTTCATATCTAAATATTTCTCGAGTGAGGAAAACTGTGGAAAACCTGAGTGTGAGGACAGTACGAACCCCGAGTAAAAACACCCAAGTGAGGAAGCCCAGGTCAAAGCAGAGACTGACCCGAGGCCCCTGCTCCAGGAGGAACGAGAGAGTGAAACGGAGGTGTAGGATTTGACTCTCTTATTTATGGAAGAGAGAGAAGCGGGAGTAAGAAGTCTCATTGACTTGCAGAAAGTTGACCCCGACTTACGAGATCTTTATGAAAGAGCAGAGAGTGGCTTTAAACTCTCTGAGGAGTATTACTTGGAAGGGGGAGTAGTATTCCGCCGGTAGGCGGAAAGTATCTGCCCCACTGATAATACAATTTGGTCCGAGAGACAGCAAGTGATGTTGTTTAGGGTCGGGAAGAAGTTATGCGGCTAGCACACGATAGCCCCTTTTCTGGACATTTGGGTGTACGTAAAACTTTAGACCGTATCTGGCAACATTTCTACTGGCCAGGGATTAGGAGGGATGCGGCACAATACTGTACTTGTCACACTTGTCAGGTGGTAAGAAAACCTAACCAGCCTATAGCTGTAGCTCCTTTCTAGCCAATCCCTGTGGGAGAGGAAACCTTTGCTAAAGTTACTGTGAATGTGGTAGGGCTGTTGCCTCCGACTGTTATAAGGCATGAGTATATTCTCACCTTTATAGATACATTTTCTAGGTACCCCGAGGCAATACCACTACGTAAAGTGCGCGCCAAGGTGGTGTTGTATGAACTGATTAGCTTCTTTACGAAGTGGGTGTTACCTCGGGACCAGGGGTCTGTGTTTTTTGTCCAGAGAGGTTGTGCGGAGCTTGGGAGCACTGGGTATAACTAAATTCACGTTGAGTGCTTACCATCACCAAAGTCAAGGTGCCCTTGAACGCCAAACATTAAAAACAATGTTAAAGAAGTGGTGTTTAGAAAAAAGGTACAGGGTGGGACCAAGTGCGCGAGGTACCTGACAAACCATTGGGCCTCTGGCCTGTTGCGTTAATGTTCGGACACAAGGTTCCAGGACCCCTTAATGTCCTGAAAGAGTGTTTATTGAAAGGGCAATGTTCTGCCTCCAGGGACATGTTGAAGACGGTGACTGACATGAAAGGTAAGTTGGTCATATGTTGGAAAATGGCCAGAGCAAGTTTAGAGAGTGCTCAGGAAACAAGGAAACAAAACTATGGCAGAAACGCCAAAGTGCGGGAATGTAATCCCGGTAATAAAGTATTGGCATTGCTATCTTTTCAAGGTAACCCCTTAAGGGACAAGTTTAGCGGACCCTGCGTGGTAGTGAAACGAGTAGGAGAACTTTACTACATTGTTGCCACTCCGCCCCGAAGGCGGAGTCAACAATTATGTCATGTGAATATGCTGAAAGCGTACCAGGAGAGGGAACCGAGCCCGGTGAGTGAAAATAGCGGGGTCTTTGTACTCTTTCTATCGTGCCTAAGGAAGACGAGGACACGACCTCCCCCACTCTAAAGATCTCTCCATTCTCCTCTGCGCAGTTCCCAGCCCCGTTTCCATCGCCCCCGTCAGCTTGCAAGTCTTACACCCGCAGACCACCGCTGGCAGAATACACCGATTGGAAATTCCACGTTTCAAACATAAAGGTAGAGAGCCTCTGAGGACCTTAGCACACTCACCAAACACTCTCCAACCAATTGTAATGCGTCTTCTCATTACATTATCATAATCCTTCGTCGCCCTCACCATCTGGTCCAAATAATTATACTCCTCAACTTTTTCAAGACTCTCACTATCAATTACAACCTTTTCACCCCAAATCCTCGTATTGAACATCACTCTGGCTCCACTTCCATTCACTTTCAAACCCACCTCGAGACCTTCCCCGTTCAGACCACTCAGCATATCCTGCAAGTTCTCTGCTCTTTTTGAAACAAGAACAATGTCATCCGCAAATCTTAGGTGGTTCAAGCATTCGCCACCAACCATCAACCCCTCCTTTCCCAACTCCCCTCTCGATCTTGATCTCCTCTGCATCCCAATGTAGTCGGATTATAGCGGTACACCTCGCACATATCTTTTTCCCAAACTCCCACGATCTGCTCGTTTGTACCCTGCTTGCGTAGCAAATTCAGCATTGCTATTTGTTCCACCGAGTCAAAGGCCCTCTCGCAATCTACAAAAGCCAAGCAGAGAGGTACACCGCATTCTGTCGCGTTCCCGATTAGATGGTTCATCGCCTGCAAACGGTCTAGAGTCAAACATCCACTCCTAAAGCCCGCCTACCCCCCTCCCCCCCAAACCTGACCCCCCCTCCATTCCAAACCTGAGCCAGTCCACTTGAAAGGATCCCGGAGAACACTTTATATGCATTCGACAGCGAACCATTGTTCGATAGTTACCAAGGTCCACCCGGTCTCCTTGGAGAAGACAAATGCCCCACAACTACAGATGACCTGATTGAGGGAAAGAGGACAGTGCAGATTGAGAAACGGAGAGAGAATATATGTATGTTATGTGTTATATTATGGGCGCCCAGTGGGAAAATTAGTTTAGTCGTTGACAATCCGAACATGCTGCGGCAAGTAGTTCTGTCTATAGCTGTCATAAATGTTTGACATTCTGGCTCGTTCCAAGGTAACACTTGGATTTTGGCTTGCGTCCTGGTGACCTAATTCTACTTATACAGCCATACTAGTTCTCTCTCTCTCTCTCTCTCTCTCTCTCTCTCTCTCTCTCTCTCTCTCTCTCTCTCTCTCTCTCTCTCTCTCTCTCTCTCTCTCTCTCGCTCTCTCTCTCTTTCTCTCTCTCTCTCTCTCTCTCTCTCTCTCTCTCTCTCTCTCTCTCTCTCTCTCTCTCTCTCTCTCTCTCTCTCTCTCTCTCTCTCTCTCTCTCTCTCTCTCTCTCTCTCTCTCTCTCTCTCTCTCTCTCTCTCTCTCTCTCTCTCTCTCTCTCTCTCTCTCTCTCTCTCTCTCTCTCTGTCTCTCTCTCTCTCTCTCTCTCTCTCTCTCTCTCTCTCTCTCTCTCTCTCTCTCTCTCTCTCTCTCTCTCTCTCTCTCTCTCTCTCTCTCTCTCTCTCTCTCTCTCTCTCTCTCTCTCTCTCTCTCTCTCTCTCTGTGGTGACACATATACCATCTTTATGATCATCATTATTTTTACTCGATTATTCTTGATATCATTTGTATAGTTTTCTTCACATCTCACCACTTACGGGGTACATCCAATGTAGAGATATTGTGACAAGTTGAGAAAGGAGGAAAAAGAAGTCACGGGTCTAGATCTGAGTTCAGAGTTTATTCCTGGTCGGTTTCGCTTTACGCTTCAACATCTAGTGTCGGTATGTGACCTAGTACCCAGTTCTTATGCAATCACACTCGTTTGTTTTCCTTATTATGTAACTTTTATTACCATCAACCAACCATTAACAACTGTGGCAGCTACTCTCCTAAGCAAGTGGCAAGGAAGGGTGGCAACAACTGAAATTATCTCTATAACAAACAATAAATCACTGATAACAATAGCAGTACTAATATGGTCATCATTTAACTATCACATGATATGAATTGGATTGGATACCTTATTTGAAACGCCAGATACCATATACCGTATGATGTAGATCAGACGTGGGAAGTACAATTTCAAAATACGCATACAAAGATGATTCGTACTTACACCTCGTTTAAGGACAGGCGACCCCCAAAATCAAGCTCGCCCAAATGGCTTGATAAAAGAAACTGAAAGAATTATTGCTAAAAAGAAATAAGCTTATAAGAAATACAAGTGTTCTGGTGTACCTAATGACTATCAAAGCTACGTTGGTAATACAGAGGGGTTTTAAAGTGACAATAAAAAAGCGACAATATGAAGTGAATATCGCTGATAATCCCAAAGAATACTAGAAATGTATGAGATGCATGGGAGCTATTATGCATCACATTGGTACACTATTATCTGCTGACGGTCATCTTGAATATTCGTATGGAGGAATGTGTGATATTCCAAACAAATATTTTCGCTCGGTATTTGTATACGAAACACCTCGCATCCAAGCCCTAGCTGACGCTTGTGATAAGTCTAAGAGAAAATTACTCATTACTGTAAATAATAAAAGATAACACCGTGACCTGGCGGTTGTCATCCAAGGATCGTAGAGCAAAAAAATAAAAATAACAAATAAAAAATAAAAAAAAAAAAGTAAACTGTTGCTGTTCCGTTAGAAATTATTAAAAGATAATCAACTATATCGGGAGATGTCCCAAGAGAATGGAAGTTAGCTAACGTTACTCCCATATTCAAAAAGGGTGACAATAAGAAGCCAGTGAACTACAGGCCTATAAGCTTAACTTCAATTGAAGGAAAAATTATGGAAACTAATCAGAGATGCTATTGAACACCAATTAGGAAGTAACTGTTTAATAAATGCCAGCCAGCATGGATTCAGACGGAAACGTTCTTGCCGGACTAACCTACTAGAATTCTACAACATTCTCATTTCAAATCACGAGAAAAGAAACGATATTGATTCAATATATCTGGACTTTGAGAAGGTTTATGATACCATCCCGTACGAAAGATTACTTGCTAAGTTAGTTTCACATAGAATAAGAGGTAGCCTATTAAGTTGGACTAGTAATTGGTTAAACGATCGTAAGCAGACTTGTTCTAAAAGGCAAAACCTTTAGATAAAAAAAATGTTACAAGTGGAATTCCTCAGGGTTCCCTTTTTGTGCCACTTCTATTCATAGTATTTACATATTATATAGACTTGACTGAAATCTATTGTCTCCAACTTTGCTGATGATACAAAACTGCGGAATGATCACTTAAACCAATTAGATATTCAAGAAGATTTAGATAAACTACAACGATGGTCTAAAAAGTGGCTAATGAAATTTGGCACAAGTATATGTAAAAGTAACATAGGAAAAATTGAAAATCTATCTGGAAAGTCGTTAACAAATGTGGATAATGAGAACGATCTCGGCGTAATTATCAGTGATGATATCAAATCATCTAAGTAGTGTATTTCCGCTTCAGAAAAGGCAAATAAGGTTCTAGGACTAATTGCGCGATCTTTTGATTTTAAAAGTCCACCTGTCATTAACAAGCTATATGGTCACCGAATCTCATTAAAGACATTGACAGATTGAAAAAAAGTACAACGGCGAGCTACAAAACTGATTCCAAATATCAAAGATAAATCAAACAAAAATAGACTAAAATATATGAATCTAATTTCCCTAAAAAAAAATGTAGACTCAGAGGTGATTTGATACAGCTCTTTAAGATTCTAAAGGGAACTTACAGGATCTTCCAAAGTGACGAAATTTTCACACTGAATGCGAATCAGACAAGCAAGAAGGGACTCAAACGGTCAGAAAGTAGATTTCAATTGGAAGTCGGTAGAAACAACTTTGCCAACCGTGTAGTAAATGATTGGAATAAACTTCCTGCACATGCAGTGCAATGCTGTACAGTTCGAAGTTTTAAGATTCATTTAGAGGAGCACCTAAGAAATATGCTAAAATGCCTGCCATTTTCTAATCTATTTCATTTTATTTATCTATTTATTATTCATTTAGCTATTATCATCTATTTGTTTATTTTCTGTTATATATCATTTATCATAAATGATTGTTATTTTTGTTTGTTTTTATCTGTCATTTTCTATTTAAAATCTTATTCGTTTATCTACTAATTTACTTATTTGTTTTCTATCTATTTTTCAGCATCCGACCTAAATGACATGGACCAAAAGGTCCCCTGTCGGCATGCTCCTCCTTTGTAGTACTGGGTTACGTGGTACCAGTAGAAAGGTAAATAGACCTCACCAGCATTTGATATGGCTCATCTGACGCATTTAGGTCAACTACAATGAAAACTCACTTTTGATTTTTATGATGCTTGATATATTCTCATAAATGCTTCAATTTCGCAAAGGAATATATGTGCCTGCAAAGAGCACCTTTGTCCAATCATGAATCCTTATAATCAAAGTCTTGTTATACACAGTCCGTCTTCGGTCGAGGCTTCGAAGGTCATCCTGGCATTACAGTCGAGATGCGATCTTCTTGTTACGGAAATGAAGTGAATTCTATTTGGACCTTTTTGAGTGCTAACTGCCTTCATGAACTGAAAAACAAAATATTCAGTCAGCATACGTTATCAACGTTATCAAGGACCACGTAAAACTATAGTTTTCAATGGATAGAGACCATGTAGTTCTTTTTATAGATGAAAACAAAACCATATAGCGAACATGAAGATATATATATATATATAGTGATGACGATGATGGTGCTGATGCTGGGAGTGGGACCCTCGGCACAGGATCACTCTCCTTCGACGACACAGGCAAATACAGATTGTTCGGATGACATAGTAAGTATAAAGTGTATATCCTAACAGTATCCTCCACTGCTCAAACAGTTTCTTGTCAACTAAGGTAGAATATTGTCATCATGAAAGAGGAACCAACCTGAAAACGTATCTATTCCTCAACTGGCTTTTGCCGACAAAGGAAAGGTGCTAGACATGGGAGAGGAACATTCTCGTCCCTTTGCCCTCCCATCTCTATAAACTTTGGTTCTTGGAAGATATCCCCCCTCTCTCTCTTCAATGTCGCCATTATCTTTTCAATGATTTTTTCTTCCTCCGAAGTTCTATGGTCACTTTCAGATTGATTTCTTTTTCTCCTTAGTTTTCTCTACTCCTTTAGCCTTCTCTATAATCGCCTTGATATCCTTATCATTCGACTTGGCTTTTTCTGTTTCACTTTCTGTTTTGAAAAGATGTGGTGAACTTGAGTGGACGACCAAGGATGAGATGAATGGATAGGGCGAAGGGAGCGTTGAGAAAGAGAAGAGTGTCTGTTGAGCAAGGAAGGGAGAAAATAGTTGATAGGGATGAGTGGAGAGAGACGGTGTATAGAAGTTTTTTTTTTATGCAAGGAAGGTAGGACGGGGGATGAGGGGAATAGGAGATGTCTGTGCGTGAATGATATTTTGACGCAGCCCAAAGAGATTTCTCTCTTTTTCTGCATGAAGAGATCGAGACGCGGGGAAGCCGATTAAGTGAAGCGACCTTACTATGGATGTATTGTCTTGCTGCATTACTTCTGATCCAGGACAGTGGGCGAGATACAAGGATGACCCGTCATTCATGAGGAGTTAAAATGTGAGGGGATAAAGAGTGATAGATGGGAGTGGAATGGATGGGAGTGGGCACGTCCCTTTGACTTGGCTACCCCCCTTATGAAGGGGAAAAAAGCTCTTGATAAATAGATAGATAACCATTCTTTCATGACCTTTCCCTCTTTTGATATTTTGTTTTCACTTTTCAATTGTTTTCTTCCTAATTCTTGTTCAGCATCAAATGCAATTCATTTATGTTTCTGTGCAGTGTTGTGTGTGTTTGAGTGTTGGTTATTATGAGTATTTGTGTTGGAGGATTTTTTCTTTAATCTTAATTCCTTTCATTTGAATATTTGATGCACTTTTATTCTATTGGTGACGTGATTCGAGTAGCTTGGTCCTCTGAAGTCACGTCACTTTGGAGCTGTGCCCTTATCATTCGTGCAGTCTTTTATCACTACTCACGTTTCTTCTTCTTCTTCTTCTTGTACCAGCCTGGCTTTGACATCTT
>NC_134793.1:24989381-24994381 GCF_046742065.1 Oratosquilla oratoria | reverse complement strand
CTAGACCCGTGACTTCTTTTTCTTCTTTCCTCAACTTGTCACAATGTGTCTACATTAGACGCACACTACAAATGGTGAGATATGAAGAAAACTAACAAAATAATATAAAAATAATCGAAAAAAAAAAAAATGATGATCATAAAGATGGTATATGTGTCACCACAGAGGGAGAGAGAGAGAGAGAGAGAGAGAGAGAGAGAGAGAGAGAGAGAGAGAGAGAGAGAGAGAGAGAGAGAGAGAGAGAGAGAGAGAGATAGAGAGAGAGAAAGAGAGAGAGAGAGGGAGGGAGAGAGAGAGAGAGAGAGAGAGAGAGAGAGAGAGAGAGAGAGAGAGAGAGAGAGAGAGAGAGAGAGAGAGAGAGAGAGAGAGAGAGAGAGAGAGAGAGAGAGAGAGAAAACAAGTGTGGCTGCATAAGTAGAATTAGGTCACCAGGACGCAAGCCAAAATCCAAATGTTACCTTGGAAAGGAGCCAGAATGTCAAACATTTATGACAGCTATAGACAGAACTATTTGCCGCAGCATGTTCGGATTGTCAACGACTAAACTAATTTTCCCACTGGTTTCTCACTAATCAAGATAGTATTCTGGGCGCCCATAAAGTATATACACATAAAAACATATATTCTCTCTCCATTTCTCAGTCTGCACTGTCCTCTTTTCCCTCAATCAGGTCATCTGTAGTTGTGGGGCATTTGTCTTCTCCAAGGAGACCGGGTGGACCTTGGTAACTATCGAACAATGGTTCGCTATCGAATGCATATAAAGTGTTCTCCGGGATCCTTTCAAGTGGACTGGCTCAGGTTTAGGATGGAGGGGGGGTCAGGTTTGGGGGGGAGGGGGGTAGGCGGGCTTTAGGAGTGGATGTTCGACTCTAGACCGTTTGCAGGCGATGAAGCAACTAATCGGGAAAGCGATAGAATGCGGTGTACCTCTCTGCTTGGCTTTTGTAGATTGCGAGAGGGCCTTTGACTCGGTGGAACAAATAGCAATGCTGAATTTGCTACGCAAGCAGGGTACAAACGAGCAGATTGTGGGAGTTTGGCAACAATATTTGTGCGAGGGGTACCGCTATAATCCGACTACATTGGGATGCAGAGGAGATCAAGATCGAGAGGGGAGTGCAATTTGGCCCAAATTGTTTGCAACTTGCTTGGAGGATATTTTCAAGGAGATGAGTTGGGAAAGGAGGGGTTTGAAGATTGGTGGCGAATGCTTGAACCACCTAAGATTTGCGGATGACATTGTTCTTGTTTCAAAAAGGGCAGAGAACTTGCAGGATGTGCTGAGTGGTCTGAGCGGGGAAGGTCTCGAGGTGGGTTTGAAAGTGAATGGAAGTGGAGCCAGAGTGATGTTCAAGACGAGGGTTTGGGGTAAAAAGATTGTAATTGATGGTGAGAGTCTTGAAAAAGTTGAGGAGTATCATTAATTGGGCCAGATGGTGAGGGTGACGAAGGCTCATGATAATGTAACGAGAAGACGCATTACAATTGGTTGGAGAGTGTTTTGTGAGTGTGCTAAGGTCCTCAGAGGCTCTCTACCTTTATGTTTGAAACGTGGAATGCTAGTTGTTGTTTGAGACGGGATGCTAGTTGAGGACCAGGACAAGCACAGGGCCCCTTGCTACTGTTGTGAGAAGAAAACGCAGTAAGGTTGGCTGTGAGATGAGGAGGGGTCCCTGAAATTCTCCAACCCACGGGGCTGGCTAGAGCCAAACACCACTGCAGAAACTTTTTCTTTTATTTCATTTATTTTTATTTATTTATTTATTTATTGCATTGCGGATTATAGCAAGCGGTGGAAAGGAAAGATTGCTACTGCTGTGCATTATTCAGATATTCCATTATCAATTGTTTCAATTCCTCACTGCTACAAATATCCTGTGTCAGTGTCACCGCTCCAGGTGAAGTCCAAGAGGAGTATTTTGATTAAGAGGAGGACATGGATGCTGAGGACTTGGTTTACCGGCATGAGATACCAAAGAAAGTTCCTCACTTCCCAAGCCAAAAAGAAGTAAAGAACTTGGTCAGGGATATCGTTCTAACCAAGTCCAATGCAGAGCTGTTCATCTCCAAGATGAAGCAGTGGAACTTGGTCAAGGAGGAAGTGTAGGTGACAAGTCAGAGAAGTCGACTGCACGAACCTTTCTCAGGCTTTTACACTCTTACGAATGATCTCTGTTTCTGCCATGATGTGCCTTGACAGTTTGACGTTATTGGGATCCCTTTTGTGCCCTAGGAGTGGCGACTCTTCAAAGACAGCTCTACCACTCTGCCTGAAAGAAGACTACTACATTATAAAAGTCCTGGAAGCTCTGGAATACAACCAGTACAATTGGGAAATCATTGGAGACTTTAAGGTGGTGACTTTCTTGCTTGGTTTCCAGGGAGGTTTAATCAAATTCCATTGCTTCCTCTGCCTTTGGGACAGGATGACCACTTCTGACCACTACAACAGGAAGAACTGGCAGTAGCGAACAAAATTTGCAGTTGGGACCCGGAACGTCTTGTGGGAACCACTGGCTGATCCCAAGATTGTGCTCATGCCACCACTACACATAAAGTTGGGGTTGATGAAGCAGTTCGTGAAGGTTCTCAACCAGGAATCAGGCGCTTTTAAGTATCTTCTTAACTTCTCCTTAAAGTTATCTAAGGCCAAAATCAAAGGTGGGATTTTTGTTGGACCTCAAATAAAGAAGGTTCTTGAGTCTACCAAGTTCTTCAATAACACAACGTAACATTTTTTTTTCAAAATTTTGTTTATTGTGTTTTGTTTTAGAGTTTATTAATCCATTTTTCCTGCTGATTTCAAATATGCAATTATTTTTTCTGTATCATCGACCGTTATAGAAATACATATAATTTCAATGTTACCATGTATATTTTGGAATTGTTATGTGGTCTGCTACTAAATGTTTATCTAATTTTCTCTTTCAGATCAATGACTGAACTATTTACCTGTTAAGATGGCTACTAGAGGATGTGAAAATTCTCCTGATACATTTTGCTATGTGTGTGGTTATTATATTGGGAAAAAACAAGTACTACATAAGATCGTGAGAGGTGCTAAAGTGTGGATAGCGTACAGACTCTATTTCGGAATGCCCATGGGTAACCAGGACAAGCCATGGGCACCTCATGTGATATGTGGAAGCTGCCGATCTACTCTAGAAGGATGGCTGAGAGGTACAGGAAGGGCAATGCCTTTTGCCATTCCTAGAATATGGAGAGAGCCGAAGAACCATCACGACGACTGCTACTTTTGTATGATTGATGTGACGAAGTACAGGAAAGTGAAAGGAAGACAAGCTCTGCAGTATCCAGACATACCATCATCTAGAGCACCTGTCCCACATGATGATAGCTTACCAGTACCACAACCACCAGAAAATGCAAGTTTATTTTTATCATACTCTCTTTGCTTTTAATCAACTTCAATATTAAGTACTTAATATACATTCACTTTCCTAAAGATATATGGAATACTAATGCTATTCGTCTTTGTTAAAGTTGCTATATTTAGTTATTTCTTTTTTTCCAGATGGAAGATGCAATGGAAATTTCATCTGAAGGGTCAGCAGGTAGCAGCAGCCATGAAATGGAAGACGAAGATTTCGCACCAAGAACGACTTCGGAGCCTCACTTTCCAAGTCAGAGTGAGCTAGATGACTCAATCAGAGACTTAGGTCTTACTAAGTCAGGAGCTGAGCTTCTTACATCAAGGATGAAAGAATGGAATCTACTGGGAGAAGACTGCAGGACATCTGTGTACCGGAAACGACATGAAGAATTTAAAATTTACTATGACTTTAGTGATGATATGTGTCATTGTAAGGATGTTACTGGTTTGTTTACAGCCCTTGGACTCGAACATGATCCTGCAGAATGGCGACTGTTCATAGATAGCTCAAGACGAAGTCTCAAAGCAGTATTGCTCCACAATGGAAATAAAAACCCATCTTTGCCTCTTGCACACTCAGCACAGAAGAAAGAAAACTATCATAATGTCAAACAGCTTCTTGAAAAAATCAATTATGCTGAATTCAAATGGGATGTTTGTGGTGATTTCAAGATGCTAGCCATTTTTGCTTGGCTTACAAGGGGGATACACAAAGTATTCCTGTTTTCTTTGTTTATGGGACAGCAGGGCTGATGATGATCATTATAATAAAGTTCATTGGCCCCCAAAAGTTGAACTGCAGCCAGGAATGTTAAATGTTCTCAGACAGCCTCTAGTAGATTCGAAAAAAGTTTTATTACCCCCACTTCATATCAAGCTAAGGTTAATTAAACAGTTTGTGAAGGCTTTGGATTTTGGAGACGAAACTTTCCAAGAAATTTGTCTCATGTTTCCCAAGCTATCTGAGGCTAAGCTCAAGGGTGGTATATTTGTTGGACCCCAGGTAAACAAAATGTTGAAGTCGGAGAAACTGGAAAGAGCGATGACGAAAGTTGAAAGAGAAGCTTGGTGTTCATTTCGTGATGTAGTTCGTGGATTCCTAGGAAATCACAAGGACCCTAATTATAAACAAATAGTGGCAAAGCTTATTGAGAACTTCAGGAAACTTGGTTGTCGTATGTCCTTGAAGATACATTTCTTACATTCTCACCTAGATTTCTTCCCCGAAAACTTGGGGGCTGTCAGTGAGGAGCATGGCGAGAGATTTCATCAGGATATCGCAACTATGGAAAGAAGATATCAAGGACGATGGAATACTGCTATGATGGGAGATTACATATGGTCACTAGTCAGAAAAGACGAAAGCATGCATTCTAGAAAATCTCGATCGTCAAAGCACTTCTAATCATGAGAAGAGTCATCAAAACACTTGCAGTGCAAACTTGTGTTGTTTATTTTGTTTTTACTAATATTGTAGCTCTTAAATACAATTCATATTATGAAAACAATACTAGATGTTGTATAATTATCCTAGGAATGCTAAAGTAGATTGAATCAATTAACTACTGTAGAGAAAGGTTGCGTATATAACAATAAAATATAA
>NC_134793.1:24979381-24984381 GCF_046742065.1 Oratosquilla oratoria | reverse complement strand
AATGTTCCTCTCCTATGTCTAGCCCCTATTCCTTGTCAGTAAAAGTCAGTTGAGGAGCAGATACGTCTGCAGGTTGGTTCCTCTTTCATGATGTTTGATATACACCAACTCCTTTCAATATCATGCCTTAGTTGGCGGAAAACTGATTGAGCAGTGGAAGATAATGCTGGGGTAAACGCTTTATACTTACTATGCCATCAAAACAATCTGTATTTGCTTGTGTCGTTGAAGGAGACTGATCCTGTGTCGAGGGTCCGACTCCCAGCATCAGCACCATCGTCATCATCAAAGCCGTCGCCTGCCATAACTTATCCATGGTTCCAACTCTATGCAGGGAAATAGAGAAAAAGGCCAGGTGATGACATACATTCAGACAGCATCTGAAAATTCATTTGAGTGACAAGAAATCAAGTGAACTTATTTCATGCACTTATTTGGCTCTTATATGGTGTATTCTGGCAGCCACTAGCAAACTCTTCCACACGCCATTCCGACTAAACGTACTATGATCAACTTTTCGACGTTTGTATTCGTCGCTTGTATTTGTTGTCTTGGCTGTCGCGAAGCAGTTCGGTAAACGTTCTACATCAAAAGACTGAGAGCAAGTGCATGATGAGAATTGTATATTCTATCAACGTTTTTCAGTTTAGCCACAAACTAAGGGCCGAGAAATATCTTTTGCGAGATGGTTGTTCACGAGGAGTAAGTATGTGTGCAGCGAGGGGATAAACCTTTTCTTTTACTCACAAAAGGAGAGACGTCACTCATTGCTTAGCACATATTCAGATAAACCACTGGACTTGTGTCTCCTGTGCATTAGCGCGAGTACTTTAATTCAGGACCAAAGGAAAGAAGCCTCGGTATCTTCGCGTCTCCAATGATCATCCTTGTACAAAACGACGTCAGTCTCTGAGCTCTGAGAATTCCAATTTTCTTCATAAAGGATGGAAACACCTCGACTCGTGCGGATGTGCTCTTGCGTTTAAATCTCAGGGGTTCTCAGCCTGTTTTTGCTTGCATTCTAAACCCATGTATTGTCATTGTCTAGCCTACCTGAGGATAATTTTAACACTGACTAAAATCACTGACCCACTACCTACGACTAGTTTTCGGCTCATGTCTTCCTTTTGTCAAACACTGAAGCCCCCACCCTCTTCTCGGGAATCACCCAAAGGGAGCCGGCGGGTCTATTCATTCTGTGAGCTGTTAGGTCACTGTTGGATATGAAAAGCGACCACCTGGGATGTTCTCACCGTGTACGACGTATTACCTAGAGCTGCAGGTTACTACGTTCACAGTGTGGGAAAAGCTCTGAGGGGTCTGAGGGGGCACAACTGACTCTCACACTTTCCAGTCCTTGGATGGATGGAGAGGAAAGGGAAGAGCCTCTTATATACTGTCCCGCTGATGGGAGGAGGGGGAGGAGGCCACGAAGAACACGTGTGCCTTGGCAATTATGTGTAATGAGAGCATGGCCAGTGACGTATTAGTGGTGAGTGAGTTGCCGTAAGTCAACATCTGTCGAATGACAAGGTCTAATCTTTCTCTCGCTCTATGTGTGTGTGTGTGTGTGTGTGTGTGTGTGTGTGTGTGTGTGTGTGTGTGTGTGTGTGTGTGTGTGTGTGTGTGTGTGTGTGTGTGTGTGTGTGTGTGTGTGCGTGTGCGCGTGTGTGCGTGTGTGCGTGTGTGCGCGCGTGTGCGTGTGTGTGTGTGTGTGTGTGTGTGTGTGTGTGTGTGTGTGTGTGTGTGTGTGTGTAGCGAACTCCATAATAAAGGTAAGATTGACATCAACTCTGATGTAAAAGAACTTTTAATTATAAGCTGAAAGTACTAGAAATAGAGCTTATGGCCGTAGTTCCTTACTCACCGCCGAGTTGCGCCAGGCAGCAACTCCGTGAAAATAATTATATTGTTATACGTAGAGCGGACAAATCAGAAGTATTTGTTATTCTTAACCACTCTGAATACATTGATCAAGTTGAGAGTTTCTTACAGGACCCATCCAAGCTTTTACATGTAAAGAGGAACCCTATAGAAGAAACCAGAAAGTTAATAAGTAAATTGACAATGCAAATGCCTCTAGGGATGGTGTTAATTTCTTTCCACTGCAAGGTCACTATGAACCTGGTATTTCAATGAAAACATGAAAACCCATAAACCCGGACACAAATTAAAACCCATCATTTCTCAAATTCCGAAACCCACCTACCAACTAGCTAAACAACTAAATGACCTGATCACTTCATTTATTTCCACTATTCATGCTCTCCGCTTTACAGATGAATTTATAGACCTCCTTAGAAGTACTAATCCTCAAGGAAGCCTATCCCTCTTGATGTAGAAAGTTTATTTACTCACGTTACCGGGTGTCACGTATTCAAAGCGTCACGTGATTTCTTTCGTGATGTGGATGGTCGCACACAGTCGACATGCACGTCACATCACCCCCCCCCCTCACACACCTGGCCCGGCTGTGTCCAAGTTGACCCACACAAGGTCAGGTCTTGGCTAATTGCTTTGGGTCAAGACAGGCCGTAGCCGTTTGCGTCGTCTCGGCGCTTTTGCCAGTTTGAATATTTTCTTTTATTTTTAATGTGAAATGTTCTTTCCTTCTGTGTGTGACCAGATTACTTTTAACTGGTCACTTGTGCATTCCTTTTTGTATTTCTGTTGTGTTTGTGTGTCCTGGACACCTTTAATATTGTCATCTTAATTTGACCGCGTATGGCAACATTCAATCGCCCGGCCCACGGACTGGGTCACATATTGTCATTGAGTTGCCATACAATTGTACATTATATACTTAATGTTTTTTTATGTTAGAATTAAGATTTATTTTGTATGTTTGTATCTGCATTTTGTTTGTGTTTTGGTTTGGGTTCCTGAAAAGGTTCTTGTATATGGGATGAGGGGTTCTAGGCCGTATCTTTCTATGCCATATTTAAACAAAATATGGAAAGTCTTCCTCTTTGGTCTATTATGGCAGTCATGAACTCCTCAGGTCATGGCGCCTTTAAAAGTAGGAACCCTCTTGTTTCTCGGAGCTTTTTCTTTCTCCTCGGCAACTGGTCGACATTCGGCCGCTCTCGTCTCCTTGAGGGAGACATTTCCCCCGTTACCTAAGGTGTGCAAGGCACCTAGGTAGTATACAGGTAGTAAGTAATCTTATTTTTGTGTGTGTGAGAGGTAGGATCCCCTTTTGGAGATACCAATTGTAGACCTGGCGTGTCGGAAGGCTTTTACCAGTGTCCTTTTATTAACTCTGTGGAAATTTCCTTTTTTGGGTTAAGTTAGATTAGGTTTTCTCGTGGGCGATCAAATTTTGTTTCTAGTTCCCGTGGTGTAAATACCTTTTGGGATAGTTTTGAGTTGAACTTATCAATTAGACTTTTGGTTCGTCTCTGTTTTTCTCTCCACCCTTTTTAATTTTTAACTTACGTGCAATTTTTATTACGGGATTTTTACAATTTTCTTAGGTCACATTTTGGGGAAATTAGATTGTAGGAGGGTCTTTCTGGCTTGTCCTTTTCTTACCCGTATGTGTCCTATTCTAGTTTTATTTTTTTAACTTCATTAAGTGCTATATTTTGTACCTTTGTGTTAATAACAGTTTTTGAATATTTTTGAATTCAATCAATCCTATTCGGGTTATATCTCGCGTGAATTTTAAATTTAGATTTGTTTTTGAATGTGAATTTGTAGATCTTTTTATCTTTATAATTTTCTTTGTTATCAATCTTGTGTAAATTCATTTTCATACAGTGATAGTTTCAGTCAGATGTGTATAGTTTTTGGGGTTTGTTTATTCGATTTACTTATTGTTTATTTTTGTAAACAAACAAGCACCCGGCTTTGCCGGCCCTGGCTTCGCCAGGGGTGCTTGGCCTGCGGCGCTGCTCGCTTCGCTCCTGGGCGCTTCGCGCCATTGGGGCTACGCCCCCTGAGATACCCTCTGTCCCTGAATTTTTTTTTTTTTTTGTAATAATGAAGGTTTTACAAATAAAAGATAGATTTTTACAAATAGTTTTATTTAACATCAAATACAAATTTTGTACACCATTATTGCTTCATTTTCTTTCTTGGAGGGCCATCATCTTTGATATTTGAGTCCTCTTCCGAGTCGTAGACGCTTCCATCACTGTCTTCGAATATTTTTCCGTCATCATCGCTGTCGTCACTCAAAGCCTTCAAAAACTCCTTCATCATCCTCTTCATGTTCTCCTTATTCCTTTTCTTTTCATTTTCAAATTCTTTTTTCTGCTCTTTCATTTCCTCTCTGATACTCTGGATCATTTCAATGAATTCTCCAGAATCACAGTTTCCTTCCCCATAATTGGACTCAGGAGGCATGATCATGTTGATGGCGTCTATTTCGTTGATTTTGTAGGCGGACTTTGGTATTACAGTGATCGATTGATCAGGTTCTTCTTCTGCTATTTCGACTTCTGTTTCGTCGTCGTTAGACGTTTTCTTATATGTCTCTTCCACGATGTCTTCAAAATTATCTTTATAAAACCCTTCTCCGGAGAAAAGCTCTTTGTACACGTGTGTGTTAAAACGAAAAAGGCTTACTGGCTCTGGCTTGAGAAGCGTTACAAAACAACAGGGGCGCGAGGCGTTTTGCAAACCCACCCAAAAGTCAGAGAACCCATCCAATTAATTTCCACTCCCAATCCCAATCCCACTCATTATCATTATCATGCAGGGAGTCCCATGGGACTTGAGCGAGTAGCAACGTTTATAGATATAGTATAAATCTCAGAAAATAAGCTTTTATATAAAATTGAATATATTTTAGAGCTCTTACCTCTATTCAGTAGACGAAGGCAGTGACTTGATTAGTTATAAGAAGTGAAATGCAGAAGATTGTGACGTCATGTCGTTGCTTGGAAAACTACGCATCATAGATGCCAATTCAGGAGTTGGCTATACTTTTAAATACTGAATATGAAAATTTTATAAGTATATATATATACATATATATGTATATATATATATAT
>NC_134793.1:24961881-24974381 GCF_046742065.1 Oratosquilla oratoria | reverse complement strand
AGAGAGAGAGAGAGAGAGAGAGATGTTAACTTACGGCAACTCACTGACCACTAATGCATCTCTGGCCATGCTCATTACACATAATTGCCTAGGCACAAGTGTTCTTCGTGGCCTCCTCCTCCTCCTCCTCCCATCAGCGGGACAGTATATAAGAGCCCATTCCCTGTCCTCTCCATCCATCCAAGGACTGGAAGTTGTGAGAGTCAGTTGTGCCCCCTCAGACCCCTCAGACCTTTTCCCACACTGTGACGGAACGTAGTAACCTGCAGCTCTAAGTAATACGTCGTACACGGCGGTGAGAACATCCCAGGTGGTCGTTTTTCATATCCAACAGTGACCTAACAACTCACAGAATAAATAGACCCGTCGGCTCCCTTTGGGTGATTCCTGAGTAGGATCTGGGGCTTCAAAGTTTGACAAAAGGGCGACAGGAGCCGAAAACTAGTCGTAGCTAGTGGGTCAGTGACTTTACTCAGTGTTAAAATAATCATCAGGTAGGTTAGACAACGACAATACATGAGTTTAGGATGCAGCGAAAACAGGCTGAGAGCCCCTGAGATGAAAATGCAAGAGCTCATCCACTAGAGTCGAGGTGTTTCCATCATTTATAAAGAAGATGGGGATCGTAAGAGCTCAGACTCTGACTGACATCCTTTTGAACAAGGATGATCACCAGAGACGCCAAGATACCGAGGCTTCTTTCCTTTGGTCCTGCATTACAGTACTCGCGCTAACGCACAGGGGACACAAGTGCAGTGCTTTATCGAAATCTGTGCAAGGCAAGAGTGGCGTCTCTCCTTTTGTGAGTAAAAGAAAAGGTTTTTCCTCCCGCTGCGCACATGCTTGCTCTTCGTCAAGAACCATTTGGCAAAAGCTGTTTCTCGGCCCTTAGTTTGTGGCTAAACTGAGCAACGCTGATAGAATGTACAATTCTCATCATCAACTTGCTCTCAATCTCTTGATGTAGAACAAATACTTTTGATGAAAATGAAATGACAAAACCAAGCTGGAAACCCAGTGCACTGAAACCTGTCACCCAGTTGCACAAAGAAAGATGAAACATACATAGAAGTGTGAAAAAACAGTTTTATATATAGGGAAAGAATTCTGCTTCATTCATATTTTCTTTTCTTCACTGGTATATTATATATATATATATATATATATATATATATATATATATATATATATATATATATATATATATAAATTTTTTACTTATTTCAACTTTCTTGCACAGAAAAAATAATGTGAAAACACTTTCCTACTCCTCCATCCTACTCCAACTTCATGGCTAGGTTTTTCAAAAGGTTCTCAGCAGTTGCCTGCAAAACCGTTTGTCCTGCATTGTGCATGTTTTCGGCTGCCTAATGGGGTGCGCAGTTTGACGCACCTTTCCTCCCCCACCTTTCTTTCTCCTTAATCACAACCGTAAGGATTAAAGTCCTCCACTGATGGAGTCAACTCCTCGGGTGTCCCTCGTCTGAATACAACCACTTTGCGACAGCCAAGACAACAAATACGAGCGACGAATATAGACGTCAAAAGTTTGATCAGAATACGTTTGGTCGCAATGACGTGTGGAGGGTGGTTTCCCGAATACACCACATAAGAACCGAATATAGGCATGAAATGAGTGTATTTGATTTCTTATCATTCATGTAAATCTTCAGATGTTGTCTGGATGTTTGTCATCACTTGGCCTTTCCCTCTATTTCGCTGCACAGAGTTGGAACCATGGGTAAGTTATGGCAGACAACGGCTTTGATGATGATGATGGTGCTGATGCTGGGAGTCGGATCCTCGACACAGGATCAGCCTCCTTCAACGACACAGGCAAATACAGATTGTTCGGATGGCATAGTAAGTGTAAAGTGTATACCCCAGGATTATCCTCCACTGCTCAAACAGTCTCTCGTCAACTAAGGCAGAATATTGAGGCAACCGATCGTGAAGCGCTATGCCCGCTGAGGTTTTTGCTCAGATGAAGCTGCTCTCCTTACTATTGATTTTGGGACTGGTAGTGATATATGCAGCTTCTATGGATTTCCTCGGGGCCGAACACAAGGATCATTCAGGGAGCATAGGCCGACGTCCGTCACCATAGGCTTACCAACGCCATGGTAGTGCATGTGGACCAATCTGGACACCTTCCACAATAGAAGCGGGCCGAGGTATTACAAAAGGTATGGATATGAAGACCAGAAAATCCATAGAAGCTGCATATATCACTACCCGTCCCAACATCAATTGTAAGGCTGGCAGCTTCACCTAGGCATAAAGCTCAGCGGGCATAGCACTTCACGATCGGGTCTCTTGGGCATCTCAGCGGGCCAATCAGAGCACAGCGTGCCACGTTCACATACCTCCATGAGCTACCAAGTGTACCTATAAACCCTGCACGACCCGGTATGCTCATTCCCTTGAAAAAGTCAGTTGACAAATCGTAAGGAATAAACGCTTCACTTCCAGCCCATGTTTTCTTTGCCGTGTTTAAGCAACTTGTTCACATGGATATTAATTTTCAAATACTATTATCCATTTATGTTTCTGCGCAGTGATGTGTATGTTTGAGTGTTGGTTATTATGAGTCTTTGTGGTCGAGCATTCTTTTTTATCTTAATTCCTTTTATTAGAACATTTCATGTACTTTTATTCTGTTGGTGACGTGATTCGACAAACCTGGTCCTCTGAAGTCACGTCACTTTCCAGCTGTGCTCTATTCATTCGTGCAGTCTTTTATCACAACTCACTTTTCTTCTTCTTCTTCTTGTTCTTCTTCTAGAAACCTGGCTTTGACAGCTTTTTGGAAAAATTCTGCGAAGATGTTTGCCCCTGGACTACCATAGAGAGCTGCTGTCCTTCGGATACCACTACAAATGATTTAGGTAATAATTAATTTTCAGTAGTTTTCAGTCTCTTACGTTTACTCTCGATCCTATCGGATCTGTGTATGTATGTATGTATGTATGTATGTATGTATGTATGTATGTATGTATGTATGTATGTATGTATGTATGTATGTATGTATGTATGTATGTATGTATGTATGTATGTATGTATGTATGTATGTATGTATGTATGTATGTATGTATGTATGTATGTATGTATATTCTAACTCAACCGTGTTGATGTTGAACTAAGGAAGAGAGAGAATGTAACATCTGGTTCTTTGTTTCCGTCGACCAGACCCCTGTGGAGATTGCGACAGAACAATCATTGTGGAAGATTCCTTCAATGGTACAATCCGACATACGTGGTCAAGTCCCAACTACCCGAACGATTACCCAGAGAACTGCAGCTGCACCCTCACAGTCAACGTGAGTAAATAATGGTGATGGTATTGATTTTGGGGATTGGCGATAATAACTGATGATGTTGGTTGAGATGGGTCAGAAACCACTGACACTAGAGCTCCTGGATTAAGGGAAATCCAACGACATTTATGAATTCTAAACTTAGAAAGTTCAAATCGATTTCCGGAAAGCCTGAATTTCAGTAATCCCTGCCTCCTAGGGATGGCCCTTGATCCACAGGGAGCCAAGACAAAAGGGGAAAGCAAATGGTAAGTAAGGGATGAGTGAAGGGTTCGTGTCTTGGATGGCCACCTCCCATATATGGAAGGGGGAGAGACCATATGGTATATAGACAGGTAAACATTCCGATTTCTAGAATAGTTTAAGCGTTAGGATTTTTACCTGAGTTCTAGAAGTTCCGAACTTTATATATTTTAGACGTTGAAAGAGTAGAACATTTCCTTTCGTTAATTTTGAATTTGAGTGTGCACCCACTATGCCTCCATACGTCTTTAACTCTCTCTTTTACTACTTCTGTGACTCCAGCCTCTTCGGTGCGATCTTTTCGCAAACGATAGAAACGATGATGGCGAAGTATCAAAATACATTGCCTGTTGGTTCTTTTTTTAGCTCGCTGCACATGGCTACATCACTATCAGCTTTGCGAAGAATTCCGAGATCTACGATGCCTCGAGCTGCAGTTACGACCGCCTGGTTTTTACAGGCGTCTTGAATGAGTGAGTGCCCCTCCTTTTGTTTGGTATCTGGTGTGGCCACTAGGAGCAGTGTCACATTCGGATAATTTCTATTTTTTTTTTCTCCTCGTCTAAAGAACTCCAAGGAGACTAGACCCTAAATCAAACTCCGCTCCTTTCTCAAGATATCTACATAATGACAAGGAAAAAACGCCTTCTACTCTTTTCATCATCTTACAGGGAGTTATGCGGCACTGACGTGGCTAGCCATCACATTTCTTTTTTTAACGATGATGTCGTGTTTTTCGAAATGACCTTCATCTCAGACTCTAGGGACGGAAATAAAGTGGCAACTGGCTTCGAAATGACACTCGACTGTAAGTGTAAACCTGAGTGATGGTGCTCACTTATGTATCGTTCACTAGGTACGGGGTACTGGTATATGTAGATTCGTATTAAGTTTATACCATTTTATTCAAAGCTTTCAGGTTTTGCAGTTATGGTATATACACTGTCAACTGTTAAACAGAACGATACATTAATGTGGTTACATATATATAACTGTTTATCACACCACTTCTTGTTGCACAACACCTGTCATCGTCCCAACTGCTCTCTCCGGCCACCTACCCTGGTGGTCATTCGCCGGAAGTTGACAATCTCAGCACTTATGACGCGTCATGCTCGCATAATCTTTTATTGTTTTATTTGAGCAAGATCACGGTCATCTCCTAAGGTTAGTATCCTGGGATTACAGGGTGTGATTTACTTAATAACTAAATATGTATATATATGTCCAGGGGGGATCGTCAATATACTTAATTTGTGTTTTGTGTTTGTTTGGTTACTCAGATGTTCATGTGCGTTCGTATGTCTGTTTGGTGGTCGAGTTGTTGTTGCAGACCCGAAGGTTGCTGACTTAGTTTCTTAGTCAGCTAGAAGGGCCGGGCATTGAGTGAGGGAGTGAGTGAGGGAGTGATATTACTCATCATGTATATGGTGGCGTATACATATCGCTCTCCCCCTGGGGTTAGGTGGCTCCCGGCACCTAGGGTACATGGTTTACAAAAGTATTTATATGGGTAATACATCGAGAAAAAAAATTCAGAGACACAAAATCCTGTGGGGTTAAAAATGTGCAGATGGGGGGGTGTTGTTGAAGTGAATCTGAGGTCCCAAGGGGGATCATGAACTGTAATTAAGGGGTAGCGATGTTGTGTCTCAGAAGTGTAACGTTGTGTCTCACCAGATTACATGTTCTATTGGATTTCACATACACTGTTTAATTCACTTTTTAAATGTTATTGTTTTTATGGTTTAACACTATCACTGTTGGGAGTGTTGTTTTTCTAGACACTGTTCTATGGTCAGTTTGGTGTGTCACATTGCACTTGTTTTATTTCATAGTATGGATATATAGTTTCTGTATGAATTTTTATAGTATTTAAGATATTGGGTGAGACACAAGAATAAACTTAATCTAGGTTTACAACAATTTGGGTATGGAGGTGGAAAGGTTTTGGAAGGTGTTACTTCATGCAACAGAATATGATTATTATTATTAGTATAAAGAGCATGATTAAGAGGGAAAGGGCTGTGGAGTTATATGGAAGAATCCTATGATGTAAGTCGAATGAGTCCATGTCAAAAGTAGTCGATGTTTAAGGTGGGTAATTAATGATGTATTTACTTTTGGAGGATGAAGGTTATGTCTCAGTGTATGAGGATATGTTTATCTGACTCTCGCTAAGATTATATTGGTCGGAAGGAAGTAGAGAAGTTTTATAGATATGTGGAAAAGAGTTCTTATTGGAAATGGGCCATTTTAACCTCCACTGATAGATACATGACGTCCTGCATCTTCAGGGGCGAGAGCTAGAGTGCATGTTTAGTTGCGTCGACGCAGAGTCATGGGATGAGACTTGCGTATTGGTGATTGGTGTGTGTCTGTGATAGGTGGGTTGTGGATGGGAGGTGAGATTGGGTCGAGGTTCAGTTTGACCTTTCTCAACTTCTCTCCATGTATGGTGAAGGTGGAGTGATCAGAAGGATCTGTTAGTAGGAAAACATTGTTAGGGAGTGAACTTGTGACTATGAAGGGGCCTAGGAATTTGGGTTTGAGTTTGTTTGTTCGACCTGAGTCTTTTACCATGACTGTGTCGTCAGGTGCTATGTCAAGTGGAATTGACCGTTTGTGTTGTTTTGTCTTTGTCTTTTCCTGGGCTTCTTTCAGGTTTGCTCTAACTTTTTTGTAAATTGTTTGCATACCTCTTTTGATGCAGTGTGCGAGGTTATCTAGGTTGTATAAGGGTGGGGGGGGGGGTTGAATATTTGGTAGGGTAGGCGCATTGGTTGGCCGAAAATGATTTCATGTGGGGACATCTTTGTTGCGGAATTGACTGTGCTATTGATACTGGCTTGTACCTGTGGTAGCCAATCTTCCCAAGTGTCCATGAGGTCATTGACCAATGGTCTGAGAATTTCTAGGACCTTGCGATTTGTTCGCTCAGTCAGACCGTTTCCCTGGGGGTGGTATGCAGTGGCAAATGTTTGGTCAATGTTGTAGAGGTGTGCTATTTCGCGCATCACTTCATTTTTGAATTCTGAGCCATTGTCAGATAACATTGTGTGTGGTATGTTGTATTTACAAAAGATATTGTTGACCAGGGTTTTGGCTACAGTCTCTGCTGTTTTGTCCTGGAGTGGTATTAAGATTGTGTATTTAGATAAATACTCAACTGCTGTGAGTACATAATTGGAACCTTGATGGCTCGTTGGCATTTTCAGTAGGTCAATGCCAAGTGTTTCCCATGGTTCAGCAGGGAGTGGGATATCTTTTATGTTGATTTGCTTCAGGTTAGGGCCTCTGAATTGTTTGCAAGTTACACAAGAATCTATGTGTGTGGTTATATCTCTTTTCATGTAAGGCCAATAATATGTGTGCCTAGCAGTGTTTAGTGTCTTATCTCTGCCCGAGTGGCCTCCCATTGCACTGTCGTGCAATATGTGTAGGACCTTGGGGACTAAGGCTCTGGGGATAACAGTAACCTCTCTTGTATTAATGGTTCTCCTTATGACTCCGTCGACCAGATTGAGTTCCTCAATAGGGACAGGTGGTCGGGAGTGTAAGGGGGTTTGTGAGATGAGATGCTGTTTTATTGGAGACCATATTGGGTCTCCGTCAGTTTCATCCCTGAGTTCTTGCATAGGTATGCATGTGGTTTGGGTTATGGGGATAATGTGAGTTTGTCTGCTCAAGCAGTCTGCCACTACGTTAGCTTTCCCAGCTAAGTATACGATCATGGGATCGTAATCAAGGAGAGTTGTTTTCCATCTAGCAACTCTCCCATGTAAGTCTTTGGAGTTAAAAAGATAGACTAGTGGTTGGTGGTCTGTTAGTATGGTAATCTTGTAGCCTAAAATGAGGTATTTAAAGTGTTTTAGTGCCCATATGATTGCAAGTCCTTCTTTGTGTGTAGTTGAGTAGTTATTTTCAGTTTTGTTGAGGACTCTACTTGCGTAGGCTATGGCGTGTTCTTTGCCATTGTCATCTTTCTGTTGTAGGACTGCGCCTATTCCTTTAGAGGAGGCGTCTGTGTAAAGAAAGAATTCTTTCTTCATATCAGGGAAAACTAGTACAGGGGCTGTGGTGAGTGCGTGTTTGAGAGTGTCGAAACTTTGCTGTTCTGCTTCTGACCATTGAAATGGCTCGCCTTTCCTTGTGAATTTGGTCAGAGGGGAAGCAATATCAGCAAAGTTTCGGATAAAGTGTCTGTAGTAGGAGGCTAACCCTATGAAACTTCGTGTTTCATTTGCGTTTCTGGGGGTTGGGAAATTGTTTATTGTATCTATTTTATCAGTGGTTGTGTGAATCCCTTTTGCATCCACTTTATGGCCTAGGAAGGTGAGTTCCTTCATGAGGAATCTACATTTCTTTAATTGAATCTTTAATCCCGTATGTTTGAGACGTTTGATGACAATCTCTAAAGTGTTAAGGTGGTCTCTTTCTGTGGGACTATATATAATGAGGTCGTCTAAATAGACGAATAATGAGATTCCTATCATGTCACTGAAAATGCGGGTCATCAACCTTTGTTGGGTTGAGGGGCATTCTTAAGGCCAAAGGGCATACGTTCAAATTGAAAGTGTCCTTTGTCCGTGGAAAATGCAGTTACGGGTTTTGATTCCTCTGTTAGTTCGACCTGCCAGAAGGCTGACTTGAGGTCTATTGTGGAAAAAACAGAGTTCCCGTTGCCAATGCATTGTAGTACATCTTGCATGGCGGGGAGGGGGTGTGGGTCAGATTGAGTTAGGTTGTTTATTTTTCTGAAGTCAACAACAGGGCGTAAGGTTCCGTCTTTCTTAGGGACCAAAAAGAGGGGACTGTTCCATGGGGAGTCTGAATGGGAAATTACGCCTTGGTGTATCATCTCATGTACACTGTCATTGACTTGGGATTTCCTACTGTGGGGTATGCGGTAAGCGGGGGTGTATGAAGGGGGGGTGTTTGGGGGAATTTGGATGTGATGTTTGATTATATCACATTTGCCTAGTGATTCGCCTTCTAAGGCGACAGCTGATCTATTCCTCTGTAGGAGAGCTAATAGCTCGTTATGACTTTCTCCGTCAGCTGATGTCGTGATTTGGTCTGGGGGAATAGGGGGAAGGGGTTGTGTTGGTCTTACTTGGTTGATGTGTTGCGGCAGTGGTTCCTGGATAGGGGAATTATGGAGATGGACTGCGCAGATGTTTGTATTCTTCCTGATTTTACGGTGTTGTTCTGAGGTGTTTGTTAACATAGCTAGTGTATGTTTATTTTCTGATATTGTGTCCCAGGAGGACTCAATGGTTATGTTGTTAATCCTGGACGTGTCTGAGTCGATTATGACGTCCTGATGGTCTATTGCACCGGGTATGTATAGTGGGACTGTTATTGAATGTCTAGGGGGTATGATGACTGTGTTAGACATCAGTGCCTTTGAGGTGACATAAGGGGGTGGTCGGAAGGAATAGTTGTTAGTGGGATTGGGAGTATCAAAGGAAGGTAGACATGAGAGATGTTGTGTGTCTGAGTTGGGTGTCTCAGGAACTGTTGATTCATTATTTACATCTCGGAAGGAGATTTTGTTAGTCTCAAAATCTATCTTAGTTTTCCAAATCTTTAATGAGTGTAGTCCTATTATACCTTGTTGATCAAGGCTCCATTCATCTGCTATGTGGAAAGTTGTGAAACCTACTTTGTGATTGTTGACTTCAATATTTAAGTCTATGGTGTCGTGTAGAGGAATTGTGCTCCCTTCTATTAAGAGTCCTTCCATATTGGAAAATTGAATTTGGGGTGGGTCATTTAATGCTTCATACAGAGCTCTTGGGATGATGTTCAGGTTTGTTCCTGTATCAACCATCATGTCAACTTTAAGTTGGTCTAGGCTTACTTCTAGGGTGAGGTATTTGTGTTGTGTATGAGATATTCCTATGGTGGTTTGGTGCGTGAGGCTGGTACACGTTCCCCCAATCGTTGTTGAGTTGTGCGTGTCGTGTGGGAGTGAGTTTTTTGTCGAGGGGTAGTGAATGGTTTGTTATTTCTCTGATGTGGTTGTTGTTGTGTTTTCTGTAGGTAACACTCTTTGTTGGAGTGAGTTGATGTTTGGTGTAGGTTGCAGTATTTGATTGGATGTGTTGGTGTAGGTAGGAGTGGGTGTTTAAAGGGGGGTGGAACTTGTTTGTTTTGATTCTGGTGTGAGGTAGTAGCATGCACTGAGCGTGTGTGTTGTTTTTGCTGTGTCCAACACTGGGCATCTGTGTGGGAAATGGTTCCATGAACTGAGCAAGGGATAGGGTGGTGTTGTACCTGCGTGTGTTGCTTTTGCTGTGTCCAACACTGAGCATCGGTGTGGGAAAAGGTTCCATGAACTGAGCAAGGGATAGAGTGGTGTTGTACCTGCGGGTATTGTTTTTGCTGTATGCAGTCTTTCGTGTTGTGATTGTTTGATGAATGGTAGGAGCACCACTTAGAAGGTTGTCCTTGATTGGTGGGAGGGGGTTGTTGTGAGTGAAGGCTATTTAGTCTGGGGAGATGGTTGGGGGTATCTAAGGATACATTGCAAGCATTCATGATATCTAAAATATAGGTATAAGCTAGAGGATTTCTAGTGTCTAGTTCCTTTTTGGAGGCTTCCTTTAAACACTTTGGAGGGAGTTGGGAGAGATAGGAAGCTATTTCAAGGAATGTTAGTAAGTGTTTTGTTGGCATTACATTTTGACCAAATTGATCAGTGTGAGTCCAAGGAGAGTTATTTTCTAGGTCTTCTCTGACCTCTTTCATTCCGTTTGCAACAAAATCCATTATGTTAGTAATGGAATGTGGTGGGACTCTAGTGTTATTGAGGAAGGTGATGAGGAAGGAAATGTTGTTAGGTTGTTTGTTATGAAAGACCTTAAGGAGGTGGCGTTTATATTCCTGATAAGTGATTCCAGATGCAACTAGGGTGTCTAGCATCCTTGCCTTTGAACGGCAAATGTCAGATGGGTTTATTTTCTGACGGCACAAATTTATTTTATCTGTCTCTGAGTATTGATTCTTGGAGAAAAACAGGTCACATGCTGTCAAAAAATCTGTAATGGATAGTCCGCAATCATGAGAAAAGGTTGGAATTTAAGTGAGGGGGGTTATGGTTTGATAATTGTTAATTATTGTTGGTTGAGGTTGTGGGTAAGGATGATATTGGGGGTTTGGAGGAAGGTTAGGTGGTGGTTGGTGGTATGGTGTGGAGTGGGTTTGAACAGGTGGGGTATGGGGGGAAGGAAGGGGGAAGTTTTGGTACTGTTGCTGAATGGGAGGGGGGTTATTATGTGTTGGGATATGGGGGTTGGATGGATTATGGTTTATAGGAGGTTTTGTTTGCATATTTGGTTGGATGGGAGGAATGGGTGGTTGTGATTGTGAGGGGTGAAAGGGGTCTACTTGAGGAAGCTGGTTGAAAAAAGGTAAGACATCGTTCTCATAAAGGGGAGTTATAGGGGTATCTGCATTAGGATTAGTTTTGTCAGGTTTATTTAACTGGTCAGAGGTATTGTCATTGCCAATTAAGTCTTCTGTGTGTATTTCCTCTTTGTCACTGGATATGTCATTTTGGTGTTTTTCTTCTCTAGACTTTGAGAAGACGCTATGTAAACTTTTTAGTTTTGATCCGGTGGCAAAGGCCATGTTGTTAAATCATGTATTAGTTAATAGTTAGTTTTGATTTGTAATCTAAGAAAAAAGGAGCTGTTAAAATATGAATAATAGGTATATAGTAACTAAGGGTATTATGTTATGCTTAGATATGGGAAGGGGGATATAGTAATGGGATTACAAAAATCATAAAAATATATGTGTATATATAAAATAGTAATAAAATGTGGAATTAATATTATATAATAAGGAGTTAATTATTGTGATATTATTCTTATAATAGAATTAATTATGGTTGTTCATAAAAAAAAATTTACAGCAGTATAGTAGGTTACATTGATAAAAATGTATAAGTTCTATGTAAATATTGAATTTTAAACATATAAGAGCTATTTGTTTAAACAAGAATTACTTAACTAGAAGAATGCATATGAATATTATATTATGTAATAATATTAACTGTTGAATATATATGTATATTTGTAATTGGCAGATTAAAGGGTATTACTTAATGATAATTTTTGAAGAGAAAAAAAAAAACTTCTAAATGACAATATGCTAATATAAGTGCGAGATTACATAGTTGTTATATGGCTAAGGTGTACGTGCGTTGAGCACGTGGGTATCTAAAGGCGTGTAGGTTACCTTAAGACCGTGCTTGAAGCGATTTGTATTATGACGTGCAGCTGTGATAATTGCTGACGTTGTGGTTCTCGGTGGAACGCGACACTCGGGTGAGTGGTGAGGGTGAGCGGATGAGGTTTGTCCTCAAGCGATGGCTCGTTGATATTCTCGTAAAAAAAAAGGAAAGCAGTATCAGGGATTCAGAAATGGATAGGTAAGGTAATAGTAGTAATGATACTATTACGTATTTGAAAAGGGTGTTGGTTGGGTTACCTTATTTAGAGGCTGGTAATTATTGTTGAGTCGGCGATAACGTAGGTGTTGTGCATGGTGTGGTTTTGCTGCCACCAGGTGGTGAGAAATTTTCACCACCGCTTCTTTTGGAGGAACACAATTGGTGCAGAGGGGTGCGCAGGATGAGTCCTCGATAGTCTTTTTTTTTCTGGTAGTTAGTTTGTTTCTTTAGAGACGTGGGCGCGGTCACCGCTTGCCACCAGTATTAATGTATCGTTCACTAGGTACGGGGTACTGGTATATGTAGATTCGTATTAAGTTTATACCATTTTATTCAAAGCTTTCAGGTTTTGCAGTTATGGTATATACACTGTCAACTGTTAAACAGAACGATACATTAATGTGGTTACATATATATAACTGTTTATCACACCACTTCTTGTTGCACAACACCTGTCATCGTCCCAACTGCTCTCT
>NC_134793.1:24954381-24959381 GCF_046742065.1 Oratosquilla oratoria | reverse complement strand
CTACCGACTTCCAGTTGAAATCTACTTCCTGACAGTTTGAGACCACTCTTTCTTGTCTGATTCGAATTCAGTGTGAAAATTTCGTCACTTTTGATGATCCTGTAAGTTCCCTTTAGAATCTTAAAGAGCTGTATCAAATCACCTCTGAGTCTACATTTTTTTTTAGGGAAATTAGATTGATATGTTTTACTCTATTTTTGTTCGATTTATCTTTGATATTTCCAATCAGTTTTGTAGCTCGCCGTTGTACTTTTTTCCAATCTGTCAATGTCTTTAATGAGATTCAGTGACCATATAGCTTGTTAATGACAGGTGGACTTTTAAAATCAAAAGATCGCGCAATCAGTCCTAGAACCTTATTTGCCTTTTCTGAAGCGGAAATACACTGCTTAGATGATTTGATATCATCACTGATAATTACGCCGAGATCGTTCTCATTATCCACATTTGTTAACGACTTTCCAGATAGATTTTAATCGCACTTATTTTTCATTTTTCCTATGTTACATTTACATTTACTTGTGCCAAATTTCATTAGCCACTTTTTAGACCATCGCTGTAGTTTATCTAAATCTTCTTGAATATCTAATTGGTTTAAGTGATCATTCCGCAGTTTTGTATCATCAGCAAAGTTGGAGACAATAGATTTCAGTCAAGTCTATATAATTTGTAAATACTATGAATAGAAGTGGCACAAAAAGGGAACCCTGAGGAATTCCACTTGTATCATTTTTTTATCTAAAGGTTTTGCCTTTTAGAACAAGTCTGCTTACGATCGTTTAACCAATTACTAGTCCAACTTAATAGGCTACCTCTTATTCTATGGGAAACTAACTTAGCAAGTAATCTTTCGTACGGGATGGTATCATAAACCTTCTCAAAGTCCAGATATATTGAATCAATATCGTTTCTTTTCTCGTGATTTGAAATGACAGTGTTGTAGAATTCTAGTTGGTTAGTCCGGCAGGAACGTTTCCGTCTGAATCCATGCTGGCTAGCATTTATAAACAGTTACTTTCTAATTGGTGTTCAATAGCATCTCTGATTAGTTTCCATAATTTTTCCTTCAATTGAAGTTAAGCTTATAGGCCTGTAGTTCACTGGCTTCTTATTGTCACCCTTTTTGAATATGGGAGTAACGTTAGCTAACTTCCATTCTCTTGGGACATCTCCGGATATAGTTGATTATCTTTTAATAATTTCTAACGGAACAGCAACAGTTTATTTATTTTTTTTTTTTATCTACGATCCTTGGATGACAACCGCCAGGTCACGGTGTTATCTTTTATTATTTACAGTAATGAGTAATTTTCTCTTAGACTTATCACAAGCTTCAGCTAGGGCTTGGATGCGAGGTGTTTCGTATACAAATACCGAGCGAAAATATTTGTTTGGAATATCACACATTCCTCCATACGAATATTCAAGATGACCGTCAGCAGATAATAGTGTACCAATGTGATGCATAATAGCTCCCATGCATCTAATGCATTTCTAGTATTCTTTGGGATTATCAGCGATATTCATTTCATATTGTCGCCTTTTTATTGTCACTTTAAAACCCCTGTGTATTACCACATAGCTTTGATAGTCGTTAGGTGCACCAGAACACTTGTATTTCTTATAAGCTTATCTCTTTTTAGCAATACTTCTTTCAGTGTCTTTTATCAAACCATTTTGGGCGAGCTTGATTTTGGGGGTTGTCTGTCCTTAAACGAGGTGTAAGTACGAATCATCTTACTATACCCGTTGCACTGAGATCTGGCCGTTAGGGCGGAGCACTGGGAGTTCCCCTGTGGTGCCACATATAATTATTCTATAATTTCATTTTATTTTATAATTCTATTTTATAGTTTTATAATGTTGCCTCATATGATTATATTATAATTTTTTGTCACACACCACCACTGAGGTAAAAATCAAAGCAATGTTTTCTATACAAAGGTTTCGTTTCTTTAAGTCTAGATATGGCATATATGCATGAGAGAGCGACTTTGCCGCTACATCTAATCTCTGGCCCCGCCCCCCTCATACTGCATTCAGAAATCAATTGCATCCACATGCACGTTCTCGCCATGGATGCCCACATGTGGCAACACCGGGAAATCTCCTAGCCCCGCCTTATCGGCCAATTCTCCTTGCGCTGACTATAGTATGCGTATTTTGAAATTGTACTTCCCACGTCTGATCTACATCATACGGTATATGGTATCTGGCGTTTCAAATAAGGTATCTAATCCAGTTCATATCATGTGATAGTTAAATGATGACCATATTAGTACTGCTATTGTTATCAGTGATTTATTGTCTGTTATAGCGATAATTTCAGTTGTTGCCACCCTTCCTTGCCACTTGCTTAGGAGAGTGAGTAGCTGCCACAGTTGTTAATGGTTGGTTGATGCTAATAAAAGGAAAACGAGTAAGTGTGGCTGCATAAGAACTGGGTACTCGGTCACATGCCAACACTAGATGTTGAAGCGTAAAGCGAAACCGGTCAGGAATAAACTCTGAACTCAGATCTAGACCCGTGACTTCTTTTTCTTCTTTCCTCAACTTGGTGAGATATGAAGAAAACTTGGTGAGATATGAAGAAAACTAACAAAATAATATAAAAAATAATCGAATAAAAATAATGATGATCATAAAGATGGTATATGTGTCACCACAGAGAGAGAGAGAGAGAGAGAGAGAGAGAGAGAGAGAGAGAGAGAGAGAGAGAGAGAGAGAGAGAGAGAGAGAGAGAGAGAGAGAGAGAGAGAGAGAGAGAGAGAGAGAGAGAGAGAGAGAGAGAGAGAGAGAGAGAGAGAGAGCAAGAAAGAGAGAGAGAGAGAACAAGTATGGCTGCATAAGTAGAATTAGGTCACCAGGACGCAAGCCCAATTCCAAGTGTTACCTTGGAACGGAGCCAGAATGTCAAACATTTATGACAGCTATAGACAGAACTACTTGCCGTAGCATGTTCGGATTGTCAACGACTAAACTAATTTTCCCACTGGTTTCACACCAATCAAGATAGTATTCTGGGCGCCCATAATATATACACACATACATACATATATTCTCTCTCCGTTTCTAAGGTCCTCAGAGGCTCTCTCCCTTTATGTTTGAAACGTGAAATTTCCAATCGGTGTATATTGCCAGCGGTGTTCTGCGGGTGTAAGACTTGGAAGCTGATGGGGGCGATGGAAACGAGGCTGAGAACTGCGCAGAGGAGAATGGAGAGATCTTTAGAGTGGGGGAGGCCGTGTCCTCGTCTTCCTTAGGCACGATAGAAAGCGTACAAAGACCCAGCTAGTTTCACTCACCGGGCTCGGTTCCCTCTCCTGGCACGCTTCCAGCATATTCACATGACATAATTGTTGACTCCGCCTCCGGTCCGGAGTGGCAACAATGTAGTAAAGTTCTCCTACTCGTTTCACTACCACGCAGGGTCCACTGAACTTGTCCCTTAAGGGGTTACCTTGAAAAGATAGCAATACCAACACTCTATCACCGGAATTACATTCCCGCACTTTGGCGTTTCTACCATAGTTCTGTTTCCTTGTTTCCTGAGCACTCTCTAAACTCGCTCTGGCCATTTTCCAACATATGACCAACTTACCTTTTATGTCAGTCACCGACTTTAACATGTCCCTGGAGGCAGAACATTGCCCTTTCAATAAACACTCTTTCAGGACGTTGAAGGGTCCTGGAACCTTGTGTCCGAACACTACTGCAAAAGGCCAGAGGCCCAATGATTTGTTAGGTACGTAGCGCACTTGGTCCCACACCGTTTCTTTTTTCTAAGCACCACTTCTTTAACATTATTTTTAATGTTTGGTGGTACCGTTTAAGGGCGCCTTGACTTTGGGGATGGTAAGCACTCGACGTGAATTTATTTATACCCAGTGCTCCCAAGCTCCGCACAACCTCTCTGGACAAAAACACAGACCCCTGGTCCCGAAGTAGCACCCACTTCGTAAAGAAGCTAATCAGTTCATACAACACCACCTTGGCGCGCACTTTACGTAGTGGCATCGCCTCGGGGTACCTAGAAAATATATTCATAAAGGTGAGAATATACTCATGCCTTCTAACAGTCGGAGGCAACAGCCCTACCACATTCACAGTAACTTTAGCAAAGGTTTCCTCTCCCACAGGGATTGGCTATAAAGTAGCTACAGCTACAGGCTGGTTAGGTTTTCTTACCACCTGACAAGTGTGACAAGTACGACAGTGCTGTGCCGCATCCCTCGATAATCCCTGGCCAGTAGAAATGTTGCCAGATACGGTTAAAAGTTTTACGTACACCCAAATGTTCAGAAAAGGGGCTATCGTGTCCTAGCCGCATAACTTCTTCCCGGTAGACCCTAGACAACATCACTTGCTGTCTCTCGGACCAAATTGTATTATCAGTGGAGCAGATACTTTCCGCCTACCGTCGGAATAGTACTCCCCCTTCCAAGTAATACTCCTCACAGAGTTTAAGGCCACTCTCTGCTCTTTCATAAAGATCTCGTAAGTCGGGGTCAACTTTCTGCAAGTCACTGAGACTTCTTACTCCCGCTTCTCTCCCTTCCATAAATAAGAGAGTCAAATCATACACCTCCTTTTCATTCTCTCGTTCCTCCTGGAGCAGGGGCCTCGGGTCAGTCTTTGCCTTGATCTGGGCACCTCACTTGGGTGTTTTTACTTGGGGTTCGTACTGTCCTCACACTCAGATATTCCACAGTTTTCCTCACTCGAGAAATATTTAAATATGAAAAAGTATGATCCGCCTCTACGTGGTGCATCCTAGAAACGTCATAAAAATTGACGACTAAATGGATCAACCGTAGCATTTCAATCACTCTATATTGCAAGAGTGGGAGAAAGGGAGGAGATAGACCTTCCATTAAGTACTGTGGTGACAGAGATGCCCCGCGGGATTTTCTTTTATGGTGTATCGTGAGTTGCATCGTAGTATACTTTTCATATAAAATTATTTTAATTTCCGATATGAGTGTCACTCTTCCGACCAT
>NC_134793.1:24944381-24949381 GCF_046742065.1 Oratosquilla oratoria | reverse complement strand
CTCAACCAACATCATCAGTTATTATCGCCAATCCCTAAAATCAATACCATCACGATTAGCGTCATTATTTACTCACGTTGACTGAGAGGGTGCAGTTGCAGCCCTCAGGGTAATTGTTCGGGTAGTTGGGACTTGACCACTTGTGTCGGATAGTACCCTTGACGCTGTCGTCCACAGAGATGCTTCCGTCGCATGCTGGACGGGGGACTGTTCATCGGAAACAAAGAACCACGGGTTACATCTTCTCTCTTCATTAGTGCTACATCAACACGGTTGAAATAGAATATACACACACATACATTCATACATGCATACATACATGTATACATACGTACATACATACATTCGTACATGCACATATACATGTATACATACATACATCTATACATACATACATACATACATACATACATACATACATACATACATACATACATACATACATACATACATACATACATACATACATACATACATACACCGATCCGATAGGAGCAAGAGTAAACGAAGAGAGTGAAGTTTACATAACATGAATTATTACCTGATGTAGTTGTAGTGTTATGCGAAGGTGTAATGGTATCCGGAGGACAGCTGCTCTCCATGGTAGTCCAGGGGCAAACTTCTTCGCAAAATTTGGACAAAAAGATGTCAAAGCCAGGCTGGTAGAAGAAGAAGAAGAAGAAACGTGAGTAGTGATAAAAGACTGTACGAATGAAAAGAGCACAGCTCCAAAGTGACGTGACTTCAGAGGACCAAGCTACTCGAATCACGTCACCAATAGAATAAAGGTGCATCAAATATTCAAATTAAAGGAATTAAGATTAAAGAAAATAACCACACTCAAACACACACAACACTGCATAGAAACATAAATGAATTGCATTTGATGCTGAACAAGAATTAGAAAGAAAACAATTGAAAAGTGAAAACAAAATATCAAAAGAGGGAAAGGTCATGAAAGAATGTTTATCTATCTATATATTAAGAGCTTTTTCCCCTTCATAAGGGGGGTAGCTAAGTCAAAGGGACGTGCCCACTCCCATTCATTCCACTCCCATCTATCACTCTTTATCCCCTCACATTTTAGCTCCTCATGAATGACGGGTCATCCTTGTATCTCGCCTACTGTCTTGGATCTAAAGTAATGCAGCAAGACAATACATCCATAGTAAGGTCGCTTCACTTAATCGGCTTCCCCGCGTCTCTATCTCTTCATGCAGAAAAAGAGAGAAATCTCTTTGGGCTGCGTCAAAATATCATTCACGCACAGACACCTCCTATTCCCCTCATCCCCCGTCCTACCTTCCTTGCATGAAAAAAAAAACCTTCTATACACCGTCTCTCTCCACTCATCCCTATCAACTATTTTCTCCCTTCCTTGCTCAACAGACACTCTTCTCTTTCTCAACGCTCCCTTCGCCCTATCCATTCATCTCATCCTTGGTCGTCCACTCAAGTTCACCACATCTTTTCAAAACAGAAGGTGAAACAGAAAAAGCCAAGTCGAATGATAAGGATATCAAGGCGATTATAGAGAAGGCTAAAGGAGTAGAGAAAACTAAGGAGAAAAAGAAATCAATCTGAAAGGGACCATAGAACTTCGAAGGAAGAAAAAATAATTGAAAAGATAATGGCGACATTGAAGAGAGAGAGGGGGCGGGGGGATATCTTCCAAGAACCAAAGTTTATAGAGGTGGGAGGAAAAAGGGACGAGAATGTTCCTCTGCCATGTCTAGCACCTTTTCTTTGTCGGTAAAAGCCGATTGAGTAATAGATACGTTTTCAGGTTGGTTCCTCTTTCATGATGACAATATTCTAACTTAGTTGACAAGAAACTGTTTGAGCAGTGGAGGATATTGCTAGAATACATATACTTTATACTTACTATGCCATCCGAACAATCTGTATTTGCCTGCGTCGTAGAAGGAGACTGATCCTGTGCCGAGGGTCCCACTCCCAGCATCAGCACCATCATCGTCATCATCAAAGCCGTCGTCTGCCATAACTTATCATCCATGGTTCCAACGCTGTGCAGCAGGGAGATACAGAAAAAGTCCATGTGGTGACAAAGATCCGGGCAGCATCTAAAAATTCACATGAGTGATAACAAATCAAGTGAACTCATTTCAAGCCCATATTCGGTTCATATGTGGTGTATTGTGGGCGTCACCAAGCGATCCTTTTCATCTGTGGGAGAAACCTCCACACGCCATTGCGACTAAACGTAGTCTGATCAACCCTTTGACGTCTGTATTCGTCGCTTGTATTTGGGGTCTTGGCTGTCGCGAGGCGGTTGTAATCAGACAAGGGAAATCCACCCAGAAGCCAAGGAGTTGACTCCATCAGTGAAGGACTTTGATCCTCACGGTTGTGATCAAGGAGAAAGAAGGGTGGGGGAGGAAAGGTGGGTCAAACTGCGCACCCGGTTAGGCAGCGGAAAACATGCAAAATACACGAAAACGGTTTTGCAGGCAACTGTGCAGGGAATTTGTAAAAGGAAAAGGACATCAATTCACTAGAATCAGTACAGAGAAGAATGACCAAAATGATACATGGACTTAGAAATTTGCCTTACGAAGAGAGGCTTAGGCACCTTAACTTACACTCTCTGGAAAGACTCAGAGTGCGGGGTGATCTAATGGAGGTGTTCAAGTGGATCAAAGGCTTTGACAAGGATGATGCAAACATCATATTAAAACAACAGGGCAGGACTCGTAATGGTTATGGTTATAAATTGGACATTTTAGATTTAAAAAGGAAATAGATAAGAATTGGTTTACTAATAGGGTGGTCGACGAATGGAATAAACTTAGTAACCATGTAGTAAGCGCTGAAACTATCAGTTGTTTTAAGAAACGATTAGACATTTTTATGGATGGGGATGACAAGTGGTGATGGGTACGGAGCTGTCTAGTGTAGGCCTTATGGTATCTTGCAGTCTCCTTCATTCCTATGTTTTTATGTTCTTAAGTAAAAGAAAAAGTGAAGAATTCTTTGTGGATGAAGCAGAATTCTTTGCCTATATATAAAACTGTTTTTTCACACTTGTATACATATTTCCCATGTTTCTTTGTGCAACTTGGTGGCACATTTCAATGTTCTGGGTTTCCAGCGTGGTTTTATTATTTCACTTTCACCAAAAGTAAACGGTCTACATCAAGAGACTGAGAGCTAGTTGATGGTGAGAATTGCACATTCTATCAACGTTGCTCAGTTTAGCCACAAACTAAGGGCCGAGAAACAGCTTTTGCGAAATGGTTGTTGACAAAGAGCAAGTATGTGAGCAGCGGGAGGATAAACCTTTTCTTTTACAGTACACACAAAAAGAGAGACGCCACTCTTGCCTTACACAGATTCCAATAAATCACTGCACTTGTGTCTCCTGTGTGTTAGACTGCGTACTCTAATGCAGGACCAAAGAAAAGAAGCCTCGGTACCTTGGTGTCTTTGGTGATCATCCTAGTTCAAAACGATGTCAGTCTCTCAACTCTTAGAATTCCATTCGTCTTCATAAAGGATGGAAACACCTCGACTCATGTGGATGTGCTCTTGCGTTAATATCTCAGGGGGTCTCAGCCTCTTTTCGCTTGCATCCCAAACCCATGTACTGCCGTTGTCCAACCTAACTGAGGATCATTTTAACACTGACTAAAATCCCTAACCCACTACATACAACTAGTTTTCGGCTAATGTCTTCCTTTTGTCAAACACTGAATCCCCACACCCTCTTCTCGGGAATCATCCAAAGGGAGCCGGTGGGTTCGCTTATTCTGTGGGTTGTTAGATCACTGGTGGATATGAAAACCGACCACCTAGGATGTTCTCACCGTGTACGACAAATTACTTAGAGCTGCAGGTTACTACGTTCACAGTGTGGGAAAAGGTCTGAGGGGTCTGGGGAGGCACAACTGAATTTTGCACTTTCCAGTCCTTGAATGGATGGAGAGAACAGGGAAGAGCCTCTTATATACTGTCCCGATGACGGGAGGAGGAGGAGGAGGCCACGAAGAACACGTGTGCCTGGCAATTATGAGTTGCCGTAAGTCAACATCTGTCGAATGACAAGGTCTAATCTTTCTCTCGCTGTGTGTGTGTGTGTGTGTGTGTGTGTGTGTGTGTGTGTGTGTGTGTGTGTGTGTGTGTGTGTGTGTGTGTGTGTGTGTGCGTGTATGTGTGCGTGTATGTGTGTGTGTGTGTGTGTGTGTGTGTGTGTGAGTGTGTGCGCGCGCGCGCGCGTGTGTGTGTGTGTGTGTGCGTGTGTGTGTGTATGCGTGTTTGTGTGTGTGTGTGTGTGTGTGTGTGTGTGTGTGTGTGTGTGTGTGTGTGTGTGTGTGTGTGTGTGTGTGTGTGTGTGTGTGTGTGTGTGTGTGTGTGTGTGTGTGTGCGTGTAAGGTTACAGGATCTCCCATAGATCGGTCTTGTATGACCTCTGAGCTCTCTTCCGGGAGGGGAATAGCTGTCGATCACGAGTCTAGCACGTGATCCAAGACCATGGTGAATCACACACACACATGTGCATTTGCTGCTCCGTCATGCATCTATAGGAACGATTAGTTTGCGATTAGCGCTTTCATGGTCATCGCTTAGTTGTATCATTTCTGATGGAGACAGGTGGAAGATCCCTTATTAAAAACGCATCATCGTTTCTGCAAATGTCTTCCATCACCAGGGCTGCCTCACTCAGGTAATTACATTTTTTTTTCCCATAGATAGTCGTAGGTAATCCTTATTTGAAAAGGAACAGGACAAAGTCGAGAATGAAGAACGGTGGAAAATGAGCTAGGTAGTGAATGTCTTAGAGATACATGCAATTTATAGATATGGATAGAAACAAAGATGGATGGTACCTCGCCATCGACATCTGCGAGAAAAGGAGCATATCTGAAGACTTGGAGGCGAGCTCCTTCAAAGAATAAACGATTTTATGAAAGGCCGGTTCAAAAGAACATTGGAGAAGGACGAGACGTCGCAAGTGAATCTTACTCTTGGGGGTTTCATTC
>NC_134793.1:24929381-24939381 GCF_046742065.1 Oratosquilla oratoria | reverse complement strand
TAGAATATTGAGAGGAGTTGGTGTATATCAGACATCATGAAAGAGGAACCAACCTGAAAACTTATCTATTCCTCAACTGGCTTTTACCGACAAAGGAAAGGGGCTAGACATGGGAGAGTGGGTACGTCCCTTTGACTTGGCTACTCCCCCCTTATGAAGGGGAAAAAGCTCTTGATAGATAGATAGATAAACATTCTTTCATGACCATTCCCTCTTTTGATATTTTGTTTTCACTTTTCAATTGTTTTCTTTCTAATTCTTGTTCAGCATCAAATGCAATTCATTTATGTTTCTGTGCAGTGTTGTGTGTGTTTGAGTGTGGGTTATTATGAGTACTTGTGTTGGAGGATTTTTTCTTTAATCTTAATTCCTTTCATTTGAATATTTGATGCACCTTTATTCTATTGGTGACGTGATTCGAGTATCTTGGTCCTCTGAAGTCACGTCACTTTGGAGCTGTGCTCTTATCATTCGTGCAGTCTTTTGTCACTACTCACGTTTCTTCTTCTTCTTCTTCTTCTTCTTGTACCAGCCTGGCTTTGACATCTTTTTGTTCAAATTTTGCGAAGAAGTTTGCCCCTGGACTACCATGGAGAGCAGCTGTCCTCCGGATACCATTACACCTTCGCATAACCCTACAACTACTTCAGGTAATAATTCATCTTCAGTAGTCTTCAGTGAGCTTCACTCTCTTCGTTTTCTCTCGCTCCTATCGGATCGATGTATGTATGTGTGTGTATGTATGTATGTATTGCATGTATGTATGTATGTATGTATTGCATGTATGTATGTATGTATGTATGTATGTATGTATGTATGTATGTATGTATGTATGTATGTATGTATGTATGTATGTATGTATGTATGTATGTATGTATATGTGTGTGTGTGTGTGTACGAATGTATGCATGTATGTATGCATGTATGAATGTATGTGTGTGTATATTCTATTTCAACTGTGTTGATGTAGCACTAAGGAAGAGAGAAGATGTAACCCGTGGTTCTTTGTTTCCGATGACCAGTCCCCGGTCCAACATGCGACGAAAGCATCTCTGTGGACGACAGCGTCAAGGGTACTATCCAGCGTAAGTGGTCAAGTCCCAACTACCCGAACAATTACCCAGATGACTGCAACTGCACCCTCACAGTTAACGTGAGTAAATAATGACGCTAGTGGTGATGCTATTGATTTTGGGGAATTGGCGATAATAACTGATGATGTTGGTTGAGATGGGGCACTTACATATGGAGGTGTTGTGGAAGTCAGGAAACGTAAATGAAAAAGAAAAAAGACTAATACTAATTTGAGGAACACGAGAAGTATCTTGCCCACAGGCTAGAGCAAAGTTGAGACGGAAATTATGACTTTGAGGACTTCCGGCCTCCTAGGGAGCGAGCGAGGATTAGAGATGGCCCTTGATCCAAAGAGAGCCAAGACAAAAGGGGAAAATAGATGGTCAGGGATGGGTCAAGGGTTCATGCCTTGGCTGGCCACCGCCCATACATGGAAGGGGGAGAGACCTTTATAGACAGATAAACATTCCGATTTCTTGAAGTTCCGAACTTTATATAGTCCAGACGTTGAAAGAGTACATTTTTGTTAATTCTGAATTTGAGTGAACGCCCATTATGCCTTCATTCGCCTTAAACTCTCCCTTTTACTAATTCTGTGACTTTGCCTTTTCGGGGCGACCTTGTCCCAAACAATGGAAACGATAGTGGCGAAGTACTAAAATCCCTTGCCTGTTTTTTTTTTTGTTTTGTTTTTTTCTAGATCACTGGAGCTGACTCTTTCCGTATCGACTTTGCGACCGGCTCCGAAATCTACGATGCCTCGGGCTGCAATCACGACCGCCTGGATTTCTCATATCCCGTGCCTTGGTGAGTGTCCCTCCTCTTGTTGTCCTGTTCCTCGTTCCTTCTCACGAATCATCCATAGTGATGCACACGGGATGGTGTATGGTGTAGGCACTTGGAGCAGCGTCACATTCGGAAACTTTTTTTTCTTTTCTCCTCAACTGAAGAACTCCGAGGATACCAGACCCCAATTACTGAAATCAAAATCCCTTCCTTCTGAACATTTCTATATAATGACACGGAAATAATTTCATACAGGACAGTATGCGGCAGTGACATGGATCAGCAATCCCAACATCTTCATATTATCAACCAAACTTATTTCACCGGTACCTTCATCTCAGATTCTGGGGACGGAAATAAAGTGGCACATGGCTTCGAAATGATACTGGAGAGTAAGTGTAAACCTGAGTGATAGCATAGCGCTTGCTTGCTTGCGCTCATAGCTGTCACACATGCATGCATTCACATACACACACACACACACACACACACACACACACACACACACACACACACACACACACACACACACACACACACACACACACATGCATGTATATATACATAAATATATGTATACATATATATATATATGTATACATATATATATATATATGTATGTATACATATATATATATATATATATATATATATATATGTTCGTTGTAGACTTTTGTTTTGCCTTGTTGCATACTCTCTGTGCAGTGAAAACTATAGTTTTACGTGGTCCTTGATGACGTTAATAACGTATACTGACTGAATATTTTGGTTTTCAGTTTATGTACTCTAACATTCAAGAATGTCCAAATGGAATTCACTTCCTTTCCATTGCGAGAAGATCACATCATGACTGTAACGTCAGGATGACCTTCGAAGCCTCTACCGAGGACAGGAAGGGAATAACAAAACATTGGATATAAGAATTCGTGATTTGACCAAGGTGTTATTTCCAGGCACATGTATACTTCTTCAATATTTGACCATTTATGAGAATATATCAAGCATCACAAAAATCAAAAGTAAAATTTCATTGTAGTTGTCCTAATGCGTCAGATGAACCCTACCAAATGCAGGTGAGGTATACCTGCCCTTCTGCTGGCACGACGTAACACAGTACTACATGCCGCGGCATGGTTGGACTGTCTGCGACTAAACTAATTTCCCCACTGGTTTCTCACGAATAAATAAAACATTCTGGACGCCCATAACACACACCTGGTAATACATTTTTTGTTCCCCTTTTCTAAGTGTCATTTTCTGATTTGTCATGTCAAATTTTTATATAAAAAATATAACTTAATCAAAAGTTTGGTTTTGTGATCACTTTGATATTTCGAAGTGTTTATATTTTTTATCAGTTCATATGATCAAATCAACAAAGTATATATTCATTTCATGACACAAGCTTATAAAAAAAACAAGTTAAAACAAAAGACAGTTGCAAAACAACTTAAACACGTCAGAAATGACTAGATTTCCTGGATTCGCGGTTGTGGTCCAGGTTGCACTCCTTCACCAGCTCCCGGATACAGCCCCCATCATTTTCTCATCATAGTCGTCCTGGTTCCTCCGTTCTATCAACTTTACATCTTGGTGGAATCGCGCGCCTTGTTCTTCTGAGCAGGTGTCCAGATGAGCGTCCAGCATATGAAGTTTAAGAGACATCCTGCATCCCATGGCACCAAAAGCTTTTACCAGATCCTGCACCAGCTGCTGATAGTTTTCAGTTCTGCGGTTGCCCAGGAAGCCCTTGACAACTGCTATGAAATTATTAAAGAACTTGGTAGACACAAGAACCTTCTTTATCTGAGGTCCAACAAAAATTTCACCTTTGATTTTGGCCTTAGATAACTCTAGGGAGAAGTTAAGAAGCTACTTAAAAGCGGCTGATTCCTGGTTGACAACCTTCACGAACCGCTTCATCAACCCCAACTTTATGTGTAGTGGTGACATGAGCACAATCCTGGAATCAGCCAGTGGCTCCCACATGACGTTCCGGGTCCCAACTACAAATTTCGTTCGCTGCTCCCAGTTCTTCCTGTTGTAGTGGTCACAAGTGGTCATCCTGTCCCAAAGGCAGAGGAAGCATTGGAATTTGATAAAGTCTCCCTGGAGACCAAGCAGGAAAGCCACCACCTTTAAGTCTCCAGTGATTTCCCAATTGTACTGGTTGTATTCCAGAGCTTCCAGGACTTTTACAATGTGGTAGTCTTCTTTCAGGCAGAGTGGTAGAGCTGTCTATGAAGAGCCGCCACTCCTAGGGCACAAAAGCCATCCCAATAACGTCAAACTGTCAAGGCACATCATGGCACAGAGATCATCCGTAAGAGTGTAAAAGCCTGAGAAAGGTTCGTGCAGTCGACTTCTCTGATTTGTCACCTGCACTTCCTCCTTGACCAAGTTCCACTGCTTCATCCTGGAAAGGAAGAGCTCTGCATTGGACTTGGTTAGAACGATATCCCTGACCAAGTTATTTACTTCTTTTTGGCTTGGGAAGTGAGGAACTTTCTTTGGTATATCATGCCGGTAAACCAAGTCCTCAGCATCCATGTCCTCCTCTTAATCAAAATACTCCTCTTGGACTTCACCTGGAGCGGTGACACTGACACAGGACATTTGTAGTAGTGAGGAATTGGAGCAATTGATAATGGGATATCTGAATAATGCTCAGCAGCAGCAATCTTTCCTTTCCACCGCTTGCTATAATCCGCAATGCAAATAAATAAATAAATAAATAAATAAATAGATAAATAAATAAATGAAAAAATAGATAAATGAATAGATAAATAAATAAATAAATAAATAAATAAATAAATAAATAAATAAATAAATAAATAAATAAATAAATAAATAAATAAATAAAAAATAAAATAAAATAAAAAGTTTCTGCAATGGTGTTTGGCTCTAGGCAGCCCCGTGGGTTGGAGATTTTCAGGGACCTTTCCTCATCTCACAGCCAACCTTCCTGCGTTTTCTTCTCACAACAGTAGCAAGGGGCCCTGTGCTTCTCCTGGTCCCCAATTAGCATCCCGTAATAGTTCTGGTAGACTTCACAAATCTTCGCCAACATTTCCAAGGAGATTTTTTGTTTCTCTTCTTTATATACTCGCCGCATATAACAGAGGGAGTCAGGGTAGTGTCGGCAGCCCCATGAAGCCATCTAAAATCATAGAAATACATGCAATCAGAAAATATGGATCTTAAAGTTCTGAAAGTATAAAATATAAACATGTTGAATGAAAATACATGTACAAAATAACTAGAGTAATTAAGGACCTACTCATAAAAAAAAAATAAAAACATCAAATCGCACCAATTGTACTCGATATTATGACATAAATTTCTTTTACTGCAGCTCTAAAATCTTATTAGGTTAACTGCTAGTGGCTAGGATAGAATTTTTATAATCCCAAACTTATAACTGTTTAATAGCATTTCTTTTTTATTTGGATTTAAATTGGACAAATTTAGATTTAAGAAGGAAATAGACAAGAACTGCCTTACCAAGAGATTGGTTAATGAATGGACAAGACTTATAGGCAGTTCACTCAAGGAATCTCGGTCGATCCTGCATTTTTGGTTGGCAGCCCTGCTCACCCTTCCCCCGATGAGTTGGCTGAAACCTCAAGCTTCCTTAAAATATAGTTATATTTCTTCACTTAGCTCAGTGACTATACGAGTTACAGAAATTTCATGTACATCTAAGGATGAAGCGGTCCTTGTTCACCTATTTCAAAGCTTTCCATCTCGATAGTGCAAAGAAAGAAAGTAATTATATCGGGTACAAGATAAGGAATATAATTCTAATGTTTATACAGCATTTTACTTATTATCGCTGTGTCCAGTCATTATGAGGCTGGTTGTAAAATTTAACATGTCTTCTGTGATATAAAATAGTCATGAATATGACTGTGCTTTCACATATCCCATAAAGTGACACATAAAAGAGAAAATGAAAGGTTTATATGATTATCTTTTGATACTGGACGGATGGCGGGAAGCACAGCGTCTTGCTCCCTTCCTCTCTCACTCCCACACTCTAACCCAATTAATGTAATGAGTCAAAATTGAACATTACTTGAGTACATAGCGTTCATTGTTTTTGACATCTCGATTAGCTCACGGCTTTCATTATCTCATATTCATTGTCTTCTTGAATCTTTGAATACGGTTGTACCAACGTATATGGTCGGAAAAGTGACACTCAGATCGGAAATTGAAATGATTATATATGAAAAAGAATACTACGATGCAACTCACGAGACACCATAAAAGAAGTTCATGAGGGGCGTCTCTGTCACCACAGTGCGTAAAGGAAGATCTATCTCCTCCCTTCCTCCCACCCTTGCAATATAGAGAGATTGAAATGCTACGGTTGGTAAAATCATGATCCATTTAGCCGTCAATTATTATGACGTTTCTAGGATGCACCACGTGGAGGCAGATCATACTTTTTCATATCTAAATATTTCTCGAGTGAGGAAAACTATGGAAAATCTGAGTGTGAGGACAGTACGAACCCCGAGTAAAAACACCCAAGTGAGGAAGCCCAGGTCAAGGCAGGGATTGACCCGAGGCCCCTGTTCCAGGAGGAACGAGAGAGTGAAACGGAGGTGTAGGATTTGACTCTCTTATTTATGGAAGAGAAAGAAGCAGGAGTAAGAAGTCTCAGTAACTTGCAGAAAGTTGACTCCGACTTACGGGATCTGTATGAAAGAGCAGAGAGTGGCATTAACTCTCTGAGGAGTATTACTTGGAAGGGGGAGTACTATTCCGCCGGTAGGCGGAAAGTATCTGCTCCACTGATAATACAATTTGGTCCTAGAGACAGCAAGTGATGTTGTCTAGGGTCTACCGGGAAGAAGTTATGCGGCTAGGACACGATAGCCCCTTTTCTGGACATTTGGGTGTACGTAAAACTTTAGACCGTATCTGGCAACATTTCTACTGGCCAGGGATTATCGAGGGATGCGGCACAGCACTGTCGTACTTGTCACACTTGTCAGGTGGTAAGAAAACCTAACCAGCCTGTAGCTGTAGCTCCTTTATAGCCAATCCCTGTGGGAGAGGAAACCTTTGCTAAAGTTACTGTGAATGTGGTAGGGCTGTTGCCTCCGACTGTTAGAAGGCATAAGTATATTCTCACTTTTATAGATACATTTTCTAGGTACCCCGAGGCGATACCACTATGTAAAGTGCGCGCCAAGGTGGTGTTGTATGAACTGATTAGCTTCTTTACGAAGTGGGTGTTACCTCGGGACCAGGGGTCTGTGTTTTTGTCCTGAGAGGTTGTGCGGAGCTTGGGAGCACTGGGTATAACTAAATTCACGTTGAGTGCTTACCATCACCAAAGTCAAGGTGCCTTTGAACGGCCCCGCCAAACATTAAAAACAATGTTAAAGAAGTGGTGTTTAGAAAAAAGGTACAGGGTGGGACCAAAAGCGCGAGGTACCTGACAAATCATTGGGCCTCTGGCCTTTTGCATTAATGTTCGGACACAAGGTTCCAGGACCCCTTAATGTCCTGAAAGAGTGTTTATTGAAAGGTCATAGATCTGCCTCCAGGGACATGTTGAAGACGGTGACTGACATGAAAGGTAAGTTGGTCATATGTTGGAAAATGGCCAGAGCAAGTTTAGAGAGTGCTCAGGAAACAATGAAACAAAACTATGGCAGAAACGCCAAAGTGCGGGAATGTAATTCCGGTGATAAAGTGTTGGTATTGCTATCTTTTCAAGGTAACCCCTTCGGGGACAAGTTCGGTGAACCCTACGTAGTAGTGAAACGAGTAGGAGAACTTTACTACATTGTTGCCACTCCGGACCGGAGGCGGAGTCAACAATTATGTCATGTGAATATGCTGAAAGCATACCAGGAGAGGGAACCGAGCCCGGTGAGTGAAACTAGCGGGGTCTTTGTACGCTTTCTATCGTGCCTAAGGAAGACGAGGACACGACCTCCCCCACTCTAAAGATCTCTCCATTCTCCTCTGCGCAGTTCCCAGCCCCGCTTCCATCGCCCCCGTCAGCTTCCAAGTCTTACACCCGCAGACCACCGCTGGCAGAATACACCGATTGGAAATTCCACGTTTCAAACATAAAGGTAGAGAGCCTCTGAGGACCTTAGCACACTCATCAAACACTCTCCAACCAATTGTAATTCGTCTTCTCATTACATTATCATGATCCTTTGTCACCCTCACCATCTGGCCCAATTAATGATACTCCTCAACTTTTTCAAGACTCTCACCATCAATTACAACCTTTTCACCCCAAATCCTCGTATTGAACATCACTCTGGCTCCACTTCCATTCACTTTCAAACCCACCTCGAGACCTTCCCCGTTCAGACCACTCAGCATATCCTGCAAGTTCTCTGCTCTTTTTGAAACAGGAACAATGTCATCCGCAAATCTTAGGTGGTTCAAGCATTCGCCACCAACCATCAACCCCTCCTTTCCCAACTCATCTCCTTGAAAATATCCTCCAAGCAAGCTGCAAACAATTTGGGCCAAATTGCACTCCCCTCTCGATCTTGATCTCCTCTCCATCCCAATGTAGTCGGATTATAGCGGTACACCTTTCACAAATCTTTTTCCCAAACTCCCACGATCTGCTCGTTTGTACCCTGCTTGCGTAGCAAATTCAGCATTGCTATTTGTTCCACCGAGTCAAAGTCCCTCTCGCAATCTACAAAAGCCAAGCAGAGAGGTACACCGCATTCTGTCACTTTCCCGATTAGTTGCTTCATCGCCTGCAAACGGTCTAGAGTCGAACATCCACTCCTAAAGCCCGCCGGCCCCCCGCCCCCCCAAACCTGACCCCCACTCCATCCCAAACCTGACCCAGTCCACTTGAAAGGATCCCGGAGAACACTTTATATGCATTCGATAGCGAACCATTGTTCGATAGTTACCAAGGTCCACCCGGTCTCCTTGGAGAAGACAAATGCCCCACAACTACAGATGACCTGATTGAGGGAAAGAGGACAGTGCAGATTGAGAAACGGAGAGAGAATATATGTATGTTATGTGTTATATTATGGGCGCCCAGTGGGAAGATTAGTTTAGTCGTTGACAATCCGAACATGCTGCGGCAAGTAGTTCTGTCTATAGCTGTCATAAATGTTTGACATTCTGGCTCCGTTCCAAGGTAACACTTGGATTTTGGCTTGCGTCCTGGTGACCTAATTCTACTTATACAGCCATACTAGTTCTCTCTCTCTCTCTCTCTCTCTCTCTCTCTCTCTCTCTCTCTCTCTCTCTCTCTCTCTCTCTCTCTCTCTCTCTCTCTCTCTCTCTCTCTCTCTCTCTCTCTCTCTCTCTCTCTCTCTCTCTCTCTCTCTCTCTCTACTCTCTCTCTCTCTCTCTCTCTCTCTCTCTCTCTCTCTCTCTCTCTCTCTCTCTCTCTCTCTCTCTCTCTCTCTCTCTCTCTCTTTCTCTCTGACACATATACCATCTTTATGATCATCATTATTTTTATTCGATTATTTTTTTACATTATTTTTTTTAGTTTTCTTCATATCTCACCATTTATAGCGTACGTCTAATGTAGACACATTGTGACAAGTTGAGGAAAGAAGAAAAAGAAGTCACGGGTCTAGATCTGAGTTCAGAGTTTATTCCTGACCGGTTTCGCTTTACGCTTCAACATCTAGTGTTGGCATGTGACCTAGTACCCAGTTCTTATGCAATCACACTCGTTTGTTTTCCTTATTATGTAACTTTTATTACCATCAAACAACCATTAACAACTGTGGCAGCTACTCTCCTAAGCAAGTGGCAAGGAAGGCTGGCAACAACTGAAATTATCGCTATAACAAACAATATATCACTGATAACAATAGCAGTACTAATATGGTCATCATTTAACTATCACATGATATGAACTGGATTAGATACCTTATTTGAAACGCCAGATACCATATACCGTATGATGTAGATAAGACGTGGGAAGTACAATTTCAAAATACGCATACTAGTAAGATGATTCGTACTTACACCTCGTTTAAGGACAGACAACCCCCAAAATCTAGCTCGCCCAAAATGGTTTGACAAAGAAACTGAAAGAAGTATTACTAAAAATAAATAAGCTTATAAGAAATACAAGTGTTCTGGTGCACCTAACGACTATCAAAGCTAT
>NC_134793.1:24906881-24909381 GCF_046742065.1 Oratosquilla oratoria | reverse complement strand
ATCATGAAAGAGGAACCAACCTGAAAACGTATCTATTCCTCAACTGGCTTTTACCGACAAAGGAAAGGTGCTAGACATGGGAGAGGAACATTCTCGTCCCTTTTCCCTCCCACCCCTATAAACTTTGGTTCTTGGAAGATATCCCCCCGCCCCCTCTCTCTCTTCAATGTCGCCATTATCTTTTCAATGATTTTTTCTTCCTCCGAAGTTCTATGGTCCCTTTCAGATTGATTTCTTTTTCTCCTTAGTTTTCTCTACTCCTTTAGCCTTCTCTATAATCGCCTTGATATCCTTATCATTCGACTTGGCTTTTTCTGTTTCACTTTCTGTTTTGAAAAGATGTGGTGAACTTGAGTGGACGACCAAGGATGAGATGAATGGATAGGGCGAAGGGAGCGTTGAGAAAGAGAGGAGTGTCTGTTGAGCAAGGAAGGGAGAAAATAGTTGATAGGGATGAGTGGAGAGAGACGGTGTATAGAAGTTTTTTTTTTTTATGCAAGGAAGGTAGGACGGGGGATGAGGGGAATAGGAGATGTCTGTGCGTGAATGATATTTTGACGCAGCCCAAAGAGATTTCTCTCTTTTTCTGCATGAAGAGATAGAGACGCGGGGAAGCCGATTAAGTGAAGCGACCTTACTATGGATGTATTGTCTTGCTGCATTACTTTAGATCCAAGACAGTGGGCGAGATACAAGGATGACCCGTCATTCATGAGGAGCTAAAATGTGAGGGGATAAAGAGTGATAGATGGGAGTGGAATGGATGGGAGTGGGCACGTCCCTTTGACTTGGCTACCCCCTTATGAAGGGGAAAAAGCTCTTGATAAATAGATAGATAAACATTCTTTCATGACCTTTCCCTCTTTTGATATTTTGTTTTCACTTTTCAATTGTTTTCTTCCTAATTCTTGTTCAGCATCAAATGCAATTCATTTATGTTTCTGTGCAGTGTTGTGTGTGTTTGAGTGTTGGTTATTATGAGTATTTGTGTTGGAGGATTTTTTTTTTTTAAATTTTAATTCCTTTCATTTGATTATTTGATGCACTTTTATTCTATTGGTGACGTGATTCGAGTAGCCTGGTCCTCTGAAGTCACGTCACTTTGGAGCTGTGCCCTTATCATTCGTGCAGTCTTTTATCACTACTCACGTTTCTTCTTCTTCTTGTACCAGCCTGGCTTTGACATCTTTTTGTTCAAATTTTGCGAAGAAGTTTGCCCCTGGACTACCATGGAGAGCAGCTGTCCTCCGGATACCATTACACCTTCGCATACCCCTACAACTACTTCAGGTAATAATTCATGTTATGTGAACTTCACTCTCTTCGTTTTCTCTCGCTCCTATCGGATCGGTGTATGTATATATGTGTGTATGTATGTATGTATGTATGTATGTATGTATGTATGTATGTATGTATGTATGTATGTATGTATGTATGTATGTATGCATGTATGTATGTATGTATGTATGTATGTATGTATACATGTATGTATGTATACATGTATGTGTGCATGTATGAATGTATGTATGTACGAATGTATGCATGTGTGTATGCATGTATGAATGTATGTGTGTGTATATTCTATTTCAACTGTGTTGATGTAGCACTAAGGAAGAGAGAAGATGTAACCCGTGGTTCTTTGTTTCCGATGACCAGTCCCCTGTCCAGCATGCGACGAAAGCATCTCTGTTGACAACAGCGTCAAGGGTACTGTCCAACGCAAGTGGTCAAGTCCCAACTACCCGAACAATTACACAGATGGCTGCAACTGCACCCTCACAGTCAACGTGAGTAAATAATGACATTAGTGGTGATGGTATTGATTTTGGGGATTGACGATAATAACTGATGATGTTGGTTGAGATGGGGCACTTATGTACATATAGAGGTGTTGTGGAAGTCAGGAAACGTAAAAGAAAAAGAAAAAAGACTAATACTAATTCGAGGAACACGAGAAGTATCTTGCCCACAGGCTAGAGCAAAGTTGAGACGGAAATTGTGACTTTGAGGACTTCCGGCCTCCTAGGGAGCGATCGAGGATTAGACATGGCCTTTGATCCAAAGAGAGCCAAGACAAAAGGGGAAAATAGATGGTCAGGGATGGGTCAAGGGTTCGTGCCTTGGCTGGCCATCTCCCATACATGGAAGGGGGAGAGACCTTATGTTATATAGTGCACATTCCGATTTCTTTAAGTTCCGAACTTTATACATTTCAGACGTTGAAAGAGTAGATTTTTGTTAATTCTGAAACTGAGTGAACGCACACTATGCCTCCATTCGTCCTCAACTCTCCCTTTTACTACTTCTATGACTCCGCCTCTTCGATGAGATCTTGTCCCAAACGATAAAAACGATAGTGGCGAAGTACTAAAATCCGTTTTTTTTTTTTTTTTTTTTTTGTTTTTTAGCTCCCTGCAGTTGAATCTTTCCTTGTCAGCTTTGAGAACGGTTCCGAGATCTACGATGCATCGGGCTGTCATCACGACCGCCTGGTTATCAC
>NC_134793.1:24879381-24896881 GCF_046742065.1 Oratosquilla oratoria | reverse complement strand
AGAGAGAGAGAGAGAGAGAGAGAGAGAGAGAGAGAGAGAGAGAGAGAGAGAGAGAGAGAGAGAGAGAGAGAGAGAGAGAGAGAGAGAGAGAGAGAGAGAGAGAGATAGAGAGATAGAGAGAGAGAGAGAGAGGAGAGAGAGAGAGAGAGAGAGAGAGAGAGAGAGAGAGAGAGAGAGAGAGAGAGAGAGAGAGAGAGAGAGAGAGAGAGAGAGAGAGAGAGAGAGAGAGAGAGAGAGAGAGAGAGAGAGAGAGAGAGAGAGAGAGAGAGAGAGAGAGAGAGAGAGAGAGAGAGAGAGATGTTAACTTACGGCAACTCACTGACCACTAATGCATCTCTGGCCAAGGCACAAGTGTTCTTCGTGGCCTCCTCCTCCTCCTCCTCGCATCAGCGGGACAGTATATAAGAGGCAATTCCCTGCCCTCTCCATCCATCCACGGACTGGAAGTTGTGAGAGTCAGTTGTGCCCCCTCAGACCTTTTCCCACACTGTGACGGAACGTAGTAACCTGCAGCTCTAAGTAATACGTCGTACACGGCGGTGAGAACATCCCAGGTGGTCGTTTTTCATATCCAACAGTGACCTAACAACTCACAGAATAAATAGACCCGTGGGCTCCCTTTGGGTGATTCCTGAGAAGAGGGTGGGGGCTTCAAAGTTTGACAAAAGGGCGACAGGAGCCGAAAACTAGTCGTAGGTAGTGGGTCAGTGACTTTACTCAGTGTTAAAATAATCATCAGGTAGGTTAGACAACGACAATACATGAGTTTAGGATGCAGCGAAAACAGGCTGAGAGCCCCTGAGATGAAAATGCAAGAGCTCATCCACTAGAGTCGAGGTGTTTCCATCATTTATAAAGAAGATGGGGATCGTAAGAGCTCAGACTCTGACTGACATCCTTTTGAACAAGGATGATCACCAGAGACGCCAAGATACCGAGGCTTCTTTCCTTTGGTCCTGCATTAGAGTACTCGCGCTAACGCACAGGGGACACAAGTGCAGTGCTTTATCGAAATCTGTGCAAGGCAAGAGTGGCGTCTCTCCTTTTGTGAGTAAAAGAAAAGGTTTATCCTCCCGCTGTGCATATACTTGCTCTTCGTCAAGAACCATTTCGCAAAAGCTGTTTCTCGGCCCTTAGCTTGTGGCTAAACTGAGCAACGTTGATAGAATGTACAATTCTCATCATCAACTTGCTCTCAATCTCTTAATGTAGAACAAATACTTTTGATGAAAATGAAATGATAAAACCAAGCTGGAAACCCAGAACACTGAAACCTGTCACCCAGTTGCACAAAGAAAGATGAAATATACATAGAAGTGTGAAAAAAGTTTTATATATAGGGAAAGAATTCTGCTTCATTCATAATTTCTTTTCTTCACTGGTATATATTATATATATATGTATATATACATATATATATATACATATATATATATATATATATATATATATATATATATAAATTCCAAGGTTAACTAGGTCTGCTATCGACGAAGATGAAGCAACTGATAATGGTCCTGGCCGACTGTCAGTCCTTAAAAAGCAGAATGGTAAGGGTATTGGGAGAGGTCATCGCTAATATTGGGAGAAGTCACTGGAGGAAGAAGTTTCTGGGTGAGGTCACTAGAAGGAGGAGATGTCAAGTGAAACCTCTGGGTGAGGTCACTAGTGGAAGGCGAGGACGACAGGAGTCTCTGGGGGAAGTCACTTGGAGAAGCAGGCGAAATCGGAAGGGGGCCCTGGGTGAGGTCACTGGGAGAGGTAGGGAAGGATATCAGTCTTATTCCGGAGCTTGTGGAGGAAAGTCTGGCTCGACTTCTAGTTTGGGGTCCTGTGGGCTGGGAATTTTTATGTTGCTGAGGGTTTTGGTGGAGGTATCGCTCTAGTAGGGGTTCGGATGCACCTTGATCTTGTTGTTTTTGTTGGGCATGATGTTCCTGGGGGCGGGCTGACGGGAGGATGAAATCTGCAGCTTGCTGTACATTGATGGAGGGCCGCTGAGTAGTAATAGCAACAGCTTCAGCAATCTGCAGTCTTTTGAACTTTGTTTCTTTGTGGAGTATAATTGTATTGTGTACTAATGTGTTAAGTGGTGGCTTCATGTCGTGATGGTCAATGAAGTGTTAGTGTGGTGGAGGTTCTACCAATGCAGGAAAAGGAGCCGTCACAGCAGCCCTCCTGGCAAGAAAACTTATAAACTACATTGGTAGAGGCTTCCTTCCGGATTTTTGGTGTTGTGTTGTTTCTCATAACTAGGGACCTAGTCAGGTTTGGCTTATAGTAAATTCTTATGTTGATTGTTGTGTCTGCGTCTGAGGGAAAAACTCCTCTTTATATATATGTATATATATATATATATATATATATATATATATATATATGTATGATATATATATATATATATATATATATATATACGATATTTAGATATGAGTATATATATATATATATACATATTATATATAGATATATATATATATATATATATATATATATACTTATTTCAACTTTCCTGCACAGAAAAAAAAAAGTGAAAATACTTTCCTTCTCCTCCGTCCTACTCCAACTTCATGACTAGGGTTTATAAAAGGTTCTCAGCAGTTGCCTGCAAAACCGTTCGGTCCTGCATTGTGTATGTTTTCCCCTGCCTATACGGGGTGCGCAGTTTGACGCACCTTTTCTCCTTCACCCTTCTTTGTTCGTCACTTGACCTTTTCCTCTATCTCTTTCGCTGACTCACAGAGTTGAAACCATGGATGATAAGTTATGCCACGCGACGGCTTTGATGATAATGATGATGATTGATGATGGTGCTGATGCTGGAAGTCGGACCCTCGACACAGGATCAGCCCCCTTCAAACGACACAAGCAAATACAGATTGTTATGATGGCATAGTAAGTTTAAAGTGTATACCCCAGGATTATCCTCCACTGCTCAAACAGTCTCTCGTCAACTAAGGCAGAATATTGAGGCAACCGATCGTTGATGTTGGGACGGGTAGTGATATATGCAGCTTCTATTGATTTCCTTGGGGCCAAACACAAGGATCATTCAGGTAGCATAGGCAGACGTCCGTCACCATAGGCTTACCAACGCCTTGTTAGTGCATGTGGACGAGTCTGGACACCTTCCGACAATAGAAGCGGGCCGAGGTATTACAAAAGGTATGGATAAGAAGACCAGAAAATCCATTAGAAGCTCCATATATCACTGCCCGTCCCAACATCAATGGTAAGGCTGGCAGCTTCACCTAGGCATAAACTTCAGCGGGCATAGCACTTCACGATCGGGTCTCTTGGGCATCTCAGCGGGCCAATCAGAGCACAGCGTGCCACGCTCACATACCTCCATGAGCTACCAAGCGTATCTATAAACTCTGCACGACCCAGTATGCTCATTCCCTTGAGAAAGTCAGTTGACGAATCGTAAGGAATAAACGCTTCACTTCCAGCCCATGTTTTCTTGGCCGCGTTTAAGCAACTTGTTCACATGGATATCAATGATCAAATACTATTATCAATTTATGTTTCTGCGCAGTGATGTGTATGTTTGAGTGTTGGTTATTATGAGTCTTTGTGTTCGAGCATTTTTTTACCTTAATTCCTTTTATTAGAATATTTCATGTACTTTTATTCTGTTGGTGACGTGATTTGACAAAGCTGGTCCTCTGAAGTCACGTCACTTTGGAGCTGTGCTCTTTTCATTGATGCAGTCTTTTATTACAACTCACTTTTCTTATTCTTCTGCTTCTTCTTCTTCTTCTTCTTCTTCTTCTTCTTCTTCTTCTTCTAGAAACCTGGCTTTGACAGCTTTTTGGAAAAATTCTGCGAAGATGTTTGCCCCTGGACTACCATAGAGAGCTGCTGTCCTTCGGATACCACTACAAATGATTCAGGTAATAATGAATTTTCAGTAGTTTTCAGTCTCTTACGTTTACTCTCGATCCAATGGGATCGGTGTATGTATGTATGTATGTATGTATGTATGTATGTATGTATGTATGTATGTATGTATGTATGTATGTATGTATGTATGTATGTATGTATGTATGTATGTAACTCAACCGTGTTGATGTTGAACTAAGGAAGAGAGGAGAATGTAACCCGTGGTTCTTTGTTTACGTCGACCAGACCCCATGTGGAGATTGCGACAGAATAATCTTTGTGGAACATTCCTTCAATGTTACAATCCGACATACGTGGTCAAGTCCCAACTACCGAACGATTACCCAGAGAACTGCTACTGCACCTCTCAGTCAAAGTGAGTAAATAATGGTGATGGTATTGATCTTGGGGATTGACGATAATAATTGATGATGTTGGTTGAGATGGGTCAGAAACCACTGACCCTAGAGCTCTTGGATTAAGGGAAATCCAACGACACTTATGAATTCTAAATTTAGAAAGTTCAAATTGATTTTCAGAAATTCTGAATTTCAGTAATCCTGGCCTCCTAGGGATGGCCCTTGATCCACTCAGTGAGCCAAGACCAAAGGGGAAAGCAAATGGTAAGGGATGAGTGAAGGGTTCGTGCCTTGGATGGCCACCTTCCATATATGGAAGAGGGAGAGACCATACGGTATATAGACAGGTAAACATTCCGATTTCTAGAATAGTTTAAGCGTTAGGATTTTTACCTGAGTTCTAGAAGTTCCGAACTTTATATATTTCAGACGTTGAAAGAGTAGAACATTTCCTTTCGTTAAATTTGAATTTGAGTGTGCACCCACTATGCCTCCATTCGTCTTTGGACTCTCTCTTTTACTACTTCTGTGACTCCAGCCTCTTCGGTGCGATCTTTTCGCAAAAGATAGAAACGATGATGGCGAACTATTAAAATACATTGCCTGTTGGTTCTTTTTTAGCTCGCTGCATATGGCGCCTTTAATATGAGCTTTGCGAGCAACTCCGAGATCTACGATGCCTCGAACTGCAGTTACGACCGCCTGGTTTTTACAGGCTACTTGGATGAGTGAGTGCCCCTCCTTTTGTTTGGTATCTGGTGTGGCCACAAGGAGCAGTGTCACATTCGCAACCTTTTTTTTTTTTTTTTTTTTTTTTTTTCCTCGAATGAAGAACTCCGAGGAGACTAGACCCCAATTACTAAAATCAAACTCCGCTCCTTTCTCAAGATATCTACATAATGACAAGGAAAAAACGCCTTCTCCTCTTTTTTTCATCTTACAGGGAGTTATGCGGCACTGCCGTGGCTAGCCGTGAATTTGCATTTTTTAACGATGATGTCAAGTATGTTCGAAATGAGTCTATTTCATCTCAGATTCTGGGGTACGGTAAAATAAAGTGGCAACTGGCTTCAGAAATATGATCATTCGTAAGTAAGTGTAAACCTGAATTGCGGTGCACTCACTTACTTCCACTCATAAAGGTTCATTCCGTGCATACATAACATACATACATGACAATTCTTTGCAGATCTTGTCTTACTCATTATTTATTTTGCTGTTGTTATGTCTGTACATGTACATACATCACATACATACATTACTGTATTTCTGAACATACATACATGTACTATTACATATCCATACATCACATACATACAAAGTCATAATGTCTGTCAGTCTTATCCTTACATACTGAAATACAAACACACATACATACATACATGTACATACCATACATACATCATATCATTACATACATACCATACATACATACATCACATAACATACTCAATACCTACATACATATAATACATACATACATTAACTTTGCTATATAAACATCACATACACACTACAGAACATGTTTACATACCATAGCATACATACACATAAACAAGTTTACAACATACATACATACATACATACATACAAGCATACATACATACATCACATACATACACACATACATTGGTTTACATACAGTAGCATAACATATCATACTGTACATACATACATACATTACAATTAACTGACATACTTACATAGATGTACATACATACATAGTCATACATGACCATGTACATACTGATACATACACACATATATACAATGACATTACATACATACATACATACATACATACATAACATACACACACCATTACATACACATATACATACAAACATATGATACTTAGCTTACATACAGTTACATACAAACATACAATAACATACATCATACATACATCGTGACTGAAATAACATACATACATACATTACAAATTATTATACATACATAAAACCATACCCCAACCCAAATTAATAAAACCCCAATTAACCATTCTGGACATCACATACACACATACAAACTTACATACGAACATACATACATACATACAATACAATACATACATATCATACATACAATACATACATACATACATACAAAGCATACATACATACATACATACCATACATACATACATACATACATTGTTTACATATTTCATACGATACATGCATACAATTACATTTTACATACATACTTACATACATACATACATACATATCATAACATTGACATACATACATACATTACCAACATACATACATACAATACCATACGATACATTAACACACTATATCATGTTTTAATTTAACATACATACCATACATACATACATACATACATACATACATACGAAATACATACATACATACATACATACAACATACATACATACATTTACGAACATACTTATACATACATCGTACATACATACATACATACATACCATACATACATACATACATACATACTACATACATACATACCATATATACATACACACATATATACATATCATACATATCATACATATATACATAAACATACACACATTACATACACATATACATACGATAACATACATATATACATACATACAGTACATACATACATACATACATACATACATATATACATACATACATACATACATACACACATACTTAACATAACATAGTATACATACATACACACATACTTACATACATACACACACACACACACACACACACAACCACTACACACACACACACACACACACACACACACACACACACACACACACACAAGACCACACACACACACACACACACACACACAAACACACACCACAACATACCTATATATATGTATATATATATATTTATAAGTATATATATATATATGGTATATATATATTGTATAATTGTATATGTATATATATATGTATGTATATTTATATATATATATAAGTATATATATGTATGTATACTAATATAGTATATGTATAGCATATATATACTATATATTTCTATATATATATATATACTGTACATAACACTGTACACTATATGAACTATTATATATCGTCATGTGTTCGCTACTCTTGAGTTGCCTTGGTTACATAATTCTCTATCCATTGAACAACTATAAGTTTTACGTGGTTTCCACTGATAAACGTTGTATAACGTATACTGTACACAATATTTCAGTTTTTTTCAGTTCCATGTTGTTAGCCTACTAATCCAATACGGTGCCAAATAGATTTTCACATCATTTTTCCATTACGAGAAGAGCGCATCTCGACTGTTACTGGCAATGGAGGACCCTCGAAGCCTCGACGAAGAGTCGGACAATGTATAACAAGAGCTTTGATTATAAGGATTCATGAATTGGACAAAGGTGCTCTTTGGCAGGCACACATATTAATCCGACTGCGAAATATTTAAGCATTTATGAGAATATATCAAGCTATCATAAAAATCAAAAGTTGCAGTTTTTTCATTGTAGTTGTACCTAAATGCTGTCCAGATGAGCCATATCCAGTCAAATGCTGGTGATGTCTATTTGCCCTTTTTTACTGGTAGCCGCACGTAAATCCCAGTACTCAACAAAACGGAGGCGGTAGGAGACATGCTCGACAGGGGGAACCTTTTGGTTCCATGTCATCTAGGTCGTGATAGACTGAAAAATGAATAGAAAACAAACCCAAGTAATAGTAGTAGAATAAATGTAAGTTAAGATTTGAAATAAACAAGAACAGATAAAAAAACTACAAGAAAAATAATAATCATTTATAATAAATGTGATATATAAGGAGAAATTAATAACAGATAGATGAATAATAGCTAAATGGAATAATATATAGATGGACACAAATTGAATTTAGATTAGAATAATGGGTAGGCATTTTAGCATATTTCTTAGGTGCTTCTATAAATGAATCCTAAAAATTCGAACTGTATAGCATTTGCCACTGCATTGTGGAGGAAATTTATTCCAATCATTTACTTACACAGGTTGGCAAAGTTGTTTCTACCGAACTTCCAATTGAAATTTACTTCCTGACGTTTTTGAGACCACTCTTTCTTGTGCTGATTTGCCATTCAGTTGTGAAAATTTCCGTCACTTTTGATGCTGTAAGTTTCCTTTAGAAATCTTTAAAGAGCCTGTAATCAAATCACCTCTGAGTCCTACACTTTTTTTAGGGAAACTAGATTGATATGTTTATAGTCTATTTTTTGTTTGATTTATTCTTTGATATTTGGGAATCAGTTTTGTAGCTCCGCCGTTGTACTTTTTTTTCCAATCTGTCAATGTCTCTATAATGAGATTCAGTGACCAATATAGCTTGTTAATGACAGGTGGAGCTTTTAAAATCAAATGATCGCGCAATCAGTCCCTAGAACCTTATTTGCCTTTTTCTGAAGCGGGAAAATACATCTGCTTAGATGATTTTGATTATCATGCATTGATAATTACGCCGAGAATCGTTCTCAATTATATCCACATTTGTTAACGGGACTTTCACAAGATAGATTTTAAATCGAACTTATTTTTAATTTTTCCTATGTTCCATTTTCTTTTATCTTGTTGCCAAATTTCATTAGCCACTTTTTAGGACCCATCGCTGTAGTTTTATCTAAATCTTCTTGAATAACGTATTGGTTTAAGTGATCCCATTCGCCGCAGTTTGGGTATCATCAGCAAAGTTGTAGGACAATAAGATTTCAGTCAAGTCTATCTAATTTGTAAATACCATGAATAGAAGTGGCACAAAAAAGGGAACCCTGAGGAATTCCACTGTGTTTAATTTTTTTTATACTAAAGGTTTTGTCATTTTAGAACATAGTCTGCTTACGATCGTTTAACCAATTACTAGGTCCAACTTAATAGGCTACCTCTTATTCTATGGGAAAAATCTAACTTAGGCAAAGTAATCTTTTTCGTACGGGATGGTATTCATAAACCTTCTCAAAGTCCAGATATATTGAATCAATATCGTTTCTTTTCTCGTGTATTTGAAATGACAGTGTTGTTAGAATTCTAGTTGGTTAGTCCGGCAAGGAACGTTTCCGTCTGAAATCCATGCATGGGCTAGCAAATTTCATGTAAACAGTTATCTTTCTAATTTGGGTGTTCAATAGCAACCTCTGATTAGTTTCCATAATTTTTCCGGCAAATTGAAAGTTATAGCTTATAGGCCTGTAGTTACACTGGCTTCTTATTGTCACAACCTTTTTGAAATATGGTAAGTAACGTTAGCAAACTTCCATTCTCTTGGGACCAATCTCCGGATATAGTTGATTATCTTTTAATAATTACTAACAGGATAACAGACAACAGTTTATTTATTTATTTATTTATTTTATCTCTTTTTTTTCTCTACAGATCCTTGGAATGACAACCGCCAAGGTCACGGCGTTATTTTTTTTATTTTACAAGTAATGAGTATATTTTCTCTTAGACTTATCACAAGCTTCAGCTAGGGCTTGGATTCAGAGGTGATTTTCGTATACAAATACCGATGCCAAAAAATATTTGCTTAGTACATATCATCACATTCCTCCATATCGAGATATTCATAGATGACCGTCAGCAAGATAATGAGTGTAGGCCCCAAGTAGTGATGCCAATAATAGCTACACATGCATCTAATGCATTTCTATTTATTCTTTGGGGATTATCAGCGATATTCATTTCCCATATTGTCTCGACATTTTTAATTGTCACTTTAATAACCCCTGTGTATTACCACATAGCTTTTGGATAAGTCGTATTAGGTGCACCCAGAACCACTTGTATTTCTTATAGAGCTTATCTCTTTTTAGCAATACTTCTTTCAAGTGTCTTTTATCAAACCATTTTTGGGCGAGCTTGGATTTTGGGGGTTGTCTGTCCTTAAACGAGGTGGTGTAAGTACGAATCGATCTTAACTTTATCGTTGCATGAGGGACTCTGGCCGTTAGGGGAGGAAGCACTGGGAGTTCCCCTGTGGTGCCAATAGAATTATTCTATAATTTCATTTTATTGTATAATTCCATATTTTATAGTTTTATAATGTTGCCTCATTGGTTTATATTATAAATTTTTGGTCACCACAACCACATGGGTAAAAATCAAAGCAAGTTTTCGATACCAAAGGTTTCGTTTCTTTAAGTTAGATATGGCATATATGCTTATGAGAGAGCGGAACTTTTGCCGCTACATTATTCTCTGGCCCGCCCCCCCTCATACTGCATTCAGAAAATCAATTTGACTTCCACATGCACGTTCATCGACCTGGAGTGCCAACATGTGGCAAACACCAGGGAAATCTTCCTAGCCGCGCCTTATCGGCCAATTTCTCCCTTGCGTGACCTTTAGTATGCGCGTATTTTCACATAATTGTACTTCCCACGTCTGAATTCCTACATCATACGGTGTATATGGTATCTGGCGTTTTTCAAATAAAGGTATCTAATCCAGTTCATATCATAGTGATAGTTAAATGGATAGACCGATATTAGTACTCGACTTATTGTTATCCAAGTGAATTTATTGTGTCTGTTATAGCGATAATTTCAGTTGTTGCCACCCTTCCTTGCCACTTGCTTAGGAGTGTGAGTGAGTGAGCTGCCACAGTTGTTAAATGGTTGGTTGATGCTAATAAAAAAGAAAACGAGTAGTGTGGGCTGCATAAGGAACTGGGTTACTCGGTCACAATGACCCAAACACTAGATGTTTGAAGCCGTTAAAGCCCGAAACCGGTCAGGAATAAACATCTAAACCTCAGATCTAGACCCGTGACTTCTTTTCTTCTTATCCTCCCCAACTTGGTGAGGATATTAGAAGAAAACTATTGAGTGAGATATGAAAGAATAACTAACCAAATATAATATAAAAAATAATTCGGAAATAATAAATAATGATGATCCATAATAAGATGGTATATGTGTCCACCACAGAGTCGAAAGTGGAGACGAAGTGAGAGAGAGAGAGGAAGGAGGAGAGAAGAGAGAGAGGAGAGAGAGACGAGGAGAGAGATGAGAGACAGAGAGGAGAGCGAGTGACGAGCGGAGATTGAGAGATGAGAAGAGAGAGAGAGATGAGAGTAGTGAGAGAAGTGAGAGAGAGAGGAGAGAGAGAGAGAGGAAGAGAGTAGAGAGAGAGAATAGAGAAGAGAGAAAGAGAGAGAGAGAGAACAAGTATGGCTGCATAAGTAGAAATTAGGTCACCAGGAACGACAAGACCAATTCCAAGATGTTACCTTGGAACGGAGCCAGAATGTCAAACTATTTAATGACAGCTATAGACAGAAAACTACTTGCCGCAAAGCATGTTCGATTGATCAACGACTAAACTAATTTACCCACTGGTTTTTCACCAATCTATAGAAGTATTCTGGGCGCCCATAATATATACAATCACATACATACATATATATCTCTCTCCGTTTCTCAATCTGCACTTCCTCTTTCCTCAATCAGGTCATCTGTAGTTTGGGGCATTTGTCTTCTCCAAGGAGACCGGGTGGAACTTGGTAACTATCGAACAATGGTTCGCTATCGAATGTAAAGTGTTCTCCGGATCCTTTCAAGACTGGGTCAATGGGATGGAGGGTCAGGTTTGGGGGGGGAAGGAGGGAGCGGGCTTTAGAGTGAGGCACGTAGACCGTTTGCAGGCGATGAAAACTAAGCGGAAAGTGAGAAGCCGGGATCTCTGTCTTCCTGGTATAGCGAAGATTGAATACAAATTGTAATGCTGAAGGACACCAAGCAACAAACGCAGTGGGTTTGGGAACTGGCGAGGTTTCCCTATAATCCCTACATTGATACTATCAACCGAGAGGGATTACATTCCGCAAATTGTTTGGCGTTCTAGGATAGTTCTGTTTAGTTTGTTTCACTACCACCGATTGCGGACATTGTTCCTTAAAAAAGCATACACCAACAGATGTCAGAACGGATCATTTTGGTAATGGAAACATAGTGTGTTCAATACAAATTTTTGTAAGTGGGAGCACTCCTTAAAACTTGGAAACATACCAAGTATACCATTTATGTTTTATGTAAACGACTGGTTAAAGTGTTTTGGAGGCAAGCACCACTTGCCTTATTTAACAACAATCTTTTTAGTGCTCGTTTAAACTCTGGGGGGTTGAATGACGCTAATAAAAGGATCAGAGTCTGCCATCGGCTTTTGACAAGGTACCAGACCCCTGGTCCCGACCGTATTATTTCACTAAACACCACTTTCTTTACAATAATATGGTTTCGGCCGTCGGGGCACCTTGATAAATATAGATTTTCATAAAGGTGAAGCTCTGCCAAGGGTCTCAAAAGAAACAATGCCCCTGTCGGAGATTCTCCCTGTAACTTTGTTCTCTGCCATAGGTTCCTTTTTCGGAGATTTTAAAACGTTCTGGTTTTCACCTTGACAACTTTATATGTATAGCCGTCTTCAAGATCCCTAGCATGAAAATTGCTTTAATACGGCCTAAACATTTGGCCTACAACCAAATTCAAATTTACCAAAGCCGAATGTTCAGATGGACAAGATTTTTTCTAGACACACCAGCTTTCTGTATCTTTTTAGCCACCTACTTGTGACACAGTGAATTTGTGTACTCTCCCTCTAAACCTCTGAGAAAACACAGAGGTTTAACAACTTGCTCTTTCATAAAAGGGGCTTCGTAGGAGGTCGGGGTCTTGCATACTTCTTTCCCGTTCTCCCTAGGCAACATCACTTCACTCTCTCGTTCCTTAGCAGGGGGTACAGACTTTTGGGTTTTGTCCTGCGTAACTCGGTACTACAGTGCCAATAGATATGTTCCAGTCACTCTTAGTTTTCAAAATTCCTAAAATATGATGTGCTGTCTCATAAAATAAATTCACGGCTAAAAGGATCATTCGTGTTCTATATTGCAATTGAATATGATTCTCTCTTTCACTGTGGTGAAGGTCACTTGTCAGCAGACTTCTTTTCCTCAAATGCATCCTTCTTATCGTTTTCCTCCTAAATATTGATTTCCTAATTGGTGTGTTTCCGGTTCGTACGACACTATATTTGTATCATGCAATATTGATATGAAAATGATCCCCCATGGCACTAAAAACGTCTGTGATGACGGCTAAATTACTCAAACCTATTTTTCAATATCTTGGCAAATTTAGATCTTCCATTACGCTGGTGACAGAGAACTCATGAACTTTTTTAGCGCCATCTTCTTGAGTTATTTTTCATATATTAATCATTGTTTGTCACGCTTCCGACCATATACGTTGGTACAACCGTATTCAATATGGAAAAACAAGAATATGAGATATGTTCTAAGCGAAGAGATGTGAAAAACAAGCCGCTATGTACAAGATGCAAGATTAATGGTAGGGAGGCAAGACACTGCGCTTCCCCCGCCAATCCGTCCCAGTATCAAAATGATAATCACTATAACTTTCATTTTCTCTTTTGTGTGTCACTTTATGGGATATGTGAAAAGCACAGTCATATTCATGACTATTCTATATCACAGAAGACATGTTAAATTTTACAACCAGCCTCATAATGACTACACCTAAATAAGTAAAATGCTGAATAAACATTAGAATTATATTCCTTATCTTGTACCCGATATAATTACTTTCTTTCTTTGCACTATCGAGATGAAAGCTTAAATAGGTGAACAAGGACTGCTTCATCCTTAGATGTACATGAACTTTCTGTAACTCGTATAGTCACTGAGCTAAGTGAAGTAATATAACTATATCTATATTTAGGTTTCAGCCACCTCATCGGGGGAAGGGTGAGCAGGGCTGCCAACCAAAAAATGCAAACACCGAGATTCTTTGAGTGAACTGCCTGTAAGTCTTGTCCATTCATTAACCAATCTCTTGGTAAACCAGTTCTTGTCTATTTCTTTCTTAAATCTAAATTTGTCCAATTTATATCCAAATAGAAAGAAATGCTATTAACAGTTAAAAGTTTGGGATTATGAAAAATTCTATCCTAGCCACTAGCAGTTAGCCTAATAAAAGTTTAGACCTGCAGTAAAAGAAATTTGTCATCTTATCGAGTACGGTTGGTGCGATTTGATGTTTTTTTTCTTCAAATTTTGATGAGTAGGTCCTTAATTACTCTTATTTTGTAGACATGTATTTTCATTCAACATGTTTATATTTTATACTTTCAGATCTTTAAGGTTCATATTTTCTGATTGCATATATTTCTATGATTATAGATGGCTTCATGGGGCTGCCGACACTACCCTGACTCCCTCTGTTATATGCGGCGAGTATATAAAGAAGAAAAACAAAAAATCTCCTTGGAAATGTTGGCGAAGATTTGTGTGTCTACCAGAACTATTACGGGATGCTAGTTGGGGACCAGACATGCACAGGGGCCCCTTGTACTGTTTGTGAGAAACGCAGGAAGGTTGGCTGTGAGATGAGGAAAAGTCCCTGAAATTCTCCAACCCACGGGGCTGGCTAAAGCCAAACACCACTGCAGAAACCTTTTATTTTATTTTAATTTTTATTTATTTATTTACTTTTATTTATTATTTGTTTATCTATATTTATTTATTTATTATTATTCATTATTTATTTTTTATTTTGTTTGTAAATGCGGATTATAGCAAGCGGTGGAAAGAAAGATTGCGGCTGCTGTGCATTATTCAGATATCCCAGTTAATTCAATTGCTCCAATTCCTCACTGCTACAAATATCCTGTGTCAGTGCCACCACTCCAGGTGACGGTCCAAGAGGGGTATTTTGATTAAGAGGAGGACTTGGATGCCGAGGACTTGGTTTACCTCATGTGATACCAAAGAAAGTTCCTCACTTCCCAAGCCAAAATGAAGTAAATAACTTGGTCAGGGATATCGTTCTAACCAAGTCCAATGCAGAGCTGTTCATCTCCGGGATGAAACAGTGGAACTTGGTCAAGGAGGAAGTGCAGGTGACAAAGTCATAGAAGTCCGGCATGAACCTTTCTCCGGCTTTTACACGCTTACGGATGATCTCTGGTTTCTGCCATGATGTGCCTTGACAGTTTGACGTTACTGGGATCCTTTTGTGCTCAAGGAGTGGCGGCTCTTCATAGACAGCTCTACCACTCTGCCTGAAAGAAGACTGCTACATTGTAAAAGTCCTGGAAGCTCTGAATACAACCAGTACAATTGGGAAATCATTGGAGACTTTAAGATGGTGGGCTTTTCTGCGTGGTCTCCAGGGAGGCTTTATCAAATTGCAGTGCTTCCTCTGCCTTTGGGACAGTATGACCACTTCTGACCACTACAACAGGAAGAACTGGGAGCAGCGAACAAAATTTGTAGTTGGGACCCGGAACGTCATGTGGGAGCCAATGGCTGATTCCAGGATTGTGCTCATGTCACCACTACACATAAAGTTGGGGTTGATGAAGCAGTTCGTAAAGGCTCTCAACCAGGAATCAGCCGCTTTTAAGTATCTTCTTAACTTCTCCTTAGAGTTATCTGAGGCCAAAATCAAAGGTGATTTTTTTGTTGGACCTCAAAGGAAAAGAAGATGCTTGAGTTTACCAAGCTCTCCAATAATCCCAGTAGGATTGAGAGAATGGCATGGAAATATTTCATAGCAGTTGTCAAGGGCTTCCTGGGCAACCGCAGAATTGAAAACTATCAGCAGCTGGTGCAGGATCTGGTAAAAGCTTTTGGCGCCATGGGATGCACGATGTCCCTTAAACTTCATATGCTGGACGCTCATCATGACATATTCAAAGACAATATGGACACCTACTCAGAAGAAAAAGGCGAGCGATTCAACCAAGATGTGAAGGAGATAGAGCGGAGGAACCAGGACCACTACGATGAGAAAATGATGGGGGCTATATCCGGGAGCTGGTGAAGGAGTGCGATCTGGACGACAACCGCGAATCCAGGAAATCCAGTCATTTCTGACGTGTTTAAGTTGTTTTACGACTGTCATTTGTTTTAACTTGTTTTTTTTTATAAGCTTGTGTCATAAAACAAATATATACTCTGTTGATTTGATCATATGACTGATAAAAAGATATAAACACTTCGAAATATCAAAGTGATCACAATATGAGAAATCAAAAAATGACACTTAAAGACCGGGGAACAAAAAATGTATTACCAGGTGTGTGCTATGGGCGTCCAGAATGTTTTATTTATTGGTGAGAAACTAGTGTTGAAATTAGTTTAATCGCAGACAGTCCAACCATGCTGCGGCACATAATACTGGATACGTGGTGCCAGTAGAAGGGCAGATATACCTCACCTGCATTTGGTAGGGTTCATCTGACGCATTTAGGTAAACTACAATGAAATTTCACTTTTGATTTTTATGATGCTTGATTTATTCTCATATATGGTCAAATATTGAAGAAGTATACAAGCCTAGAGATAACACCTTGGTCAAATCACGAATCCTTATATCCAATATTTTCTTATTCCCCTCCTGTCCTCGGCAGAGGCTTCGAAGGTCATACTTACGTCACAGTCATGATGTTATATTCTCGCAATGTAAACGAAGTGAATTCCAATTTAACCTTCTTGATAGTTAGATTATAAGAACATAAAAACAAAATAATCAGGCAGTATACGTTATCAACATCATCAAGGACCACGGAAAGCTATAGTTTTCACTGCACAGAGAGTATGCAACAAGAAAAACAAAAGTCTATAGCGAACATATATATATGCATGTGTGCGTGCGTGTGTGTGTGTGTGTGTGTGTGTGTGTGTGTGTGTGTGTGTGTGTGTGTGTGTGTGGCGTGTGTGTGTGTGAGTGTGTGTGTGTGAGTGTGTGTTTGTGGCGTGTGTGTGTGTGTGTGTGGGGTGTGTGGTGTGTGTGTGTGTGTGTGTGTGTGTGTGTGTGTGTGTGTGAATGCATGTATGCGTGACGGCTATGAGCGCGAGCAAGGAAGTGTTATGCAATCACTTAGGTTTACACTTACCCTCCAGTATCATTTCGAAGCCATGTGCCACTTTATTTCCGTCCCCAGAATCTGAGAGGAAGGTAGCGGTGAAAAGAGTTTCGGGGAAGGCAACAAAATATTGTCGGGAAAGCTTATCCATGCCACTGCCGCATACCGTCCTGTATGAAATTATTTCCTCGTCATTATATAGAAATCTTGAGAAGGAAGGGATTTTGGTTTTAGTAATCGGGGTCTGGTATCCTCGGAGTTCTTCAGTTGAGGAGAAAAGAGAAAAAGTTTTCCGAATGTGACGCTGCTCCAAGTGCCTACACCATACACCATCCCGTGTGCATCACTAAGGATGATTCCTG
>NC_134793.1:24874129-24878881 GCF_046742065.1 Oratosquilla oratoria | reverse complement strand
AAGGAACGAGGAACAGGACAACAAGAGGAGGGACACTCACCAAGCCACGGGCGCTGTGAAAACCAGGCGGTCGTGATTGCAGCCCGAGGAATCGTAGATTTCGGAGCCGGTCGCAAAGTCGATACGGAAATAGTGAGCTCTAGTGATCTAGAAAAAAAAAAAAAAACAGGCAAGGGATTTTAGTACTTTGCCACTATCGTTTCCATTGTTTGGGACAAGGTCGCCCCGAAGAGGTGAAGTCACAGAAGTAGTAAGAGGGAGAGTTTAAGGCGAATGAATGGAGGCATAGTGGGCGTTCACTCAAATTCAGAATTAACAAAAATCTACTCTTTCAACGTCTGGAATATATAAAGTTCGGAACTTCTAGAAATCGGAATGTTTACCTGTCTATATACCGTAAGGTTTCTCCCCCTTCCATATATGGGCGGTGGCCAGCCAAGGCATGAACCCTTCACCCATCCCTTACCATCTATTTTCCCCTTTTGTCTTGGCTCTCTGTGGATCAAGGGCCATCTCTAATCCTCGCTCGCTCCCTAGGAGGCCGGAATTCCTCAAAGTCACAATTTCCGTCTCAACTTTACTCTAGCCTGTGGGCAAGATACTTCTCGTGTTCCTCGAATTAGTATTAGTCTTTTTTCTTTTTCTTTTACGTTTCCTGACTTCAAACAACACCTCCATATGTAAGTGCCCCATCTCAACCAACATCATCAGTTATTATCGCCAATCCCCAAAATCAATACCATCACCATTATTTACTCACGTTGACTGAGAGGGTGCAGTTGCAGCCATCTGGGTAATTGTTCGGGTAGTTGGGACTTGACCACTTACGCCGGATAGTACCCTGGACGCTGTCGTCCACAGAGATGCTTCCGTCGCATGCTGGACACGGGACTGGTCATCGGAAACAAAGAACCACGGGTTACATCTTCTCTCTTCCTTGGTGCTACATCAACACGGTTGAAATAGAATGTACACACACATACATTTATACATGCATACATACATCCTTACATAAGTACATACATACATACATACATATATACATACATACATACATACATACATACATACATACATACATACATACATACATACATACATACATACATACATACATACATACATACATACATACATACATACATACATACATACATACATACATACATACACACATACATACATACACCGATCCGATAGGAGCGAGAGAAAACGAAGAGAGTGAAGCTTACTGAACATGAATTACTCGTATTACCTGAAGTAGTTGTAGGGGTATGCGAAGGTGTAATGGTATCCGGAGGACAGCTGCTCTCCATGGTAGTCCAGGGGCAAACTTCTTCGCAAAATTTAAACAAAAAGATGTCAAAGCCAGGCTGGAAGAAGAAGAAGAAGAGGAAAAACGTGAGTAGTGATAAAAGACTGCACGAATGATAAGAGCACAGCTCCAAAGTGACGTGACTTCAGAGAACCAAGCTACTCGAATCACGTCACCAATAGAATACAGGTGCATCAAATATTCAAATGAAAGGAATTAAGATTAAAGAAAAAATCCTCCAACACAAATACTCATAATAACCAACACTCAAACACACACAACACTGCACAGAAACATAAATGAATTGCATTTGATGCTGAACAAGAATTAGAAAGAAAACAATGGAAAAGTGAAAACAAAATATCAAAAGAGGGAAAGGTCATGAAAGAATGTTTATCTATCTATCTATCAAGAGCTTTTTCCCCTTCATAAGGGGGGGGTAGCCAAGTCAAAGGGACGTACCCACTCTCCCATGTCTAGCCCCTTTCCTTTGTCGGTAAAAGCCAGTTGAGGAATAGATACATTTTCAGGTTGGTTCCTCTTTCATGATGTCTGATATACAGCAACTCCTCTCAATATTTTACCTTAGTTGCCAAGAAACTGTTTGAGCAGTGGAGGATATTGCTAGGATATACACTTTATACTTACTATGCCATCCAAACAATCTGTATTTGCCCGTGTTTTTGAAGGAGACTGATCCTGTGCCGAGGGTCCTACTCCCAGCATCAGCACCATCATCGTCATCAAAGCCGTCGTCTGCCATAACTTATCATCCATGGTTCCAACTCTGTGATACAGGGAGATACACGAAAAGGTCAAGTGTGAAAACAAAGATCCGGGCAGCATCTAAAAATTCACATGAGTGATAAGATATCAAGTGAACTCATTCCATGCCCATATTCGGTTCATATATGATGTATTCTGGGCGCCACCAAGCGATCTTTTTCATCTGTGGGAGAAACCTCCACACGCCATTGCGACTAAACGTAGTCTGATCAACTCTTTAGCGTCTGTATTCGTCGCTTGTATTTGGGGTCTTGGCTGTCGCGAGGCGGTTGTAATCAGACAAGGGAAAGCCACCCAGAAGCCAAGGAGTTGATTCCATCAGTGAAGGACTTTGATCCTCACGGTTTTGATTAAGGAGAAAGAGGGGTGGGGGAGGAAAGGTGGGTCAAAATGCGCACCCGGTTAGGCAGCGGAAAACATGCAAAATACACGAAAACGGTTTTGCAGGCAACTGTGCAGGGAATTTGTAAAAGGAAAAGGACATCAATTCACTAGAATCAGTACAGAGAAGAATAACCAAAATCATACATGTCCTTACGAAGAGAGGCTTAGGCACCTTAACTTACACTCACTAGAAAAACGCAGAGTGCGGGGTGATCTAATGGAGGTGTTCAAGTGGATCAAAGGCTTTAACAAGGGTGATGCAAACAAGGTCATCATATTAAAACAACAGGGCAGGACTCGCAGTAATGGTTATATATTGGACAAAATTAGATTTAAAAAGGAAATAGATAAGAATTGGTTTACTAACAGAGTGGTCGACGAATGGAATAAACTTAGTAACCATGTACTAAGCGCTGAAACTATCAGTTGTTTTAAGAAACGATTAGACAACTTTATGGATGGGGATGACAAGTGGTGATGGATACGGAACTGCCTAGTGTAGGCCTTATGGTATCTTGCGGTGTCCTTCATTCCTATGTTCTTATGTTCTTAACTAAAAGAAAAAGCGAAGAATTCTTTATGGATGAAGCAGAATTCTTTGCCTATATATAAAACTGTTTTTTCACACATGTATACATATTTCCCATGTTTCTTTGTGCAACTTGGTGGCACATTTCAGTGTTCTGGGTTTCCAGCGTGGTTTTATTTTTTCACTTTCACCAAAAGCAAACGTTCTACATCAAGAGACTGAGAGCTAGTTGATGGTGACAATTGCACATTCTATCAACGTTGCTCAGTTTAGCCACAAACTAAGGGCCAAGAAACAGCTTTTGCGAAATGGTTCTTGACGAGGAGCAAGTATGTGCGCATCGGGAGGATAAACATTTTCTTTTACTCACAAAAGGAGAGACGCCATTCTTGCCTTGCACAGGTTCCGATAAATCACTGGACTTGTGTCTCCTGTGTGTTAGACTGCGTACTCTAATGCAGGATCAAAGAAAAGAAGCCTCGGTATCTTGGTGCCTCTGGTGATCATCCTAGTTCAAAACGATGTCAGTCTCTGAACTCTTAGAATTCCATTCGTCTTCATAAAGGATGGAAACACCTCGACTCCTGTGGATGTGCTCTTGCGTTTATATCTCAGGGGTCTCAGCCTGTTTTCGCTTGCATCCCAAACCCATGTACTGCCGTTGTCCAACCTATCTGAGGATTATTTTAACACTGACTAAAATCCCTAACCCACTACATACAACTAGTTTTCGGCTCATGTCTTCCTTTTGTCAAACACTGAATCCCCCCACCCTCTTCTCGGGAATCATCCAAAGGGAGCCGGTGGGTTCGCTTATTCTGTGGGTTGTTAGATCACTGGTGGATATGAAAACCGACCACCTAGGATGTTCTCACCGTGTACGACAAATTACTTAGAGCTGCAGGTTACTACGTTCACAGTGTGGGAAAAGGTCTGAGGGGTCTGAGGAGGCACAACTGAATTTTGCACTTTCCAGTCCTTGAATGGATGGAGAGAACAGGGAAGAGCCTCTTATATACTGTCCCGATGACGGGAGGAGGAGGAGGAGGCCACGAAGAACACGTGTGCCTGGCAATTATGAGTTGCCGTAAGTCAACATCTGTCGAATGACAAGGTCTAATCTTTCTCTCGCTGTGTGTGTGTGTGTGTGTGTGTGTGTGTGTGTGTGTGTGTGTGTGTGTGTGTGTGTGTGTGTGTGTGTGTGTGTGTGTGTGTGTGTGTGTGTGTGTGTGTGTGTATGCGTGTTTGTGTGTGTGTGTGTGTGTGTGTGTGTGTGTGTGTGTGTGTGTGTGTGTGTGTGTGTGTGCGTGCGTGTGTGCGTGTGCGTGTAAGGTCACAGGATCTCCTATAGATCGGTCTTATATGAGCTCTGAGCTCTCTTCCGGGAGGGGAATAGCTGTCGATCACGAGTCTAGCAAGTGATCCAAGACCATGGTGAATCACACACACACATGTGCATTTGCTGCTCCGTCATGCATCTATAGGAAACGATTAGTTTTCGATTAGCGCTTTCATGGTCATCGCTTAGTTGTATCATTTCTGATGGAGACAGGTGGAAGATCCCTTATTAAAAACGCATCGTCGTTTCTGCAAATGTACGTGTCTTCCATCACCAGGGCTGCCTCACTCAGGTAATTACATTTTTTTTTTCCATAGATAGTCGTAGGTAATCCTTATTTGAAAAGGAACAGGAGAAAGTCGAGAATGAAGAACGGTGGAAGATCAGCTAGGTAGTGAA
>NC_134793.1:24859129-24871629 GCF_046742065.1 Oratosquilla oratoria | reverse complement strand
TTCTCCTATGCAGGTGTGAGGAGATTAGCGGATTACCCGTGACCTCTGCCCTTTTAAATGGTTCAGAGACCTGATGAGGAGAGGGTGTGTGTGGAGGGGGTGGGGGAGGAGGAGGAGGAGGAGGGAGAGGAGAGGGTGAAGCTGAGGAGGAGGGGGTGGTAGAGGCGGAATGTTGCAATTTATGGCTATAATAGGGGATATTTGATATTAGGTCGCATTGCAAATTGATGGAAGGGGCTTTTTCTCTAATGTATATAGATTCTAAGAGCTGGAGTTTTCTTGAATTATAATGGTGTCCAATGATTTTAGTATTTTTAGATATTAAATCCCTTGTGATTACTATGTTGTGGCATTTCTTTAGGTGTTCTTTTATCGCCATGCTCTCATTACACATAATTGCCAAGGCACACGTGTTCTTCGTGGCCTCCTCCCCCTCCTCCCATCAGCGGGACAGTATATAAGAGGCTCTTCCCTTTCCTCTCCATCCATCCAAGGACTGGATGGTGTGAGATTCAGTTGTGCCCCCTCAGACCCCTCAGACCTTTTCCCCCACTGTGAAGGTAGTAACCTGCAGCTCTAAGTAATTTGTCGTACACGGTGAGAACATCCGAGGTGGTCGGTTTTCATATCCAACAGTGATCTAACAACCCACAGAGTAAGCGAACCCACCGGCTCCCTTTGGGTGATTCCCGAGAAGAGGGTGGGGGAATTCAGTGTTTGACAAAAGGAAGACATGAGCCGAAAACTAGTTGTATGTAGTGGGTTAGGGATTTTAGTCAGTGTTAAAATGATCCTCAGGTAGGTTGGACAACGGCAATACATGGATTTGTGATGCAAGCGAAAACAGGCTGAGACCCCCTGAGATATAAAGGCAAGATTTTGGTTATTCTTCTCTGTACTGATTCTAGTGAATTGATGTCCTTTTCCTTTTACAAATTCCCTGCACAGTTGCCTGCAAAACCGTTTTCGTGTATTTTGCATGTTTTCCGCTGCCTAACCGGGTGCGCATTTTGACCCACCTTTCCTCCCCAACCCCTCTTTCTCCTTAATCAAAACCGTGAGGATCAAAGTCCTTCACTGATGGAGTCAACTCCTTGGCTTCTGGGTGGATTTCCCTCGTCTGGTCACTACCGCCTCGCGACAGCCAAGACCCCAAATACAAGCGACGAATACAGACGTCAAAGAGTTGATCAGACTACGTTTAGTCGAAATGGCGTGTGGAGGTTTCTCCCACAGATGAAAAGGATCGCTTGGTGGCGCCCAGAATACATCATATATGAACCGAATATGGGCATGGAATGAGTTCACTTGATATCTTATCACTCATGTGAATTTTTAGATGCTGCCCGGATGTTTGTGACCACTTGAACTTTTCGTGTATCTCCCTGCACAGCACAGAGTTGGAACCATGGATAAGTTATGGCAGACGACGGCTTTGATGACGATGATGGTGCTGATGCTGGGAGTAGGACCCTCGGCACAGGATCAGTCTCCTTCAAAAACACGGGCAAATACAGATTGTTTGGATGGCATAGTAAGTATAAAGTGTATATCCTAGCAATATCCTCCACTGCTCAAACAGTTTCTTGGCAACTAAGGTAAAATATTGAGAGGAGTTGCTGTATATCAGACATCATGAAAGAGGAACCAACCTGAAAATGTATCTATTCCTCAACTGGCTTTTACCGACAAAGGAAAGGGGCTAGACATGGGAGAGTGGGTACGTCCCTTTGACTTGGCTACCCCCCCCCCTTATAAAGGGGAAAAAGCTCTTGATAGATAGATAGATAGATAAACATTCTTTCATGACCTTTCCCTCTTTTGATATTTTGTTTTCACTTTTCAATTGTTTTCTTTCTAATTCTTGTTCAGCATCAAATGCAATTCATTTATGTTTCTGTGCAGTGTTGCGTGTGTTTGACTGTTGGTTATTATGAGTACTTGTGTTGGAGGATTTTTTCTTTAATCTTAATTCCTTTCATTTGAATATTTGATGCACCTTTATTCTATTGGTGACGTGATTCGAGTAGCTTGGTTCTCTGAAGTCACGTCACTTTGGAGCTGTGCTCTTATCATTCGTGCAGTCTTTTATCACTACTCGCGTTTCTTCTTCTTCTTCTTCTTCTACCAGCCTGGCTTTGACATCTTTTTGTTCAAATTTTGCGAAGAAGTTTGCCCCTGGACTACCATGGAGAGCATCTGTCCTCCGGATACCATTACGCCTTGTCCTTCGCATACCCCTACAACTACTTCAGGTAATAATTCATGTTCAGTAAGCTTCACTCTCTTCGTTTTCTCTCGCTCCTATCGGATCGGTGTATGTATGTATGTATGTATGTATGTATGTATGTATGTATGTATGTATGTAGGTAGGTATGTATGCATGTATGTATTCATGTATGAATGTATGTGTGTGTATATTCTATTTCAACTGTGTTGATGTAGCACTAAGGAAGAGAGAAGATGTAACCCGTGGTTCTTTGTTTCCGATGACCAGTCCCCTGTCCAGCATGCGACGAAAGCTTCTCTGTGGACAACAGCGTCAAGGGTAATATCCAGCGTAAGTGGTCAAGTCCCAACTACCCGAACAATTACACAGATGGCTGCAACTGCACCCTCACAGTCAACGTGAGTCAATAATGACGCCAGTGGTGATGGTATTGGTTTTGGGGATTGGCGATGATGTTTGTTGAGATGGGGCACTTATGTACATATGGAGGCCTTGTGGAAGTCAGGAAACGTAAAAAAAGAAAAAAAAAGAAAAAAAGAAAAGAAAAGACTAATACTAATTCGAGGAACACGAGAAATATCTTGCCCACAGGCTAGAGCAAAGTTGAGACGGAAATTCTGAATTTGAGGAAATCCGGCCTCCTAGGGAGCGAGCGAGGATTAGAGATGGCCCTTGATCCAAAGAGAGCCAAGACAAAAGGGGAAAATAGATGGTAAGGGATGGGTGAAGGGTTCATGCCTTGGCTGGCCACCGCCCATATATGGAAGGGGGAGAGACCTTATGGTATATAGACAGGTAAACATTCCGATATCTAGAAAAGGTTAAGCGTTAGGATTTTTTTCTGAGGTCTAGAAGTTCCGAACTTTATACATTTCAGACGTTGAAAGAGTAGATTTTTGTTCATTCTGAATCTGAGTGAACCCCACTATGCCTCCAAACGGCTTTAACTTCCTCTTTTACTACTTCTGTGACTTCACCTCTTCGGTGAGATCTTGTCCCAAACGATAGAAACGATGGTGGTGAAGTACTAAAATCCGTTGCCTGTTTTTTTTTTTTTTTTTTTTTTTTTTTTTTTTTTTTTTCTTAGACAAGCCCACCGGGGGCCTTGGCCTGCGGCGCTGCGCGCCCTGGGCTACGCCCCTTTTTTGGAAAATAAAATATCAAAATCATATTGCTTTTTATTTCTTGTCAACATCTAGCTGTTCTCGCAAGTCCTTCGAGTTCTTCTTCTTCGAGTTCTTCTTCTTCTTCTTCTTCTTCTTCTTCTTCTTCTTCTTCTTCTTCTTCTTCTTCTTCTTCTTCGAGTTCTTCGAGTTCTTCTTCGAGTTCTTCTTCGAGTTCTTCGAGTTCTTCTTCGAGTTCTTCGAGTTCTTCTTCGAGTTCTTCGAGTTCTTCTTCGAGTTCTTCGAGTTCTTTTTCGAGTTCTTCGAGTTCTTCTTCGAGTTCTTCGAGTTCTTCTTCGAGTTCTTCTTCGAGTTCTTCTTCGAGTTCTTCTTCGAGTTCTTCGAGTTCTTCTTCGAGTTCTTCGAGTTCTTCTTCGAGTTCTTCTTCTTCGAGTTCTCCTTCTTCTTCGAGTTCTTCTTCTTCGAGTTCTCCTTCTTCTTCGAGTTCTTCTTCTTCGAGTTCTTCTTCGAGTTCTTCTCTTTCGAGTTCTTCGAGTTCTTCTTTTTCGAGTTCTTCGAGTTCTTCTTTTTCGAGTTCTTCGAGTTCTTCTTTTTCGAGTTCTTCGAGTTCTTCGAGTTCTTCTTCTTCGAGTTTTTCGATTTCTTCTTCGAGTTCTACTTCTTCTTCGAGTTCTTCGAGTTCTTCTTCTTCCTCTTCTTCGAGTTCTTCGAGTTCTTCGAGTTCTTCTTCTTCTTCTTCTTCTTCTTCTTCTTCTTCTTCTTCTTCTTCTTCTTCTTCTTCTTCTTCTTCTTCTTCTTCTTCTTCGAGTTCTTCCTCTTCTTCTTCTTCGATTTCTTCGAGTTCTTCTTCTTCTTCGAGTTCTTCTTCTTCACCGTAGTTGGCGGTGTTACCGATTTACCACCAAACGCGAAGGGTCAGTTTATTTTTTACTTATATAGATTACTGGAGCTGCCAACATCCATATCGGGTTTGCGAACAGTTCCAAGATCTACGATGACTCGGGCTGTATGCACGACCGCCTGCTTTTCGACGGCAGCTTTGCTTGGTGAGTGTCTCTCCTCTTGTTGTCCTGTACCCCGTTCCTTCTCACGAATCATCCATAGTGAAGCACACGGGATGGGTTATGGTGTAGGCACTTGGAGCAGCGTCACATTCGGAAACATTTTTTCTTTTCTTTTCAACTGAAGAACTCCGAGGATTCCAGACCCCAATTACTAAAATCAAAATCCCTTCCTTCTCAAGATTTCTATATAATGACAAGGAAATAATTTCATACAGGGTGGTATGCGGCAGTAAGATTGATCAGCTTTCCCGTAATTTTTCTCGAGTACACAACGACATGTATTTCACCGCTACCTTCGTCTCAGATTCTGGGGACGGAAATAAAGTGGCAACTGGCTTCGAAATGATGCTGAAGGGTAAGTGTAAACCTGAGTGGTGGCATAGCGCTTGCTTGCGCTCATACCTGTCACACATGCATGCATTCATACACATACACACACATGCATACATATATGTATATGTATATATATACATATATATACATATATATATATACATATATATATACAGTATATATATATATATATATATATATATATATATATATATATATATATATATATATGTTCACTATAGACTTTTGGTTTGCCTTGTTATATACTCTCTGTGCAGTGTAAACTATAGCTTTACGTGGTCCTTGATGACGTTAATAACGTATACTGACTGAATATTTTGGTTTTCAGTTCATATACCCTAACATTCAAGAAGGTCCAAATGGAATTCACTTCCTTTCCATTGCGAGAAGATCACATCATGACTGTAACGTCAGGATAACCTTTGAAGCCTCTACCGAGGACAGGAAGGGAATAAGAAAACATTGGATATAAGGATTCGTGATTTGACCAAAGTGTTACCTCCACGCACATGTGTACTTCTTCAGTATTTTACCATTTATGAAAATATATCAAGCATCATAAAAATCAAAAGTGAAATTTCATTGTAGTTTACCTAAAAGCGTCAGATGAACCCTACCAAATGCAGGTGAGGTATATCTGCCCTTCTGCTGGCACGACGTAACCCAGTACTACATGCCGCAGCATGGTTGGAGTCTCTGCGACTAAACTAATTTCCCCACTGGTTTCTCACCAATAAATAAAACATTCTGGACGCCCATAGCACACACCTGGTAATACATTTTTTGTTCCCCGGTTTTAAGTGTCATTTTGTGATTTCTCATATTCCATTATTATGTAAAAAGATTATTTAATCAGAAGTTTGGTTTTCTGATCACTTTGATATTTTGAAGTGTTTCTATTTTTGATTTTTTTTTTATCAGTTCATATGATCAAATCAACAAAGTATATATTTATTTCACGGAACAAGCTTGTAAGAAACAAGTTAAAACAAATGACAGTTGTAAAACAACTTAAACACGTCAGAAATGAGTGGATTTCCTGGATTCGCGGTTGTCGTCCAGGTCGCACTCTCACACCAGCTCCCGGATATAGACCCCATCATTTTCTCATCGTAGTGGTCCTGGTTCCTCCGCTCTATCTCCTTCACATCTTGGTGGAATCGCTTGCCTTGTTCTTCTGAGCAGGTGTCCATGTTGTCTCTGAATTTGTCCAGATGAGCGTTCAGTATATGAAGTTTAAGAGACATCCTGCATCCCATGGCGCCAAAAGCTTTTACCAGATCCTGCACCAGCTGCTGATAGTTTTCAGTTCTGCAGTTGCCCAGGAAGCCCTTGACAACTGCTATGAAACATTTCCATGCCATTCTCTCAATCCTACTGAGATTATTGAAGAACTTGGTAGACTCAAGAACCTTCTTTATCAGAGGTCCAACAAAAATCCCACCTTTGATTTTGGCCTTAGATAACTTTAGGGAGAAGTTAAGAAGCTACTTAAAAGCGGCTGATTCCTGGTTGAGAACCTTCAACGAACTGCTTCATCAACCCGAACTTTATGTGTAGTGGTGACATGAGCACAATCCTGGAATCAGCCAGTGGCTCCCACATGACGTTCCGGGTCCCAACTACAAATTCGTTCGCTGCTCCCAGTTCTTCCTGTTGTAGTGGTCAGAGGTGGTCATCCTGTCCAAAAGGCAGAGGAAGCACTGGAATTTGATAAAGCCTCCCTGGAGACCAAGCAAGAAAGTCACCACCTTAAAGTCTCCAATGATTTCCCAGTTGTACTGGTTGTATTCCAGAGCTTCCAGGACTTTTACAATGTAGTAGTCTTCTTTCATGCAGAGTGGTAGAGCTGTCTATGAAGAGCCGCCACTCCTAGGGCACAAAAGGCATCCCAATAACGTCAAACTGTCAAGGCACATCATGGCACAAACAGAGATCATCCGTAAGAGTGTAAAAGCCTGAGAAAGGTTCGTGTAGTCGACTTCTCTGACTTGTCTGACTATGCACCTCCTCCTCCTCCTTGACCAAGTTCCACTGCTTCATCCTGGAGATGAACAGCTCTGCATTGGACTTGGTTAGAACGATATCCCTGACCAAGCTCTTTACTTCTTTTTGGCTTGGGAAGTGAGGAACTTTCTTTGGTATCTCATGCCGGTAAACCAAGTCCTCAGCATCCATGTCCTCCTCTTAATCAAAATACTCCTCTTGGACTTCACCTGGAGCGGTGGCACTGAGACAGGATATTTGTAGCAGTAAGGAATTGGAACAATTGATAATGGGATATCTGAATAATGCACAGCAGCAGCAATCTTTCCTTTCCACCGCTTGCTATAATCCGCAAGGCAAAAAAAAAAAAAAAAAAAAAAGTAAATAAATAAATAAATAAATAAATAAATAAATAAATAAATAAATAAATAAATTAATTAATAAATAAATAAATAAATAAATAGATAAATAAATAAATAAATAAATAAATAAATAAATAAATAAATAAATAAATAAACAAATAAATAAATAAATAAATAAATAAATAGAATAAAATAAAAGTTTCTGTAGTGGTGTTTGGCTCTAGGCAGCCCCGTGGAATGGAGAATTTCAGGGACCTTTCCTCATCTCACAGCCAACCTTCCCGCGTTTTCTTCTCACAACAGTAGCAAGGGGCCCTGTGCTTGTCCTGGTCCCCAATTAGCATCCCGTAATAGTTCTGGTAGACTTCACAAATCTTCGCCAACATTTCCAAGGAGATTTTTTGTTTCTCTTCTTTATATACTCGCCGCATATAACAGAGGGAGTCAAAGTAGTGTCGGCAGCCCCATGAAGCCATCTGAAATCATAGAAATATATGCAATCAGAAAATATGGATCTTAAATATCTGAAAGTATAAAATATAAACATGTTGAATGAAAATACATGTACAAAATAAGTAGAGTAATTAAGGACCTACTCATCAAAATTTGAAAAAAACATCAAATCGCACCAATTGTACTCGATAATATGACAAATTTCTTTTACTACAGTTCTAAAATTTTATTAGGTTAACTGCTAGTGGCTAGGATAGAATTTTTATAATCCCAAACTTATAACTGTTTAATAGCATTTCTTTTCTATTTGGATTTAAATTGGACAAATTTAGATTAAAGAAGGAAATAGACAAGAACTGGATTACCAAGAGATTGGTTAATGAATGGACAAGACTTATAGGCAGTTCACTCAAGGAATCTCGGTCGATCCTGCGTTGTTGGTTGGCAGCCCTGCTCACCCTTCCCCCGATGAGTTGGCTGAAACCTCAAGGTTCCTTAAAATATAGTTATATTTCTTCACTTAGCTCAGTGACTATACGAGTTACAGAAATTTCATGTACATCTAAGGATGAAGCAGTCCTTGTTCACCTATTTCAAAGCTTTCCATCTCGATAGTGCAAAGAAAGAAAGTAATTATATCGGGTACAAGATAAGGAATATAATTCTAATGTTTATACAGCATTTTACTTATTATCGCTGTGTCCAGTCATTATGAGGCTGGTTGTAAAATTTAACATGTCTTCTGTGATATAAAATAGTCATGAATATGACTGTGCTTTCACATATCCCATAAAGTGACACATAAAAGAGAAAATGAAAGGTTTATATGATTATCTTTTGATACTGGACGGATGGCGGGAAGTGCAGCTTCTTGCTCCCTCCCTCTCTCACTCACTCCCTCCACCCCAATCAATGTAATGAGTCAAAATTGAACATTACTTGAGTACATAGCGCTCATTGTTTTTCACATCTCGATTAGCTTATGGCTTTCATTATCTCATATTCATTGTCTTCTTGAATCTTTGAATACTGTTGTACCAACGTATACGGTCGGAAGAGTGACACTCAGATCGGAAATTGAAATGATTATATATGAAAAAGTATACTACGATGCAACTTACGAGACACCATAAAAAAAGTTCATGAGGGGCGTCTCTGTCACCACAGTGCGTAATGGAAGATCTATCTCCTCCCTTCCTCCCACTCTTGCAATATACTGTAGAGTGATTGAAATGCTACGGTTGGTAAAATCATGATCCATTTAGCCGTCAATTATTATGACGTTTCTAGGATGCACCACGTGGAGGCGGATCATACTTTTTCATATTTAGATATTTCTCGAGTGAGGAAAACTATGGAAAACCTGAGTGTGAGGACAGTACGAACCCCAAGTAAAAACACCCAAGTGAGGAAGCGCAGGTCAAGGCAGAGACTGACCCGAGGCCCCTGCTCCAGGAGGAACGAGAGTGAAACGGAAGTGTAGGATTTGACTCTCTTATTTATGGAAGAGAGAGAAGCGGTTCTCAGTGACTTGCAGAAAGTTGACCCCGACTTACGAGATCTTTATGAAAGAGCAGAGAGTGGCATTAAACGCTGTGAGGAGTATTACTTGGAAGGGGGAGTACTATTCCGCCGGTAGGCGGAAAGTATCTGCCCCACTGATAATACAATTTGGTCCGAGAGACAGCAAGTGATGTTGTCTAGGGTCTACCGGGAAGAAGTTATGCGGCTAGGACACGATAGCCCCTTTTCTGGACATTTGGGTGTACGTAAAACTTCAGACCGTATCTGGCAACATTTCTACTGGCCAGGGATTATCGAGGGATGCGGCACAGCACTGTCGTACTTGTCACACTTGTCAGGTGGTAAGAAAACCTAACCAGCCTGTAGCTGTAGTTACTTTCTAGCCAATACCTGTGGGAGAGGAAACCTTTGCTAAAGTTACTGTGAATGTGGTAGGGCTGTTGCCTCAGACTGTTATAAGGCATGAGTATATTCTCACCTTTATAGATACATTTTCTAGGTACCCCGAGGCGATACCACTACGTAAAGTGCGCGCCAAGGTGGTGTTGTATGAACTGATTAGCTTCTTTACGAAGTGGGTGCTACTTCGGGACCAGGGGCCTGTTTTTTGTCCAGAGAGGTTGTGCGGAGCTTGGGAGCACTGGGTATAACTAAATTCACGTTGAGTGCTTACCATCCCCAAAGTCAAGGTGCCCTTAAACGGCACCACCATACATTAAAAATAATGTTAAAGAAGTGGTGTTTAGAAAAAAGATACAGGGTGGGACCAAGTGTGCGAGGTACCTAACAAATCACTGGGCCTCTCCCCTTTTGCATAAGTGTTCGGACACAAGGTTCCAGGACCCCTTAATGTCCTGAAAGAGTGTTTATTGAAAGGTCATAGTTCTGCCTCCAAGGACATGTTGAAGACGGTGACTGACATAAAAGGTAAGTTGGTCATATGTTGGAAAATGGCCAGAGCAAGTTTAGAAAGTGCTAGGGAAACATGGAAATAAAACTATGGTAGAAACGCCAAAGTGCGGGAATGTAATCCCGGTAATAAAGTGTTGGTATTGCTATATTTTCTAGGTAAGCCCTTAAGGGACAAGTTCGGTGGACCCTACGTAGTAGTGAAACGAGTAGGAGAACTTTACTACATTGTTGCCACTCCGGACCGGAGGCGGAGTCAACAATTATGTCTTGTGAATATGCTGAAAGCGTACCAGGAGAGGGAACCGAGCCCGGTGAGTGAAACTAGCGGGGTCTTTGTACGCTTTCTATCGTGCCTAAGGAAGACGAGGACACGGCCTCCCCCACTCTAAAGATCTCTCCATTCTCCTCTGCGCAGTTCCCAGCCCCGTTTCCATCGCCCCCGTCAGCTTCCAAGTCTTACACCCGCAGACCACCGCTGGCAGAATACACCGATTGGAAATTCCACGTTTCAAACATAAAGGTAGAGAGCCTCTGAGGACCTTAGCACACTCACCAAACACTCTCCAACCAATTGTAATGCGTCTTCTCATTACATTATCATAATCCTTCGTCACCCTCACCATCTGGCCCAAACAATTATACTCCTCAACTTTTTCAAGACTCTCACCATCAATTACAATCTTTTCACCCCAAATCCTCGTATTGAACATCACTCTGGCTCCACTTCCATTCACTTTCAAACCCATCTCGAGACCTTCCCCGTTCAGACCACTCAGCATATCCTGCAAGTTCTCTGCTCTTTTTGAAACAAGAACAATGTCATCCGCAAATCTTAGGTGGTTCAAGCATTCGCCACCAATCTTCAAACCCCTCCTTTCCCAACTAATCTCCTTGAAAATATCCTCCAAGCAAGCTGCAAACAATTTGGGCCAAATTGCAGTCCCCTCTCGATCTTGATCTCCTCTGCATCCCAATGTAGTCGGATTATAGCGGTACACCTCGCACAAATATTTTTCCCAAACTCCCACGATCTGCTCGTTTGTTCCCTGCTTGCGTAGCAAATTCAGCATTGCTATTTGTTCCAGCGAGTCAAAGGCCCTCTCGCAATCTACAAAAGCCAAGCAGAGAGGTACACCGCATTCTGTCGCTTTCCCGATTAGTTGCTTCATCGCCTGCAAACGGTCTAGAGTCGAACATCCACTCCTAAAGCCCGCCTACCCCCCTCCCCCACAAACCTGACCCCCCCTCCATCCCAAACCTGACCCAGTCCACTTGAAAGGATCCTGGAGAACACTTTATATGCATTCGATAGCGAACCATTGTTCGATAGTTACCAAGGTCCACCCGGTCTCCTTGGAGAAGACAAATGCCCCACAACTACAGATGACCTGATTGAGGGAAAGAGGACAGTGCAGATTGAGAAACGGAGAGAGAATATATGTATGTATGTGTGTATAAATTATGGGCGTACAGAATATTATCTTCATTAGTGAGAAACCAGTGGGAAGATTAGTTTAGTCGTTGACAATCCGAACATGCTGCGGCAAGTAGTTCTGTCTATAGCTGTCATAAATGTTTGACATTCTGGCTCCGTTCCAAGGTAACACTTGGATTTTGGCTTGCGTCCTGGTGACCTAATTCTACTTATACAGCCATACTAGTTCTCTCTCTCTCTCTCTCTCTCTCTCTCTCTCTCTCTCTCTCTCTCTCTCTCTCTCTCTCTGTGGTGACACATATACCATCTTTATGATCATCATTATTTTTATTCGATTATTTTTTTACATTATTTTTTTTTAGTTTTCTTCATATCTCACCATTTATAGCGTACGTCTAATGTAGACACATTGTGACAAGTTGAGGAAAGAAGAAAAAGAAGTCACGGGTCTAGATCTGAGTTCAGAGTTTATTCCTGACCGGTTTCGCCTTACGCTTCAACATCTAGTGTTGGCATGTGACCTAGTACCCAGTTCTTATGCAATCACACTCGTTTGTTTTCCTTATTATGTAACTTTTATTACCATCAAACAAATATTAACAACTGTGGCAGTACTCTCCTAAGCAAGTGGCAAGGAAGGCTGGCAACAACTGAAATTATCGCTATAACAAACAATATATCACTGATAACAATAGCAGTACTAATATGGTCATCATTTAACTATCACATGATATGAACTGGATTAGATACCTTATTTGAAACGCCAGATACCATATACCGTATGATGTAGATCAGACGTGGGAAGTACAATTTCAAAATACGCATACTAGTAAGATGATTCATACTTACACCTCGTTTAAGGACAGACAACCCCCAAAATCTAGCTCGCCCAAAATGGTTTGACAAAGAAACTGAAAGAAGTATTACTAAAAAGAAATAAGCTTATAAGAAATACAAGTGTTCTGGTGCACCTAACGACTATCAAAGCTATGTGGTTATACACAGGGGTTTTAAAGTGACAATAAAAAAGCGACAATATGAATTGAATATTGCTGA
>NC_134793.1:24831629-24836629 GCF_046742065.1 Oratosquilla oratoria | reverse complement strand
GAAAACCCACCAGCCATGAAGCTGGGGTATGACAGAGGAGAAGGAGAGTGTCTTCACGAATGTTTTTTTTTTCTATGCAGGGAATTTGTAAAAGGGAAAGATTGAAATAAGTAAAAAAAATAATGATACAAGTGAAGGAGAAAAATGATTATGGATGAAGCAGAAGTCTTTGCCTATATATAAAACTGTTTTTTCACACGTATAAAAATCTCATCTTTCTTTGTGCAACTTGTTGGCACTTTTCAGTGTTCTGGGTTTCCAGCGTGGTTTTATTATTTCACTCTCACCAAAAGTAAACGTTCTACATCAAGAGACTGAGAGCAAGTGGATATGAGAATTGTACATTCTACCAACGTTGCTCAGTTTAGCCACAAACTAAGGCCCGATAAACAGTTTTTGCGAGATGGCTGTTGACGAGGAGCAAGTATGTGTGCAGCGGGAGGATAAACATTTTCTTTTACTCACAAAGCGAGAGGCGCCACTCTTGCCTTGCACAGATTCCGATAAACCACTGCACTTGTGTCTCCTGTGTGTTAGTGTGAGTATTCTAATGCAGGACCAAAGAAAAGAAGCCTCGGTATCTTCGCCTCTCTGGTGATCATCCTAGTTCAAAACGAAGTCAGTCTCTTAGCTCTGAGAATTTCCATCTTCTTTATAAAGGATGGAAACACCTCGACTCGTGTGGATGTGCTCTTCCGTTTAAATCTCAGGGGTTCTCAGCTTGTTTTAGCTTGTATCCTAAACCCATGTATTGTCGTTGCCAAACCTACCTGAGGGTCATTTTAACATTGAGTAAAATCACTAAGCCACTACCTACAACTAGTTTTCGGCTCATGTCTTCCTTTTGTCAAACTTTGAATCCCTCACCCTCTTCTCGGGAATCACCCAAAGGGAGCCGGTGGGTTCGCTTATTCTGTGGGTTGTTAGGTCACTGTTGGATATGAAAACCGACCACCTGGGATGTTCTCACCGTGTACGACAAATTATTTAGAGCTGCAGGTTACTTCGTTCACAGTGTGGGAAAAGGTCTGAGGGGTCTGAGGGGGCACAACTGAATCTCACAGTTTCCAGTCCTTGAATGGATGGAGAGGACAGGGAAGAGCCTCTTATATATTGCCCCGCTGATGGGAGGAGGAGGCGAAAAAGCCCGTACAGAGCCACGAAGAACACGTGTGCTTTACAGTTATGTGTAATGAACATGGCCAGTGACGTACTAATGGTCAGGGAGGTGTCGTAAATCAACATCTGTCAAACTCGAGCCACTCAGGCGGGTTGGGACAGTTGCTCACTAGAGCCGGTGTCAAGATTACGATCAGCACGGGAACAAAAATAGGAGGCATTTTTAAGAACCAAAACAAAGTCGTGGCCAACGAAGAAGAAAATAGTATCGTCTACAAGATACCGTGTGGAAACTGTCCCATGAGCTACTATGGGGAAACCAGCAGAGGTATTAAAAAGCGGACACTGGAGCACAGGAATGGCGTCAAGGCACGCCGAGTATCAAACTCGCTAGGGGTTCATGTAGATAATCATGGCCACTTACCAAACTGCGACAAAATAGAAAGGACTTCCTAAGAGAAGGAGGAAAATAACTGAAGCAGCTTACATCGCTTCCCATCCAAACAACAACAACCGCGATGGGTTCATTAAGCTAACAAAAAACGTTTGATAGTTGGCGAGGCAGAGTGGAGGAGGACGAGAGGTCAGGTTGATCATGGCGGAACGCGAAGAGCTTCGGTGGGCATATAGGATGTGAATTGTTTCAAGGTGTATGTACTCTGAAGTCCTGGTAAGGATGAAACGTCACAATAAACCCCTTACGGTTCTGTGTTTATCTCACCACCTTTCCACTCATCTTTCTTATATACTTCAATATATATATATATACATATATATGTATATATATATACATATATATACATATATATTATATGTATATATATATATATATATATATATATATATATATATATATATATATATATATATATATATATATATACATACTCCATACCATATCTCTATCTATATGCCGAGAGATTTCTCCCCCTTTTAAGGGAGGTAGCCAAGTCAGAGGCACGTACCTATTCCCACCTATTTCAGTCCCTTCCATCACCCCTCTCCCATCTCAGCTTCTCATGGATGTAGGGCCATCCCTACATCCGCCAACTGCCCTGGGTCAAGCGCAATGCAGCAAGACACAGTACATCCACAGCAAGGCCGCTTTATTTAATCGTCGACTCTCCCCCCACCCCCATTCCCTGCCTTTCAGTCCCCCCCCCCATGAAGAAAAAGAGAAGATGGGGAGAAATCCCTTCGGACTGCGTCAAAATATCATTCTCACATAAACACCCCCTACCCCCATCCCCATTCTTTGCATAACAGTATCATCCATACACAGTCATTCTCCACTCGTCCCTATCTCCTACCCTCTCCCTTCCTTGCTCAACAGACATTTCCCTCTTGCTTAGCGCTCCCTTCACCCTATCCATCTATCTCATCCTCGGTCGTCCCCATCCTTTATTATTCTAGTGATTTTTGTGTCATCTGCAAACACGTTGGTGTAGCTTGTACTGCCCATTATGTCATTTACGGACATCAGAAACACTTCTCTAGCTAGCGTTCTCTTACACCAGTCTTTCATAAACTCGTTTATCTGGACTGACGGAGATATAATCTGTTATGGATTTTTGAGCGCATATTGTGGGTGCGGCCTCCAATGTTCTCTTGAACCGGCCTTTCATAAAATCGTTTATTCTTTGAAGGAGCTCGCCTCCAAGTCTTCAGATATGCTCCTTTTCTCGCAAAAGTCGATGGCGAGGTACCATCCATCCTTGTTTCTATCCATATCTATAAATTGTGTGTATCTCTAAGAAACTCACTACTTGCCTCATCTTCCGCCTTTCTTCATTCTCGACTTCGTCCTCCTTTTTTTCAAGGAAGGTTTACCTACGACTACCTATGGGAAAAAATGTAATTAGCTGAGTGAGGCAAGCATGGTAATGCGCCATTGATGGAAGACTCGTACATTTGCAGAAACGATAATGCGTTTTTAATAAGGGATCTTCCACCTGTTTCCATCATAAGTGGTACATTAAACGATGTACATTAGAACACTAATCGCAAAATAATCGTTTCCATAGATGTATGACGGAACAGCTGAGACTAGCGAACGCACATGTGTGTGTGTGATTCACCGTGTCTTGGATCACGTGTTGGACTCATGATCGACAACTACTCCCCTCCTGGAAGAGATCTCAGAGCTCATATATGACCGATCTATGGGTAATACTTTGACCTTACACGTACACACACACCCAACTCCCGGCCCACGAGATTTGGAGTAACGACTCGCAGCGCAGCGGTACTGAAATTATTTCAGCCCTGGCAGGTACTCGAATCCGGACCGCCGTCGTGGCAAGATTTCTACCACTGTGCCACCGAGTCACGTGTGTGCTTGCGAGGGACTCTGTCTTACAAAATAAGTACTGTATACACGTACTTTTAATACAAAAAAATCACGTTCATTTTCCCTCTAGACGAAATTCCTCCAATGAGGTTCGAAAAAAAGCCCCGGCAGAAAAAAGACCCCCCAAAAAACGCCTAGGACAAAAGCCCCGGCGGGAAAAAAAGCCCCAAATAGGGATCTTACTGGCGGAAAAAAAAGTCCCACCTTGGAAATACACAGGCGGAAAAAAGACCTAGTTTGTAGAAAAGTCCCAATTAGGTGGTAAAAAGACCCAATTAAAAAAATGAGACTAGATTTTTATTAAAACTATATGCTTATTGAATAAAAGATAAGTGAACATAATACGTTAGATTGTAAACCAAAATAGAAATACAAAGATAATATTATGAAATAGTACATTGGAGTTTTAGTATACTTAGTAAGGCCTCGTGCATTCTCTAAGAGGGTCGTGGCAATAAGTGCTTGGTCTTTTCGAAAAGCCTTGATCGCGATCTATACAGATGGATGGTCGTGTCCTATCATCTGTTTCAAGGCGCGATTCCACGCCTCACAATGACTGTTCGTACGATGCTCACCAGACAAGATTTATATGGTGAACGTTCCAAAGTTCGGGTGGAAAAAGGGGAGGTGAGGTGTGGAGCACACAAAGCTATGTTAGCACATCACCTGGACGTGCTGCAGGCATCTGGATACTGCGATATCCTCCAGACACGTAGGTTGCATCGAAATAATCCACCAGACAATGCAGTCGCTCGGGAACAATAGTTCCTAGGAATGCCACTCCCTCCGAAACTCTGTCAGATGGTAGAAAAGCCAAGGCATCCAGCATCAAACAAAATAGTCTAATTTCAGTATCTGTCTTATACAACGTCACAAGGAACAATTCCTGGTTCTTCCTCCAGGTACTCTGTGTTAAATGAAAGAAACAACCGTGGCACTGACAGCAGTCCGAATAGTATTCACAGTAAGTTCGAAGTCTGTTGTAATTGTCGTAGGATCAGGGTTGAATCCTAATGTGGCACACTGTTCGACAATGGCTTGGAAAAGTTCCTCATATATGTTCTGTGATTTGCCAGACAGAAATGCATAAACACATGTAATAGCTGACTTGCCCAAATGGCAACTTTTTATGTAAAGCTGATTAAAAAGTTTTGGAGCTGAACTGAATGTACCGTCCATACACCATTGAGTGGAACGAGCTAGATAACGCAATTCTTCTTCAGTTGCAAAGGCAATAATCCGTCTACTGACATCAGCGCTACTATCATAAAACATGAACTCCTGGCCGTCAAACATAGCTCATGAATTGTCCAGTTTTAAAGCATGGAGACAAGCAGGATCAGTAGGCGCATTGACGGAAAGATCAACAACGGTGTCGGCAATAATCTGACTTGGCTTTGCTCTGGTGGTAGAAGCTGCGGGACTTTGCCCGGGAGGAGAACTGACCTGAGGGAAAATGAACAACAACGACACAAGAAATGTGTGATATCAAAAGAATTGCATGGAAACTCTTGAATACATAAGATACATG
>NC_134793.1:24709129-24731629 GCF_046742065.1 Oratosquilla oratoria | reverse complement strand
AACAGATTACCCTCCAGGACCTCCACCTCCTATTTTTACGATGTCTTTGGTGGCCAGACCTCTTCTTCGCTCTCCTTCCCATCCACGGGTTCGCAACGTTTCACGAAGGGCAAAGGAATAACAGGTCTTAATGCACATGCCATGATAGGCAACGAAAAAAAAAATCAGCTGCAAGGCATCGTGTAGTGTTAGCCTGAACAAAATCTGAAAAGGACATCACACCTCTACGGACCAGAGGCGCGTAACATCATCTCCTGACCACGTCCTTTCTACAATCTTCCTCAAACTTCTTTATCAACACCTCTATGTAATAATTGCCTCCATCTTTTTATCGCAATATTATTCCAAAGGATAGGAGCGTCGGTCATTGTCGACGAAATAGTAAATACCATTATGGCGTTTCCGGTGCAAATGATAATTCTATTTAGGTCAACACCTGATTATTTTAAGAGATTAGGAAGTAATCCCCGCTCTCAGCGGCCGGAGTGGATGATGCGATGGAACATTTGGATGCGGGGCAATGTCGCCTGTGGGGCAACAGACCCTCCCTGTGGCCGAGAGAGGCACAATGCACTTCGCAATATCTCCTCGCAGCAGCAGCAGCAGCATCCACGCGCTCAAAATCCCCGCAAATCCCCGAGAGCTACTGACCCTCACCATTTCCTTTGTTCCATCTCCCCATTCCATCCTCTTCCCAGTCTTCATCTTCCTCTTCCTCCTCCTCGTTCTTATCCTCCCGATTCTCTTCCTCTTCCTCCTCCTCGTATTAATCCTTCCGATTCTCTTCCTCTTCCTCCTCCTCGTCCTTATCCTCCCGATTCTCTTCCTCTTCCTCCTCCTCGTTCTTATCCTCCCGATTCTCTTCCTCTTCCTCCTCCTCGTATTAATCCTTCCGATTCTCTTCCTCTTCCTCCTCCTCGTCCTTATCCTCCCGATTCTCTTCCTCTTCCTCCTCCTCGTCCTAATCATCCCGATTTTCTTCCTCCTCTTCCTCCTACTCCTCTTCGTCGTCCTTATCCTCCTCCTCCTCTTCTTCATCTATATCCTCCTCTAGCTCATCCCTATCCTCCTTCTTCTCTTCCAACTCCTCGTCCTAATCTTCCCGATTCTCTTCCTCCTCTTCCTCCTCCTCCTCTTCGTCGTCCTTATCCTCCTCCTCCTCTTCATCATCTACATCCTCCTCCAGCTCATCCCTATCCTCCTTCTTCTCTTCCTCCTCCTCGTTCTAATCCTCCCGATTCTCTTCCTCTTCTTCCTCCTCTTCCTCTCCTCTTCGTCGTCTTTATCCTCATCCTCCTCTTCATCATCTACATCCTCCTCCAGCTCACCCCTATCCTCCTCCTCCACCTCCCTCTTTCCGACTCCTTACCGTTCTTTTTCTCTTCTCCTTTCCTTCGGCTTCTGGTGTTATTCCCTTTATTCCTTTTCCTTCTCATCCTCTTCCTCCTTTTCATCTTCGATCTTTCTTGCGTTATTCCTCCCAATGCCTTTCCTCCGCTTCTTTCTCTTGCTCTCTTCTTTTCCCTCCTCCACCTCTTTTCTCTCATTTTTTCCTCTCTTCCCAGGACGCGGCCGAGACTTACAGTCAGCCTTCGCTGCCTCCCTCCCGCTGGTGGGTGGACCTCGACGAAGAGCTGTCCCATAACCTCAAGTACGGCCGAAGTCTGAAGGAGGACCTCCGGAAGTGGCGCCTCAATCAGCTCACCTGTGAGACGGATCTGGCTGGGTTCTCTTGCACCATGTGGGAATGGCTCGGAGTGACCTGTTACGACTACGTCACGGTAAGTGGGCGGGGTCCTCTCTCTTCCCGAGGTTTTCACTCATTTATTTATTCATTTATTTATCTATTCATTTATTTACTTACTTATTCATTCTATTTGTTGATTTACTAATTCATTTTCATTTCCCCGCCTGGGGTATTGGCTGCATGTTATTGTGGAGTTAAAAGCTGCTCAGTAGCATGCAACTGAAGGGAGTGGGTGGGGGATTGGGGGGTGAGGGAGTATGTGTGAATGATATTTTGACGCAGCCCGAAGGGATTTCTCCCCGTCTTCTCTTTTTCTGCATGAGGGGACGGAGAGGGAGGGGGGTCGCCGATGAAATGAAGTGGCCTTGTTGTGGATGTGCTGTGTCTTGCTACACTGCTTCTGACCCAGGGCAGTGGGCGAGATGCAGGAATGGCCCGTCATCCAGGAGGAGCCAAGATAAGAAGGAGGGAGAGGGGGTGGATGGGAGTGGAGTATGTGAGAATGGAATGGGTGAGAGTGGATTTTATGCCTTTGTTTTTTCGCCACTTTCCTTGTAAGGGGGAAAAAGCTGTTTATATATGTATGTATTTATTCATTAATCTATTCATTTGTTCATTTGTTTTAGTTTATTAATTAGCCTATTCATTTTTGTTGAGGGATGATCATACGAGTGAATAGTGGTTTTTTAAATTAATCAGAAATCAGAACGTTTCCTAGGGGGGGAATCTATTCCTTAAAAAAATGAAAGCCTTTCAGAGAAAGGTCCGTTTGCAAATAGATGAACTAAAGATAATAAACATATAAGTTAAGAGATAAAAATGTAAAGATGAATAAAATCTTGTCACCCGGTCCTCATCTAATTCCATGATAAAATTCTTAGTTCATAGATGTCGATGCCTTTCACTATAGTCCCCCCTGCCTGCTCCACCGTCCCCTTCCCTCTGACCACCTCTGATATCCTCCTCACCCGTCTCTCTCGCCCCAAGGCCAAGGATCTGGTGACTGGTGAGGAATCGACCTGCAAGGAGCTTCGAGGTCGCCACGACTGTGACTCGCACTGCTCGAACTTCGCTACGCTGAAGGAGACCAGCGTCGACCAGTGGGAGCAGACTAAGGTCACCAGCGTCCTTGAGTCCTGGGAGGAGTTGAAGAAGGTCGCCTCTGCCAACGCCGTCCAAGCTTCCAGGTGAGGCGTTGGGAAGGGTCTTCCGGTAGCGCGGTGGGGTCCTGCAGTGGAGTTTCTTTCAGAATAGAGGTCCTCGACCTGTTTTCACAGGTGCCCCGTGCTTATGTGAGTCTGTTCCTTCAACGCGTGGAAACCACCGTAACACTATGTAAAATCGTCGGACATTATGTTTGTGGTTCTCTCTCTCTCTCTCTCTCTCTCTCTCTCTCTCTCTCTCTCTCTCTCTCTCTCTCTCTCTCTCTCTCTCTCTCTCTCTCTCTCTCTCTCTCTCTCTCTCTCTCTCTCTCTCTCTCTCTCTCTCTCTCTCTCTCTCTCTCTCTCTCTCTCTCTCTCTCTCTCTCTCTCTCTCTCTCTCTCTCTCTCTCTCCTCTCTCTCTCTCTCTCTCTCTCTCCTCTCTCTCTCTCTCTCTCTCTCTCTCTCTCTCTCTCTCTCTCTCTCTCATACTCTCTCTCTTTTCTTTCTCTCTCTCTCTCTCTCTCTCTCTCTCTCTCTCTCTCTCTCTCTCTCTCTCTTTCTCTCCCTCTCTCTCTCTCTCTCTCTCTCTCTCTCTCACTCTCTCTCTCTCTCTCTCTCTCTCTCTCTCTCTCTCTCTCTCTCTCTCTCTCTCTCTCTCTCTATCTATCTATCTATCTATCTATCTATCTATCTATCTATCAGACACGCCCACACACATCCTCTCGTGGCGCAATTGGTAGAGTTCCCGGCTGCCATTACGGCTTTCCGGGTTCTAATCCCGCTCAGGGCTGAAATCATTTCAGTATCGCTGCGCCGCGGGGTGTTACTCCAACTCTCGTGGGCGGGAGTTGTGTGTGTGTGTGTGTGTGTGTGTGTGTGTGTGTGTGTGTGTGTGTGTGTGTGTGTGTGTGTGTGTGTGTGTGTGTGTGTGTGTGTGTGTGTGTGTGTGTGTGTGTGTGTGTGTGTGTGTGTGTGTGTGTGTGTGTGTGTGTGTGTGTGTGTGTGTGTGTGTGTGTGTGTGTGTGTGTGTGTGTGTGTGTGTGTGTGTGTGTGTGTGTGTGTGTGCATGTAAGGTCACAGCATTACCCATAGGTCGGAAGAGCTCTGAGATCTTCTGGGAAGGAAATAGCTGTCAATCACGAGTCCAACACGTGATCCAAGACCTCAGTGAATCAAACACACACACACATGTGCACCCACTCCCACACAAACATACACAGAATATAGACTTACTTTCGACGTTTTTGAGTATATTTACCAGTTCTTGTAAGGAAATAGGGATCTTGGTTCAGGAAAGTCACGGTGATACAATAATGTAATACAATTGTGTGCGGTATTATTAAAAAAAAAACTTAGCCGCGATTAATAAATAGATTCTTTGAATAGCGCTCAGGAACTTAAAAATAATTTCCAGGATATAACTTGAAAAAATATAAAGCGTGAGTGTTGAGAAAGGTTCTCATTGAGACGGAAATGGAAGAAATTGAAAGGTTTGCGAATGAAAATAGATATGAAACGAGGTGGTCTGGTGTTGAAGTTCTCAATAAAATCGTATTTACCTCGAAATCAAACAGCCTTCGATACAACCCCACATATTACATCATCATTTTATGATTGGAGGCTAATTTCCACTGAAAGAAGAGAAAACACACACACACACACACACACACACACACACACACACACACACACACACACACACACACACACACACACACACACACACACACACACACACACACACACACACACACACACACACACACACACACACACACACACACACACACACACACACACACACACATTTATATATATATATGTATATATATATATATATATATATATATGTATATATATACATATATATACATATATATATATATACACATATACATATATATATATACATATATATATACATATACACACACATATATGTATATATATATATATATATATATATATATATATATATATATATGTGTGTGTGTGTGTGTGTGTGTGTGTGTGTATATCGTCTACTATTCCTCCTTTCTGCTACATCTTTTGAATGTCTCCTTTACTACCTCAGTGACCCCATCATGTCCATGGTGCAATATTGTCCCAAAGGATAGGAGAGCTAATTATCGTCGACGAAATACCCAAGGAAGTGTTTGTTTCTTCCATGTATCATCTGTCTTTGCTTTTGCAGGTTCTACGACCCAGTTCGTTCCCGGTAATATGGAGGAGTATCTGAGGGTGCGCGCGCGATGCGACGAACGTCCCATAGGGACGCGGAAGAGCTCCATGAGGCAGGCGCAGCCTAGGGGGGAAGAGGCACCACGGGGGAGTCACCCCCCTCCCCCCCAACGAGATATCATCACACAAGGAAGGGTCCTCAGGAATCTGTGAGGTTCTTCACGAAGCAAATTTCAGTCGACATTTCACACCAACTTCTACATCGTCAGCAGGAGATGAAGACAGAGACAGTATCTGGCCATAATACATGTAAATGAAGAACACAAACACATATACACACACACACACACACACACACACACACACACACACACACACACACACACACACACACATACACACACACACACATACACACACACACACACACACACATACATACACACACACATATACACACACAAGCGTACACACATTCGCCCTCACACATCCACCGGGAGACCTTCTCTTTCAGGAGCCACAAAAAACGAAATAAAATATTTCCATCCATAATTTGTTTTTCCTTCTACACCGATGTCCTCACGTCCTCATTTCTCACGATCTCACTTTTCACTCTATCCTGCCCACAGCCTCTCACGCCCACACGCGTTGCCGCTTCCCGTGTGCGAGCTTAATTGCATTGGAACTTTTTTTTTTCCCAAAAGAGCGAAACTTGGGAAAATATCACAGTGATGAAATTACTTAATATATTTTATTTACTACATTTCCCCTCCCTTCATTTGATTTTGTCTCGTCATCTTTTCATTCACATTTCGTTTCAGCCCCCACGTTTCTTCTCCTCTCCCTTCCCCTCAACCCCACTCTCCTTTCTTCCCTCCCCTGCTCTCCCCTCTCATCCTTTCCCCTTTTTTTACCCTTTCCCCAAGTAGCGATCCTTCTCTTTAAACTATGTTCCATATATAGCAGAGGCCTCATTGATTTTAATGACCTCCAAATGACAAGTTCATTATCAGTCATCATTTGTTGTTGTATTTTCCGACAGACTGCCGGTCAGCAGGCAGTAATGACTGAGTGATTACTGATTGCTAATCACCGATAGTATTTATTTACCCTGACAGCCCAAGCACACAAGGCAAAGGTGACAGGTGACGACCATTGTTGGAGGTCCACCCATGAGCAACTGCTCAAAGTATTCGGCAAAGGGGCTTCATCCCTCCACGCCTGACACCAACTTCCCATCAGCTGTTCGGACTGTGCTCCTCTGGTCACAGTTTCATAAGGGTTCGGTAATCAGACCTGAGGTCATTTGCGTTTAAATAGCCTTCGACATCCTGAGCAATTCCACTGACACACCTCTCCTTAGTCCTGTACTGGTCCAAGTCTCCAGCCATTTTGGCAGTAAGGCTCAACTCTATACTCTCCAGTGTCTCATAACATAAGAACATAAGAATGAAAGAGACTGCAAGAGACCATAAGGCCTACACTAGGCAGCTCCGTATCCATCACCACCTGTCATCCCCATCCATAAAGTTGTCTAATCATTTCTTAAAACAACTGATAGTTTCAGCGCTTACTACATGGTTACTAAGTTTATTCCATTCGTCGACCACCCTATTAGTAAAACAATTCTTGCCTCCCGCGACGCCACACTATTCCTTAACATTGTAAACTCTCCAGCCTACTCCTTGATGGCTTTCAGACTTTCACATTTAAAAGTGTTCCACAATTCTTCAGGGTCCTCAAGAGTGCAAAGTACGTCAAATCGATTAGAGATTACCACCGTATACTCCTGGTCACAGGTATCATTCCTGAGCTTTGCCAAGTAAAACCCAGGTGGATTTCATCTCGGGATTCTCCTGAATTTGATGCGCATTCTGAATATTGCGATCACAAGTCTTGTGACACTGCTTCTGACCCAGGGCAGTGGACAGGATGCAGGGATGACCCGTCATCCAGGAGGTGCCAAGATAAGAGGGAGGGAGGAGGGTGGAGGGGAGTGGAATATATAGGAAATGGAATGGATGGGAGTGGTTTCTATGCCTTTTTCTTGTTGGCTACCCCCCATGTAGGGGGAAAAAGCCTTTGGTATATGTATGTATATGTATGTATGTATGTATGTATGTAAGTCTATTATTAATATCAAACAATTCAGCATTCCGATAAACGCTACAGTTCTGTATGATCTTCAAACAAGTACTAACATGTATGTGATCGATCTCTTTGGTAGCTCCTCCGGTATTACTATAACATGTCCATCGTTGTGGCTTTTGTCTCTGGAACCAAATACAAACAATACTCAACCGTCTGGACTTTACAAAGTTCAGAGGAAGAGAACTGTTAATGTTTCTAGTTCCAGAACCATGAGGGTCAATACATAATTCATAGTCTGTTCTGTCAATGTCAAGGAATCGCACTGAAGTCACACAAAACAATGAGTGTGCCTCGTGCCTGGTACTGGTTAACTATAGATTCAAACTGGGCATAGAAAGTTTAATTCTCTTGAAGTCCATACCCACCAATAAGACCATGTACTGAAATAAAAGAGATGAAACCCATTTTATGCTTCAGTATCATACGTGATTTATGTCAGCGTGCTGTACAGCAGTCGGTTAGATATACGCGCACCTACAGTTACTCCCGCGAGGTAGGTTCCATCGGTTCGGCACGACCAGAAGTAGGTGTAACCATCACTACTGGCCTCGCCGGTGCCTGGTCTCCTCACCTCTGAGAGAGCCACTGTACCCAATCCAAGCTCTCTGAGCTTTGCCGACAAAAAGGGTAGTCGGTCATCGTGAGGGAGAAAAGGTATGTTTTAGGCGCCCACACGGAGACGTTTAGAAAGTACCTCGCTACGTTGTCTGAGTTATAGGAGAGATCAGAGTCACGTACTCGTAGATAATTATTTGACGTGAACAGATGCGTCAGCACCATCTTTTATATAAGAAAAATGGCTATGACAAAAAAAAAATCAGATACCTATCTTACTGATAGCCAGGATGCAATAAATGCGGGGTGGCATGGAAACAGTAAGGTCCACTTTAGAGTAGTTTTTGACTATTTTCGGAGACAAAAAAAAATCTTACGAAATCCCAATAATGGAATTACGCATGAAGCATCAGCGCTTCCTCACACATTTTTTTTTTACGAATATAATTAAATGAAGATTCACACCCACTCAAAAAAATAAAAATAAAAAAACAAAATAAAAATAAAATAAAATAGAAAATAAATCAAATGAAATAAATCTATTATCCATCCTTTCTACTACCCGTCTTCTCTATGACTCCACTTCTACTCTACATTGTTCCCAAGGATGGACATGCTGATCACCATCGATAAACTACTAACACTAATAGGGTTTCCCTGCTTGTTCCCCTTTCTATACATTTTACTTCTTTTTCCCCGAACACAATTTACATTATCATACGTCAGAAATGTCTACCCGTTGAAACAGTTCTGGAATCACTTCACTTCTTTTATTATTTGTGTCTTTATTTCAACATCCTCTTCATGCAATACAACTTTCAGCAAACAACAGCTCTTTCGGGAGGAGTGGCTGTTGACCTCAAAGCAACCAGGATCCTGATGCATTCGGAATTTTAGGACACCGGGGAAATAATGTAAGTGCGTCTTTGTCTTAGCCCAAAGAACGAAAATAAAATATATGCCACATCTTCTCAGCAAAGGTAGGCAGACATCTGCGCGTTCCCATGCGGGGTAATAACAAAATAGTTCGAGAATAGCTGACGCCAACGAAAGAGGTGGTTAGCGGTGTCACATGCTATCTTATCTTTACACAAAGGGAGGGCCTAGGAATGCAATCTTTTTTACGCACTAAGCTTTGACGGCAGGTGTGGTGAGTCACACGGACAAGGTACGAGGGTGGGAATTCACTGGGAGAAGTCGGGTCGTCGACGTTTGTTTATAGTCGATAACGGGGACATTCAGGTGCAGCGAACTCCCAAGCGGTGAGTCGTTTACGAGTAATACCGTTTTCCCTGCGTCATCATATTGTCAGCATTACGTAGTTTGCATTTTTTTTTAATAATGCTCACGTGTCAGTTTCTCACATCTCAAATGATTGTGTTTTCACATATTAACGATTATGCATTACGGCGAATAACAGAAAATGTAACAATAAGTGACAAAACTGACGCATAAGAGGCACAGCATAGGACAATGTTTTTCTGTTATGATATCAGGGTATGAATGAACTATTACGTCTAGTTATTGCTCTTTCGTTGCTAGTGACTACTTGTATGCATTTGTCTTGGCCACTGCCGGGGGGGGGGGCTTAAAGGAACCGGTTAAAATCCTCCTATCCAACAAAAGGGCTAGAGCCCTGTCGATGAACCCTTGCATTGTTCACACTGACCCGTCTACTCTATTCAGTCAGAGGAAAATCTCTAACGAAACCAAAAATAGTTTTTGTTTCCACGGCACTTGTTTCCACGGCACTATAATCATACGTAGATATCAAATACAAAAGACCTAAATGACCACTCTGTTATCATGTACAATGATCTCATTAACCAATCTCTGTTATGAACACTGGGAATTGTTCATCGCGATTATTTTACATAACACGGGATAACATCACGGAGAAGTAAATGTTCACTGTGGATCCCATCATATTTATGCGAATTGGTTGATCCTAACAGAGAGGCATTAGCTGACTGAAATAACTGCTCAATGGTGGCAGAGATGTAAACCTGCTCATGCAGGCCTTCAAAATTATTCTGAAAGTAGGGAAGTAGCCCAGTGGATACCGTGTCGAACTCATGAGCAGGTAGTCGTGAGTTCGATTCCCATGACCCGCTGCGTGCCTCTTGCGTTGGTTTCCGACAGCCCTGACCAGACGGGGAGGCGACCCAAACATCGGCCCTAAAAGAACAGCGGCTTGCCGCAACTGACAGGGCTTGACCTAATAAGGGTTTTTCACTTCCCACTGGGTGGTGAGAGTGGGAAGGTGATTTTTTTTCTTTTTCTTTTTTTTTTCTAGGAAGACATTGACAGAAGAATCGAAGAGACAAAGAAGATACAATTGCACAAAAGATAACTATGGGGACATGAGAGAATATATTAAAGTAGCGGAATGGAAGAATTTTAATCAGATAAAACAATGAAGAAATTGAGAAGTATTAGAGAAAAATAATAACGCAGGGTTGGAATAGTATGCAATCTAGATGAGTGGAAGGCGGCCACAAAAATAAATGGTTCAATTAAAAATGCGCAACAGCAAAACAAAAGCAAATGAGGTATAGAGGAAACGGGGAAAAAGAAGAATAACGAAGATAAAAATATCAATACAAAAGAACCAGAAAGAGATTCCTAAAAATGACTAATGAAAAAGATGGGAACTATGAAAAAGATGTAGATGAAAATGTAGAGATGAACCTGAATTGTTCTACAGATATGTGAGTGGCAAGCTGGAGTAGAGGAAAGAAATCTACAAGATGGAAATTGAAGAAGGAACAAAGCAAGCTAAGATAATTAATGAAAGTGAGAAGATTGACTTTGAGGGAGATAATGGAGGAGTTAAGCAAAATGTCTCTCATAGTATAAAAGTGAAAGTACGAAGAATGAATAAATCATCAGAGAGATAGATAGATAGATAGATAGATAGATAGATAGATAGATAGATAGATAGATAGACAGACAGACAGATAGATAGATAGATAGATAGATAGATAGATAGACAGATAGATAGATAGACAGACAGACAGACAGATAGATAGATAGATAGATAGATAGATAGATAGATAGATAGATAGATAGATAGACAGACAGACAGACAGATAGGTAGATAGATAGATAGAGAGATGATAGATAGATAGATAGATAGATAGATAGATATTTAGGCAGACAGACAGATGGACAGACAGACAGACAGACAGATTGACAGATAGATAGACAGAGAGATAGACATAGATAGATAGATAGACAGACAGATAGACAGACAGACTACTGACAGACAGACAGACAGACAGACAGACAGACAGATAAATAGATATAGATAGATAGAGAGAGAGAGAGAGAGAGAGAGAGAGAGAGAGAGAGAGAGAGAGAGAGAGAGAGAGAGAGAGAGAGAGAGAGAGAGAGAGAGAGAGAGAGAGAGAGAGAGAGAGAGAGAGAGAGAGAGAGAGAGAGGGGGGAGGGAGAGAAGAGAGGGGCGCAAGCAGAGTGGCCTGTTACAGTTACTAATTGTCGGGTCATGGTCGGAGGAGGATGACCCGACGAAGTTCAAGATGAAGAGTCACAATCATGAGAGTTATGGAGACAAAAGTGATGATCGGGAACTCCTCAAAGGTCCTCCTCCTCCTCCTCCTCCTCCTCCTCCTCCTCCTCCTCCTCCTCTTCCTCCTCCTCCTCCTCCTCCTCCTTCTCCTCCTCCTCCTCCTCCTCCTCTTTCTCCTCCTCCTCCCCTCCTCCTACTCCTCCTCCTCCTCTTTCTCCTCCTCCTCCCCCTCTTCCTCCTCCTCTTTCTCATCTTTCTCCTCCTCTTTGTGTCCCCTTCATCCTATGACGGGCAGCCTAATTACTTTGGCATTTCACGGTAACTCTCTCTCTCTCTCTCTCTCTCTCTCTCTCTCTCTCTCTCTCTCTCTCTCTCTCTCTCTCTCTCTCTCTCTCTCTCTCTCTCTCTCTCTCTCTCCCTCTCTCTATCTCTCTCTTTATTTTTCCAGCTCTCATCTCTCTTTATGTCTATCTCTTGTTCTGTATCTCTAACTCTCTCATACTCACACACTCGCATAAACACACACACACACACACACACACACACACACACACACACACACACACACACACACACACACACACACACACACACACAATCATACACATAATCAAAGACATGCACACAACCACAAGTAAAACTTAGTTAATGTTCTGTTTGCGAGTGTGTGTGCATTTGTTTGTGTGCGTGCTTGATTTTGTGTTCTTGAGTGTGTATACGTACGCGCATGTTCCACTGGCACTGCACCTGAATCCAACACAGGTATAACTAGATCAACCAATCAAACGTAGAAACGCACGTGGAGACCCAACGAAAGGCGTTTAGAATAGAGATAGGGACTAGTTGGTGGAGACAAAACGGCTGGAAAAACGGCTGCTTGGCTATCAGCGTGTGTTCATATGTTGGTTTGTTAACTGGCGACGGGGGGGGGGGGAGGGTCCTGAAGCGATAGATTGCAGTGAGGAACCCGCATTTGTCTTCTCAACTCGCCTCTGGTACGATCGGCGCACGGCTCCGTTCTCTTCAACCGACAGCAGGTATGTCACGTCCAAACATTGAAAAAAGAAAAGAACAGGTACCTACCAGGACTTCATCCTCTACACAAGCGTACAAACGTTAAACGGAAAATCACTGTGAAAATAAAAGGAATCTTTATTTGAACATCCGTGTTGCGGGGAAGTATAAAGCAGGTGGTCAGAACGCGGGAGATACATGCATGCATACACACAAACACACACACACACACACACACACACACACACACACACACACACACACACACACACACACACACACACACACACACACACACACACACACACACACACATATATATATATATATATATATATATATATATATATATATATATATATATATATACGAGCTCTCTTTCGGGAGAGAAATAGCTGTCGATCACGAGCCCAACACGTGATCCAAGCATATGGGGAATCACGAACACACACACAGATACACACGCACACACACGCACGCACACACGTACACACACGCACACACACAAATACACACACACATACACATATAGACATACACGTATACACACAAATACACACACACTGTTTCATCGGTTGCTACGTGGGCACATAAAACTATGTGTTTTATTATTGCTTTATTAGAATGTAGCTCAGAATAGGAAAAAATCATACTCAATCATAGCGAACTGTTTGCACAAAGTTAAAAAAAAAATGGGCAGTAAATATTAAACTCGTTCACTTGTAGTATCTCAAAACACGGGGAAACAAAAGTTATTCTATGATCGAAATCACAGTATCATAAACTTTATACAGATAAAGTAAGTTTAATCAGGACCACAAACAAAACTTTTTTTCCGTTGCAAACGTGAAAATGTTTCCAGAGTTGCTCTTCAAATAGATACGTGATAGTGTCGATGAAAACATAACATAATATGTGACATACGTATTAAGGATAAACGAGATCTGCTACACCAACAAAGAAGGAAGTTAGTTGAGGCAGCTGATTTTGACACATCCAATCTGTAGATAATATTCTACCCTCAATAACTCTTTCAAAACATCTGTAGCACGCTATTATCAATCCATCAACTTAAGAAATTCTCAGAATAAATCGCAAACCAAATAAAGAGGTATCCTTCGCAGTACACAAAATAACGAAACCAGGAGAATATCAAATGCTCTTGATCCAAAAATAATGAGGATCCCAACAGGACATTAATGCCGCGTCTCGAGCTGTGCATGGACGACATCACACAAGAAGAAAGAATGATTTTTGTCGCGAGAATAATGACCTCAAATTACTTTCAAATTTTGTGTCTTAGTTTGTCAGTTTTCGCAACTGCACAGAACTATCATCAAAGTAAACACAGAAGACGAGAAAATGTCTACTAGCGAGACTCAGATAAAAGCTTTTGAAAATATTTGTAAAATCAATACATGGTCGGATGGTAAACGCGATTTCTGTTTCTGGTTGTTTTGAAAGCCATATTATTCAAGTAAATGCACGTACACACACACACACACAAACACACAAACACCCACACACACACACACATACACACACACACACACACACACACAAACACACACATACACACACACACACACACACACATACACAGACACGCGCGTGCTCACACATTTAAATACATACGCACACGCACTAAAACACATAGATACAAACAGAATTTATATTTGGGAAAATAAAGAAGTAGTGGAAATCATACGCGTGAAGAATATGGAGGGGAATGAAAGTTTTTAAAACGAAGAAATCTGAAATATTTGGGGAAAAAAAGAGAAATGTCTGAAAAGTTCTGGTGGTGGCGAGAGAAAAAAACGAAAAAGAAATAGTTGAGGGACTGCAAAGGACTAAATGAAGAGAAATATTGGATGAATATCGGTAAAGATAATTCATATAAAGGGATAAAGGGGGGGATTGACAATAATCCGATTTGGGGAAAGGAGGGAGGAAGCTTTCGCTCGAGAACAAGAGAAGTTCGCATTTTGGAGGCGACAGCCAGTGTTTGTCTCCTTCGGCACGACGACGCGACGTCGCGTCCAAGAGGCGAAGTTGTAGATGTGGAACAAGAGATAACCAGGGAGGAGACTGCCCGAGATAAAGGATCAAAGAGAAGGGAGGCAGAGTAGTTTGTGGAAATGATAGATACAATGAAGACATGGAAGAAATTATATATATATATATATATATATATATATATATATATATATATATATATATATATATATATATATATATATATATATATATATATGGTGAAGGTGGAAAAAGAAGTCACGGGTCTAGTTCCGAGTTCCTGAGTTTATCCCTGACCGGTTTCGCTCTATGCTTCTTCTATGCTTCTTCTATGCTTCTATGAAGAAGCATAGAGCGAAACCGGTCAGAAATAAACTCAGGAACTCGGAACTAGACCCGTGACTTCTTTTTCCACCTTCATCAACTTGTCACAATGTACCAGTATATTTATATGTATATGTGTATGTATATGTATATATATATATATATATATATATATATAAACAAATAAAGAATAAAATTAAGTTTAAAAACCACGACATCTCACGTCTCATTCTCATCTTCCCTCCATATCTGAACCCCTTTGTCACTTCCCCGAAATTTTTCGTATCTACTATGTTCCTACACTTTCTTTCTGCTGCCATTAGCGCCTTCCATCTCAACCAGTCAATGCACTTCCCGTACTTCAAATGACGGTTCTTTTGTCCATCCCATCACATGACTTCTGTAGTTCCAAAAGAAAGCAACACTATCTTCATTAACCTTTTCTTATCCTAACTTGTCACCATGAATTGCCTCCTTGCCATCCAATGCCCTTCTCTTAAATATCATGATGAATTCTATTCTTACTACCATACGCCTTTTCCAGGTACAAGAAAATGATACATCTCTTCTTTACCCTTTCATTATCATAACTTGTCACTGTGATTTGTCTCCTTGCTACCCAACGCCCTTCTCTTAAACCTCCTGATGAATTCTATTCATACTATCATACGCCTTCTCTAGGTACAAGAAAATGGTACACATCTTCTTTACCCTTCCCTTATCTTAAATCGTCACCTACAGCCAATCTTCTCACCAGAGCTCCTGTCACACACCTCTTGGTGAATTCATATCTATCCCATCATGCGCTGGTGACGTAATCGGAGGCATACTGGTCTCGCATTCGCTTAGTTGTGGGTTCGAATCCCGCGCTTGTCTCTGATTCCCAGCAGTGCTTGTTACTTGTCCCAGCAGTTCAAGCGCATAGTAGGACAAAGGTGATGGCTCTGGCAGCAGCTACTCAGCGCCTCCTGGCGTAGGCTCCATAATTTCTTCCATAATACACCTTCTGTAGATACGAGGAAGCGATAATTATCTATTCTGGCCTTGGACTATCTCGTGACTCATTACTTCTTTTGTCTTTCCTTTGACTCGTCGCTTCTTTTGTCTTCCTTTTGACTCATTGCTCCTTTTGCCCTCCCTTTGACTCGTTGCCCCTTTTGTCTTCCCTTTGACTCATTGCTTCTTTTGTCTTCCCTTTGACTCGTTGCTTCTTTTGTCTTTCCTTTGACTCATTGCTTCTTTTATCTTCCCTTTGACTCATTGCTCCTTTTGTCTTCCCTTTGACTCATTGCTTCTTTTGTCTTTCCTTTGACTCATTGCTTATTTTGTCTTCCCTTTGACCCATTACTTCTTTTGTCTTCCCTTTGACTCATTGCTCCCTTTTGTCTTCCCTTTGACTCATTGCTTCTCTTGTCTTTCCTTTGACTTATTGCTTCTTTTGTCTTCCCTTTGACTCATTGCTTCTTTTGTCTTCCCTTTGACTCAATGCTCCTTTTGTCTTCCCTTTGACTTACTGATTTTCTTATCTTCCCTTTGACTCATTGCTTCTTTTGTCTTCCCTTTGACTCATTGCTTCTTTTGTCTTCCCTTTGACTCGTTGCTACTTTTGTCTTCCCTTTGACTCATTGCTCCTTTTGTCTTCCCTTTGACTCATTGTTTCTTTTGTCTACCTTTTGACTCATTGCTCCTTTTGTCTTCCCTTTGACTCATTGCTTCTCTTGTTTTCCCTTTGACTCATTGCTTCTTTTGTCTTCCCTTTGACTCATTGCTTCTTTTGTCTTCCCTTTGACTCATTGCTTCTTTTGTCTTCCCTTTGACTCATTGCTTCTTTTGTCTTCCCTTTGACTCATTCCTCCTTTTGTCTTCCCTTTGACTCGTTGCTACTTTTGTCTTCCCTTTGACTCATTGCTCCTTTTGTCTTCCCTTTGACTCATTGTTTCTTTTGTCTTCCTTTTGACTCATTGCTTCTTTTGCCTTCCCTTTGACTCATTGCTTTTTTTGTCTTCCCTTTGACTCATTGCTTCTTTTGTCTTCCCTTTGACTCATTGCTCCTTTTGTCTTCCCTTTGATCTCATTGCTCCTTTTGTCTTCCCTTTGACTCATTGCATCTATTGTCTTCCCTTTGCCCATCCCTCTAAACAGAGGACCCTTAGGATGATGAGAAAGCTGAGCGTCGCGCCATCCCTCTGTGGCTTGGTGGCACTTGGCATCCTTGTGGTCTTGGCAGTGCCAGCCGCCAGCTACGTGACTTCCGCCCCGGAGAAGCCTGACATCGATGGAACAGGTATGGGTCGGACGAAATAAGGTGATATTGATCAGGCGTAGGTAAACTATTGCTAATAAGCTCATTAACATTTTGATGTAACATGATGAACTGAACGCTCATTCGGTTGAGGGTTATTGGTCGCTAACGATGATAGAAATGGAAGATGTATGTCATATGTTATTAATATAGTTCTTCACTACCTGTTTGATATATTACAGACTCATGGGCACTCGCGCGCATGCACACACATACATGCACACACACACACACACACACACACACACACACACACACACACACACACACACACACACACACACACACACACACACACACACACACACACACACACACACACACACACACACACACACACACACACACACACACACACACACACACACACATACGGATGTAAAACTTCCAGAATAGCTTAATAGATGATAGAGACTATAGCTCAAGCTGAATCCACAAACAAATTCAAAGACAAGGATGGTAACTGAAGGAAGAGAGGACACACTCGTCACAAAGTGCGTAGGTAGCGTAATCGGCAGGATGCTGGTCTCGCATTCGATTAGTTCTGGGTTCGAGTCCCGCACGTCTCTCCGATTCCCAGCAGTGCCTGTAGTTACCTGCCCCAACATTCCAAAAGGCGCATAAGAGGGCAAAGGTGACGGCCGCGGGTACTCAGCGCCTCCTGGCGTAGCGGTCTCCTCAACTTCTTCTTCTTTGTTCTCTTGCAGCCATAACAGTTGGGATCGCTGTGGCCAAGTGGCTCGCAGGCCTGATCCCATACCCGAGCGTGAGCGTCCTTGTCACAGACATCATCACCGCCTTTGAGCCTCGACCTGAAGACGACTACTGGTCACACGTCCACGAGCAGGTCGAGAAGGTCTGCGGCCAGTATATCAACGAGCACAACATTGATCAGGTTCTCGTCTATAAGAACGACCTGACGGCTCTCCTGAGCAAGTAGGTGACGCTGACAATAGGGTTCCTCTGGGCAAAATGAAATTGTGTAAAATTCATCCCTGTGGGAAGTAAAAAAAAAGAAAAAAAAAGAAAAGAGAGAGAGAGAGAGAGAGAGAGAGAGAGAGAGAGAGAGAGAGAGAGAGGGGGGGGTTAGTGGGGGAGATGGGGGAAGGTTCCGGCACGCATGACCAAGGAGCTTATCATGTCATTGTACCATTTATTTCACAATGAAGTTTCTCGATAAGTCTTGAGGGAAAATTCCGCCTCATTTCCCAGGGAAACAAACATTCGAACTAAACTTTTTGAATAGCGTGCTGCACTGCATAGCTTACCTGAGACAAACACAGTTATGAGACTCGGCCCCCATTATGAACAAAGCTTCAGTTGATGGGGACCCCAGTGAGACGAGGGTCTGCTCTTCGGTTGCGACAGAGTTAGGTGGTGCCCCGTGTGGTGTCTGCGCTGGACAGAGTGAAGAGGGACTCAGGTTCTTTGAAGTGAGAGGAATCGTCCAGTCACATCTCGGACGGATATACCGTAGAAGACGATCCTCATAACCCTTGAAGCTTCTTCTCTTCCTACTCCACCATCTTCTCTTCAATCTTTTTCTCAGTTCTTTACCTTCTTATTCTCTTTATAACCTCACCATGTCGACTCTTGATTCTTCTCTTTTTCACAATCCGCATTGTTTTTTCTTCACATAATCTGTTTTCTTCGTCTTTTCTTCCTTTATCCTTCTAATATATATCAATTGTATACCATTATCTTTTTATCCTAGATTGAAATAACTCTCTTGTAAAGTAGTAGAGGCTCAGTCCTGCTTCTCCTCCAGCCGCTGAATGTCCCGTCTTTCTGTCTCCCGAACGAATGCAGATACCAGCGAGCAACGACAGTGAGCGACGGGACATACCCCGACAAGAACACCGTCGCTGATGCCATCACGACGTCCATCATCGCCAACAGATACCTGGTCGAAGCCACGGACATGCCTTGGTCTATGATACTGCACTTCGTGGACATCTCGTCCGCCCACATCGTGGTTCTCAAGGTGAGACCAGGGTCGTTGTAACAGCGACTGTGTTTACAAGTCTTCGAGGACGCTCTCTCGGACACAGGCTAGGTCGTAAATACACAGTTTTCAGTTATGACCCTGTAGATTAATCTGTCTGAAACGAGCACATACGCGTATGCGTATGTAATTGTATATGCTTATGCATATGTGTTGTATGTACATTTTTGTCCATTTACGTATACATATACATATACATATACATATACATATACATATACATATACATATACATATACATATACATATACATATACATATACATATACATATACATATACATATACATATACAGATAGCCAAGTTTCCCAGCGTGCAATGCCTCTTAAAAACGTCTGAGGTGGTCAATATTTCTTAGGCTATTGGTGAAGATTTTTCAAATGACATTTATTCACGAAAGAACGTCACCCACGTATGTGCTCATAAAATCCAGCTTCGTCGTAATTATTTTCTCATAACTTGTGCTCACGCGGAATCCCAATGGATACCGTGTCGAACTCATAAGCAGGTGGTCATAAGTTCGATTCCCGCTACTCGCTGCGTCTTTCTTGCGTTGGTTCCCGACAGCCCTGGGTAGGTGGGGAGGCGACCCATATATATATATATATATATATATATATATATATATATATATATATATATATATATATATATATATATATATACTGTATATATATATATGTATATATGTATATATATATATATATATATATATTCACTCATATATATATGTATATATATATATATATATATATAATAGATTGTCGCAACTGACAGGGTTTTTCCTATCAGGGGTTTTTCACTTCCCACGCAAAATGATAAGTTATGCTCACTAAAACAGCTGTATGGGCAATTTCCTCTTGAGTGCTGACTTCTGTGATGAGTTAACATATGTCTCTTAACTCAATGTTGATTTGCGTTGTTAAGTGTGTGTGTTAATTCATCAAGCCAAACGACCCAATTCAGCTTCAAATATTCATGAGAAACAGTGACGTGTATTGCGAGGATCTGCCTATCAGTCCTGAAATTTATGGGAATGATTAAAATGAATGCAAACCAAAAAAAGGTCACGAAATGAGATGAATAGCATTCCGTAATGCAGAATAGGTGAGATGCGTCCAATAGGATTGGCTGGAGATCCTTCATCACAGAAGCAAATGTAATTACACATTCATCTGATATATCCTTTTCCTTGTGATAGTTCCTCTCCTGCACACATATTTTCCCATCAATTCGAATCCGTGATAACATTATTTCTGCTTTCCAATGAGGCCCGGGGAAGAAAAATTGAAATATTTGTCGACAGGGACCAAGTTGATGAGAGCCCTTCAATTGGGTCATGAAGCTTCTTTCGGTCGACGCGAGTCGGTGGAGGAACGGAGGGTCGCGCGGTCCGTCAGAGCCCAAATTTGAGCTCCGTTGCATTACACATTCCCTTTCCCCGGCCCTCCCTCCCCTCTCTTTGAGTCTTCTGCGTCGCCGGACTTGTTCCGGTCGATGCGGTAATTACTCCCTATATTGGATGTTCCGGATCCAGCTCTTCACTGAAAGGCTTCTGTGTCTCTCGGTTCTTTGTTCTGGAATTTATTTAATTGCCCCCGGACTTGCTTGCTTTTCGTGGCGAATGGATGCCGCTGGGCTTGATCTCAGTAATGGCCACTCATTCCCTCTCATACTTTTACTTTCTTCCTTTTGCATTTTCCCTCTTATATATATATATATATTTTTTTTTTGGACTAATAATCACGTGTAGTGAACGAAACTATTTGGATAGGCATGCAAATATCTATGACTGGATATTTACATGCATACACATATACAGTACATATAGGAATTAAAACACAACGCACACACAGAAACACACACACACACACACACACACACACACACACACACACACACACACACACACACACACACACTCGCACAAACACACACACATACACACACACAGTTCGAATCCTGCCCAGGGCCGAAATTATTTTTCGGTATCGCTGTGCCTCGGGTCGTTACTCTGACTCTCGTGGGCGGGGAGTTGGGTGTGTGTGTGTGTGCAAGGTCATAGCATTACCCATAGATCGGACCTACGAGCTCTGAGCTCTCTTCCAGGAGGGAAATAGCTGTCGATCACGAGTCCAACACGTGATCCAAAGACCAAGTGATTACACACACACTCGCACACACACACACACACACACACACACACACACACACACACACACACACACACACACACACACACACACACACACACACTCGCACAAACACACACACACACATACACACACACACACTCGCACAAACACACACACACACACACACACACACACACACACACTCGCACAAACACACACACACACACTACACGCACACACCACACACACACGCGCGCGTTACCATATCATGTGGTGTTGGGTGCATAACCCAACAGTTTTAGTGATCATGGGAGACCACTCACCACCTTGGAAATTTGGGGAGGCAAGCGTCAACTGTGCAGTGTCGGCCCAGGCGGTAGTTTGTTGCCTCGAGGCATGCCTGACCCTAAAGTTCAGGTCAAGCAGCTCAGTTGATTTGCTGTTTTTAGCCAAAAGGGTTCAGCCGTTCTGGGCAGAATCAAGAACCAAAAAGATGTGTTGCCATCCCCAGAGGCGGGGGCGTCCCAGCGCAATCGCAGCACTGGGTCGTGGGTAAATCTACGGGTTTAACGTCTACAGGTACTACAAGGACACCACTCTTGGCTGTCACACGAATTAATGACGTACTATGACGTCCTGTGTACCTACAGCGGTATTGGATGGTCACTTACTTAAAAGAAATTCGTTTGCCCTTTGGGTGCTTTTATTCTTTGTCCATCTAGGTGTCCAACGCACCCTTCCAACAAAGACACTGAATGTACTGAAGAACAGATTCTCACTAAACTTCCCAAACATTCTACCTATCACTTCCTCTCTTTTGTCAGGACGCGGCCGAATCCTACTCGGAGCTCGGAGTAGCCCCATCTCGCTGGTGGGTCGACCTAAGGGACCAGCTCCAGCACTACATCGACTACGGGCTCTGGCTTGAGACCCAGGTGGTCACTTGGAGGAACTCCCAGATCGAGTGCCAGTTCGATGGGGCTTCCGGGTTCTGCCTTGCCTTCAACTGGCTCGTCGACTGTTACGATGAATACAAGGTGAGTCGTATCAGACCTATTCTTATTGTGGAAGAATAAGTCTGTATTTAAATGATATGGCTGATCTTTAAAAGGGTTTTTCAGCATTTAAACAACCAAATAAAGTAAGAAAGGGACTGAATATTGTTCCTATTACAAACCAAATCCCATATGACAAGTACTGATTAAAATTATATAGGATATGATATGGTTGTGATAATATACTTTAGATACCACAATCAACAGATCAATATACAGCCATATACCCCTAGATACATAATTTAGATTTCTATTTAAAGATGAATTATATACTGTGTGTGTGCGAGTGTGTGTGTGTGTGTGTGTGTGTGTGTGTGTGTGTGTGTGTGTGTGTGTGTGT
>NC_134793.1:24691629-24701629 GCF_046742065.1 Oratosquilla oratoria | reverse complement strand
GCCGGCCATTCATGAAGAAAAATAACAAGATAAATAAGTTGAGATGATGGGCAGAGGCCATGAAATTGATGGCGTGGTACCTCCATTTAACTATATATATATTTTTTATATGACGCGTTTTCAGCTCCATAACACCAACAACTCCTGATATAAAAAGCCCCACATGTGCTGGTCAAAGACGGTTGATTTCTTTTTTTTCAAAGACCTTCCAGTTAATGAAGACCTTTTAAAGCCATTTAATATTCTACCTTGGCTCAACCAGAGACCAATCAAATCTCTCGACAAAAGAGAACCCACAGGGTGACAACACTGAATACTCGTATAATGGTGGGCAAGATGCAGGGATGACCTGTCATCCAGAGGCAAAGAAAATAAGGAGGAAAGGTTGGTGAATGGGTGACGAGTACAAGCTTGTCTGAAGTACATTATAAAGAAACTGAAAAGAGGAATACTTGTAGGCACAGTGCCTGCTGACTAAAAATCAGTAACAAATACAGAGAAAGAAGTGACAAGAGAAAGGCAGGTGAAAGTGAAGAAAGGGAAAGTGACTAAAGACAATCGTGAAAATCTAAAAGACGTAGGAAACGAAAGTAAGCGCGCGAAAGTAACTGCTGCTTAGAATTAGTGTTAGTATTAGTGTATTAGTATTGTCTTGCCAATAACAGTGCTTCTATCTTTTGGGACCAAAGATGGTGCCAAAGAGATGGAGTAATGGAGATGGTCAAAGAGAGGCTTAAAAGAACAGTGTCTATTTATTCATTAACTTATTTACTTACTTGTTTATTTATTGATTTGTTGATTTATTTATTTATTTGTTTATTTATCTTTATATTCATTTATCTATGTATTTACCTATTCACATATTTAGTTATTTAGTTGTTCATTTTTTCAGTAGAGATTAGTTCTTCGTAAGGACGATAGCACCAACAGATTCAATGTAGTACTGCAGCGACCCCTTGAGTTGGATGAAACACTTTTTTCGGTTTGCCTTTCGTCTGATGGAGGGAATTCTTATTTTCCCTTCAACTCGAGGAACAGCCTCAGGAGTAAGCGGGATCTCGAGGTCATTTGGTCGAGATTCTTCAATCTAGAGCCCCGAGCTAGCTAAATAAAGTCGTCGAGCATTTGTCAGGACAGAAATCCATAAGACATGTCGTCGTGGAGAAGAAGGTCAGTCAGGACATTCGAGTTGGGATGATGACTCGTAATCGACACGTCCGTAGACCTGTGGACAAGCACAGGACACAAAATAATGATGGGTCGTTGTTCAAATATTTATTCCCCATTTGTGCGTCTTACCACTGAAACACTATGGGAAGAAATTGATCAGCTCCATCCATCCTGTTTCTTATATAAAAACTCTTGTATATGTAAAAACTCACAAGCATTGAGGCTGCTATGTCTGATTACGCAAACGTAATATGGTTTTGGTTCACAGGATTCCCAACTTGTTTACTCATACGTACCCCATACTTATGCATTTGTGTTCTTTAGATTAACTGTTACTCCTTTTTTTTTATTTGTTGCCTTCCTTATGAAACTTTATAGATCCCATGGAAGTCCACGTGCCCTAGTTTGAGGATGATTTTGATTCCATAACTCAGAAAGCCATTGAAACTCGGGTCACGTCAGAGCTGACAAGGCTGATCCGAACGAAGCCTTGTATGCGCTGTTTGTTCCATTATGAAATCAACAGCGCTTTATGAAGCTCTATTGATTCCAGGATTTCTAGTTATAAGGGCGTAGGGGCGACAGGGATATTATTATGCTTCGCTAGATCTACAGAAATACTGGATGAAAGAGAGACTCAAATTTAATTTTGTCCTGCACAAAGAGTCTGAACTCGGTGAAAACAGATTTGTTTGATTAAATCTGAGTTGTGCTGAGCTTACAAATGATATATCAAATATCAATACCGTGATTTATTTTTCTTGTAGTAATTGATGTATCAAATAAACCTTTAGATATTTGTTGTTCCGAAGAGATTGATTATTAATTGTATCAGAAGACCTTGCAACACTCTTCACCATAGAAACATTAACTATTGGATACTGTTACTTGAAAAAGAAATAGGTCATGGGGTAACATATATTCCTCTGGTTAACAAACATCCCGTGAATTAACTCGAAGCATTTTTCTATCAGCTTATTAAATCCTTGAAGTATTACAAGAAATTAAAGTCAATAGTACATGGTGTAATATATATACATATATATATATATATATATATGTATATATATATATGTATACATATATATACATATATGTATATATACATGTATATATATATATATATATATATGTATATATACATCTATGTATATATACATATATATATATACATATATATACATATATATTTATATATATATATATATAAATATATATATATATATATATATATGTATATAAATATATATATAAATATATATATACATATATATTTATATATATATATATATACATATATATATATATATATATATATTAACCTGTTTTGGTTAAGAAATCAATCTGAAGCAATAGGAATACTGTTATCAATGTAGACATTTTCATCTCATATATACTAAAATGACTTGCTAGGAATCAGAATCATTACGTTTGGGCCAAATCACAACAGAATGTTCGTCTGAGACTGAACGCTTTCATGACAGAAAAGGCTTTCCTCTCTTCGGATCAACTGGGATGAATGTGACCCAATCAACAGTAAAAAAATTAGGAGACCAAAGCTCCTTCGTGATTAGGCAAACAGAAAGGATTTGCACTTTCCAAGCATCAACACATGGAGAGTAATAAATGTAGTGGTATTACATCAGGAATACATGAATACATAAGGACATAAGAATGAAGGAGACTGCAAGAGCCCATAAGGCCTACACTAGGCAGTTCCATGTCCATTACCACCCGTCATCTCTATCCATAAGGTTGTCAAACCATTTCTTAAAACAACCGATAGTTTCAGCGCTCACAAAATGCTCAATGGGTCTATTTCATTCGTTGGCCACCCTATTAGTAAACCAATTCTTTCCTATTTCCTTCTTAAATCTAAAATTGTCCAGTTTAAATCTAATACTGCGAGTTTTGCCCTGTCGTTTTGATATGATGAATTTGTTTGCGTCACCCTTGTTAAAGCCTTTGATCCACTTGAACACCTCTATTAGATCACCCCGCTCTCTACGTCTTTTCAGAGGGTGTAAGTTAAGGTGCCTAAACCTCTCTTCGTAAGGTAAATTTCTGAGTCCATGTATAATTTTGGTCATTCTCCTCTGTACTGATTCTAGTGAATTGATGTCCATCCTATAACACGCAGACCGAAACTATACCGTAGAGTCAAGGATGCGTCTAACTAACGCTAGAGTTTGATAATTAGCTCTAGGCTTCTATTCGTAACCGTCCTAATAATGAAACCTAATTATCTGTTTCCTTTATTCCTGGCGCTAATGCAGTTTCCTGGTTTTAAGGTCCGGTCTCACTAGAACTCCCAAGTCTCACTTGCACTTATTTTTCTCTAAAAACGTGTTATTGTTATTGTTATTGTTATTGTTATTGTTATTGTTATTGCTATTGCTATTGCTATTGTTATTGTTATTGTTATTGTTATTGTTATTGTTATTGTTATTGTTATTATTAATAACAATAACAATAACAATAACAGTAACAATAACAATAACAATAACAATAACAATAACAATAACAAGAACAAGAACAATAACAATGACAATGACAATGACAATGACAATGACAATACAATGACAATGACAATGACAATGACAATGACAATGACAATGACAATGACAATGACAATGACAATGACAATAGTAATAACAATAACAATAACAATATATAAACATATGACTATGGGTCCTTTCCGCGCAGTCTAGTTTCCCAGCCTTCAAGTTACGACCATTTTCGTTGTGGGCTTCTCTCGAAACTTTTCTCATATTCTTTCGATTTGCTACCCTATTCCCGCCATCTTTCTCGGGAAATCCCTAAAACTGGCCCGCCTGTCCTCTTCCGCCGCCATTGCAACCAAATCAATGTTAGATCAGCGAGAAATAATTTACGCGCTGATTATTATCCTCTCTTCCCATAGATTATGTTATTCATGAGGTCCTTGACTTTATCCCTTTTAATCTTATCCATAACTTGTATATTTTTTCTGTTCTTGCTACCACTGCGCAGTGATAGGTTTATTGATCCACTAAACAAACATTGCCTCACTGCCCTACTTCAAATCTGACCAACATTTCTTTTACCTTTACTGGACTTCTGTTGATGTGTTCTTAAACATTATTTGTATTTCATGTTTTGGAATCTAACAATTCTGGTTTTGTAGAAGGTACAACTGAATTCAGGAAAGCCTATTTCACCAGGGCAGGCACACAACTGAAGGAAGAGCCTAAAAATGTTTAAGATGAAGGGATTGAGAACTATAATAGGCGTTACGAGGAGGAAGAGCATGAAATGTTGGGGGTGAAGTGGTGAGCCTGGATGGAGAGCTGTTGGTTAGGGTAGATAAAATGCTGAAATGGTTTAAAAGCACATGGAAAGAACGAGTGAAGAACGACTAACAGAAAGAGTAGGAGAGGCAGAATAAAATGAAACGAATTTTTAGATCAAGGCCAAGAATGAGGTAATGAACGGGATGATGGGGGTATTGGATACTAGAGGAATGTCTGTCGAGCAAGTAAGAGAGAGAATGAAAAAATAGAGATATGTTATCGTTTTCTTTTTTGTTGCGGAGTGGGAATCTGGTGACGGCCATGATAAAGTCATCAAGCGCAAAAAAAAAAAAAAAAATGTTAAGCTCATCAGATTCATCAACATGACAGGGCAATTGGGACCGTGGAATTGAATGCTTCTTTAGCGCTCCATGTAATTAATAATGATCTTGTACAAGTGGGAGGGGGGCGTGTTTTTCCTTTTTAATAATCTCATGGCGTACTGCACAGGCTTCTTTCACTAGCCCATATCAAGCCCCAAGAGTGTTTACTGATAACGCAATATTAACCCATTAAACTCCGATGACAAGATGTCTTGTCATTTGGTCAAATAAAACAAAAAATCATAAAACACCAAAATGTTTGATCAAACACCAGAAAAATATGACGTCAGTCCTCGCTTCGCTCGCGAGCAAAGCGAGGACTGACGTCATATTTTTCTGGTGTTTGATCAAGCATTTTGGTGTTTTATGATTTTTTGTTTTATTTGACCAAATGACAAGACATCTTGTCATTGGCGTTTAATGGGTATTCAGGATTTGTTTTCTTTTGGCTAATGTCAGGCAATTTTAGCCAACTGAGGGCATTACGTCACGTAGACGGGACTACGTTTTTTGTGTAAATGAGATCAATAACTCTTTTGTTGTTTCTTTTGTTTCTCTTATCTCAAGTACCGTAAGCTTCGTAAGATATCGAGATGAGAAAAGTTTTCCATTTATTTATCTTGATTGTGTCTATCAAATGCTGAACTAAAAAAAAATCTAACACTCACATATACACTGGACTGATATTATAATTTTTTTCATTTATTCAATTTTATTCTTGGGATTGAAGGCACAAAACTTCTTCAGCTGTAAGTTGTTCTAACTTCTAGCTTGTCCCTCTATCAACATTTCCTTTAATGTTTTAGTACTTGAACCGGAGAACACATTTATTGGAACAAGACGTGTGAAGCTACAAAATGCAAAAGAAACTGGAGGTAAGCTGACAAGAAACGTGGTCGGATGCAGCACAACGGAACTAAAATGACGTTTGAATTGACTCCATACCATAAATCATATACATACTCCAACTACCCGTTTTTATTCCAAACTTACCTCCCCTTTCATTTTCTATCTCCTCTCTCTCTTTCTCTCTCTCTCTCTCTCTCCCTCTCTCTCTCTCTCTCTCTCTCTCTCTCTCTCTCTCTCTCTCTCTCTCTCTCTCTCTCTCTCTCTCTCTCTCTCTCTCTATCTATCTATCTATCTATCTATCTATCTATCTATCTATCTATCTATCTATCTATCTATCTCTTGTATCTGATTCATCCTCCGTTTCTTCCAAGTTTTCTTCTTTCTTCTGTTCTTATCATCCTTACCCGCTATCACTCTTTTCCTGCGTTGACGTTTTCTTTGTCTCTTTTTCAGTATCCCTCACCTTCCCCCCTCCCCCCCCCCGTTTTCTATTTTCTGTCTTCATCTTCTACCTTCCAGCCTCTTCTGCAACCACCACGTGTCTTACGTCTTTCCCCTCCACCCAATGTCACTAATTGAGACGTCGTGGTGGGGAAGGTGTAAGGGTGCCAGCACTAATTAATTTCATTTAACTTAGACGAGTAGCACCATATACCGTTAACTATTTTACGGACGTGTGGTAAAAGAGGGCAAACGAAAGAATATCAATGGAAATAGGGTAAGGTACACGTGTATAGTTTCTGAAGCCAGTCGTGATAAGGAGACAGTACCAATGACATAAAGATGGGATAGAGAGTTGGAGGTAAAGGTATTAAAGTCGTTTCGTTTTTCACTAAGAATAATAAGGCCAAGGAGAATTAGAAATGTGTATGAGAGAAGCACAACGTGAGTTTGGGTGACAAAGCTAGAGAGGCAAGACAGAGTTTGGTTTGCGCATGTACAGAGGAGGAATGAAGAGTATGTGGAGAATATGTTACTGGGAAGTGGATTCATCAAACAGAATGAGAAGAGGAAGACCAGAAAAAAGGCTTATAGGTGAAGCGAAGGAGGTCATGTAGTGATAAGTGTAGCTGAAGAAGAAGACACAGAAGACGCAACATGTTGAAGACGGGTCACCCACTGTATCGACTCCAACTGGAAGGATCCTTGACAAAGAAGATATGCATAAAGTTGTCCTACAAGAGACATTTAAAATTCAAATTGAATGACATGTGGAGGAAGTCAATGAATTATTCTAGATATATAAAACACTAAATTTCTTCTAGGAAAGCAAAAAGAATACATGCTATCTAGAAGATAATGTTATGAATTGCTTTAGGTGTACCTTGTATAATGATGCCTATGCAATGGGACTTGAGATCGCTCACTGACAGATGAGAGGAAAGCGCAGTGGTGAAGAAGCGATGGGTGCACCTTCAGGCCAAGAATACCAATTCTTTCTGTGTGTCTTCAGGTCGCAACGCGGGGTGCCTGGGTGTCTATTATGTTTAGGTAACCGTGAACTGTGTCACAAGATGACATAGCCAATGGTCATAACAGAGCCTTGTTTTTTTTTTTTTTTTGACGCAATACGTTTCTCCCGGGCAATGCGTTACTTCCTGTGTAGTTCAAGTAAATGAAAAAGTGCCTTGGTTTCACTAGCCTACAAGGACACTAAATCTATATATTCATATACCAAAAACCTTCTTTCCCTTTAGAAGAGAGGTAGCCATATAAGGCGTGCTCCCATTCCGCACTACGCCCATTACCTTCCCTTTGTCTTAGCTCCTTGTGGATGAGGAATCATCTTTGACCCCAACCCCAGCGTCTAAATCTACAGTCACTAGACATATAGTATATGGTCTTGGGGGAGCGACTAGACTCATCAACAGGAAATCACACTGTGACCAGATCACACCCCTGCTCCGATCAATACTTACATGAGACTAATGTTTGTTTGTGTGTGTGCGCGCGCGCGTGTGTGCATGTGTGTGTGCGTGTGTGTGCGTGTGTGTGTGTGTGTGTGTGTGTGTGTGTGTGTGTGTGTGTGTGTGTGTGTGTGTGTGTGTGTGTGTGTGTGTGTGTGTGTGTGTGTGTGTGTGTGTGTGTGTGTGTGTGTGTGTGTGTGTGTGTGTGTGTGTGTGTGTGTGTGTGTGTGTATGTGATATATAGATAGATAGATAAAAAGAGAGAGAGAGAGAGAGAGAGAGAGAGAGAGAGAGTTTGTGTATACACATTCCAGCGTGTGACGAATCACAGGCACGAAACGGACATTTCAGTAGGAACTACCCAGGTCGTCAATTCAATATCGACCCATCTGGGGGAAAATAAACGGGGTCAAGGTTCTTCCTTTCCCGTGAGTCTCACTTCAGCGGCTTCAGCCTGAATCCCGAGGGATATGAATTGATGTGAGATATGAGCCTGGGATCTTTGGACTACGAAATGCTTCAGAAACGGTGGATGAAGGTCGCGGGAGAAGGAAAACAGAGGAAATCGTTTTTCATTTTACTTTGGGCTGCTCTGCATGCCGAGGGGAGACTTCCGACCTCCTCCTCCGGTCGTCTGTTTGACGAGGAAACACGAAGGAGGCGAAAACCCAGGTGCAGCCATTTTTGTTATAAATTAAAGACCATCTTTTCTGCTAAATCCAGGAGATTTCGTTGTGCTAATTGTCATCTATATAAAGCTCTTAGCTCCTGATTTATGACTTGAGGTTTGAACTTAACAAGAAACGATTACGCAAGAGGCATTAATGACAATCACTTAGTATTCGTACAAAAATAGGTTAACTTTATTCTCGTGGTTTTGATGGAACGGAGGAAATAAAGTGTAAGTTTAAATATTCCTAAAAGAGAATTAAATCTGTAAAAAGACTAACAACGCAGACAAAAATGTTTAAGTGCTTGAATTATCAGATAAGACTGATGCACAATATCCTTATCAATATTCAGTGATGTCATCCCCACAGATTTGTTTGTGATTATTTTTTGTTTGAGTCTATTTTGACAAAACAGTGGCAGGAAAGTGAGCAAATGTAAGCCAAAAAATAAAATAAAATGAAAATAGAAAATAAAACAAAATAAATGGATAAAATAAAATAAAATAAAATAAGATCAAACAAAGTAAAGAAAATCGAGGTAAGTTTGGCCAATCTCATCTCCATGGCAACGGAAAATCAGGTAAGACGCTTTTTAACTTTCGATGTCCTTCCGTTCTGCAAATCTTCAGGAATCTCTCTTGTTCCATCTCCACTACTCCATCCCTTAGATGCCATATTTCCCCCAAAAAAATCCCTAATGATGAGGACAATTATTTGGTTTAACGTCGCAAAACTCCCCCTATCAGAAGGCAAGGACGGTGCCCTTTACAGAGAACCATGTAGCATGGAATTGAATGAATCGTGCCCTTGGTCCAACTCGCCGGTGGCAGAGTTCAAACCGCCGTCACCTTGACCTCCGCCGCAAGTAGCGACGCTCTAACCCACTCGGCCAACGATCATCCGAGGATAAAAACGCTGGAAATGATCAAGGAAAAAAGTGGATTCAATCTTATGGGGTCCAGGTTTGTACCACAAACGAATTGATCGAATTCTAATTAACTCGAATGATCTGTTTACTTGCAAATGAACATCGTGAGTGAGTTGAATATGTCGTCAAAATGTATTTCTATATAGAAAAGTTTTACACAAACGTAGCGCGTGGAGTGGCTCCCTCCTGCAAATGCATACAGATAATCCAATTAGCTTTGAATTTCAAGTTCATTAACGTTCCTGAATACCATTCTTGTTTAATCACTTCACGATAATGGTGTATTCGTGTCCAAAAAGCTTCGTAATGTTTTCCATAATTCATCGATTGTGTTTCTCTATCTATGTTATCTATTTATTTATTTACTTTATTCTTTATTAATTTCTTATATTATTTCTTTATTTTAATCACTTCACGATAATGGTGTATTCGTGTCCAAAAAGCTTCGTAATGTTTTCCATAATTCATCGATTGTGTTTCTCTATCTATGTCTATGCGTCAATTTACTTCTTTATTTATCTATTTATTTACTTTATTCTTTATTAATTTCTTATACTATTTCTTTATTTCTACATTTTGTTTATTCATTTATATGTTTATTTACTTATTTATTCACTTATATGTTTATTCATTTATATATTTACTTACTTATTCATTTAATCATTTATTTAACTATCTATGTATTTGTTTAATTATTTGTTCTTTTATCTGTTTTTTCATACTTATCTATTTAATTCTCTATCTTTTTTGTCTTAGTTGGAGTTACCATGTCACACTTCATATAGCCTCTTCACGGTATTGACCTCTTTTCTATCGAGCG
>NC_134793.1:24669129-24671629 GCF_046742065.1 Oratosquilla oratoria | reverse complement strand
ACAGCACAAACCAGCCTGGTCACCGGTGGTCGGAAACCGGTCGTGAGCTTGGTGTGATTGGGCCCTTAGCTGTCGCCATGCGTGCTGGTGGGGGCTGCATTCGTCGTTGCATTCAGTTGAACGACCACAAAGTGCTGTTTCAGCATGAGGCCCTGCCCCCGACCTGAATCAAATCGCTCGGCTTCAAAGCTGTTAACACGATGCCGTAGGTCGAATTATCGTTGCTGGTCGGGAAATGCAGCTGTGTTTCCTTTGTAAACCTGTGCTTTCCTTCGATGATTATATTCAACTTCATTTGAAAACCTTTTACATCATTCATGCTATTGAACGTGGACGCTTTCGGGCGTCACGGAAAGAGATGAAGTTGCTGTGACAACACCAACGGTCTGCCCGTGTTCCTTTTAAATTTGGTGATGTCGTCTTGAGAACAGTGCCAGGTCTTAAATCTAAACTGAATTGTAAATACTTTGGTCCATTATTGATAACCGAGTCACTTCATGGCGATAAATTTACGATTCTGAATTCGAAGTCGAATACCCTCGAGGTCGTTCGCTCTGACAAATTGATGATCCATAAGTCTTCGTCGCCGTCTGGGACCAATTTGTAATATTTTCTTATGTATTTATGTATCTATGGGTCTATAGCTTTTGACCCAGGGCAGTGGACAAGATGCAGGGATGACCCGTCATCCAGGATGTGCCAAGATAAGAGGGAGGGAAGAGGGTAGAGGGGAGTGGAGTATGTAGGGGATGGAATGGGTGGGAGTAGTTTCTATGCCTTTGTCTTTTGGCTACCTCCCGTGTAAGGGGGAAAAAGTCTTTGGTATATGTATGTATATATATTTACTGTAATATGTTGTGATCTCGCTGGGTCGTCTTGAGATGCGGCCGAGCAATGTAGTGGTGCGTCATTTGTAAATCGTAAATTGTTGGTCCCTAAAAGGCGAATTAATGTAAAACAGTTTGCGCAGATTTTATAAAGAGTCCCGTTTTCTTTAGACCCGCCAACCTATGTACATTTTCTTTTTCTTTCTCAACCCCTTTCTGTCTCTCGCTCCCTTTGATCTTCGTCTAGCCAAAGATTTTGTGTCTTTTCTCCCTCAATGTCCATTTCCTCGCCTCCTTTCCTCTCCACCAGCATAGCCTGAGTCTCTGTTACACTCACTTTCATCTTCCTTTCTTCGTACACTCCTCCATCATCTTTCAAAATCTCGAGCAACACACTTCCATTTCTCATCATGTTAGAAAAACTATCTTAATTGTATTCTTAATCAATTATTTTTTATGGATTGATAAGTACGTAAAGGTGTTTCCCTTCCCATAAACGTTCTTACAGCTATGTGATTGGTATTCTCATTTATTTTTTGATGGCTTAATGAGCATATCCATCTATTTGTTTATCTATTTACTGGTAGAAGAAGGAATCCGTCAGAAACGTTAGGGGAGTAAACTGACAAAACTCACCGCGATGTTTCATCCTACCCATACCAGAACTTGTCATCAGGGATTTCTCTCGCTTATGTATTTATACATATATATATATATATCTATATATATATATATATATATATATATATATATATATATATATATTTGTGTGTGTGTGTGTGTGTGTGTGTGTGTGTGTGTGTGTGTGTGTGTGTGTGTGTGTGTGTGTGTGTGTGTGTGTGTGTGTGTGTGTGTGTGTGTGTATACATATATACATATACACACACACACACATATATATATATATATATATATATATATATATATAGATACACATATATTATACATATATGTGTGTTTATATATATATATATATATATATATATATATATATATATATATATATATATATACTAGTTTATCATGTATCTATATATCTATTAGTTAATGTATTTATTCATATATTAATTAATTAAATATTTCATTAATTCATTTATTTATTTTATTTCATCTATTTATATATTTACTCATTGAATCTATCTACCTATTTATATTTTATATATTTATTCATATGTTTGTTTATTTACCCATTTCCATCTACAAATATAACCACAGACTGCTTCATGAACTAAGCATTATAGCTCCAGTGCATCATTAAGGAGAAGAATGAAGGAACTGGTGAGGAATTGGCGACAAAGCCCAAATGACCGGCTGCTCAGTGCCTCAGAGATGAATCTTGCTCCAGGTTCTCCACCTTGATTTCTGGACGTCATCAAAGGCAGCTGTTGAGCCGGCGGCTGCTGGGGACATGGCTGGGAAGGCTGTCCATCACGTGTGTGAGCTATTAGGGCCATCCAGAACAACTCCGGCGTTTCCTCGGAAGAAGGGAGGCAGTTCCTCCGTCAACCTGTGCCCCTGTCGTCTTCAATTTATGAAAAAAAAAAGATCATATGACATTGGGTTTTGTTGTCGAAAGCTACCGTTGCATTATACTGGATAATGTATTGAAATAAGTCAAAGGTATTTATTCTTAGAATAGACTTACATAAACATTCTGTGTCCATGTCTTTATC
>NC_134793.1:24654129-24659129 GCF_046742065.1 Oratosquilla oratoria | reverse complement strand
GGGGGAAGGACAGTGTTTTGGAGACTAGTGGGTCCCCATGGGAAAAGACTCGTTCGTAGTCACGCCTCTAATCTTCGGCTCTATAACGAAGTTCCTTGAAAAATAACTCCAAGAAATCTTGCCCTTAGCTTAAAATTTAGCGGTTTAGCCTGTTCGTTTCGTCTTGTGCCAACCAGTATATAGAATTTGTGAAGCATGAAAAGGATTGAAGTGATTCAGATTAAGAAGTAGGACACGAAGAACAGAGTTACCGAGAGGAAAGTCTCGAGAAACGTCAGAGATGATCTGTGAACTTGAAGTGTCTTGGGTGGACTTAATGCCACTTACAACCACTTGGTTCCTAATTAGAATACTCTTTTTTTTCGGCTTTCAGTCACTATGTTTTGGCCTTTCTTGTCTTTTCTCGAAATATGTAAAAAAAAAAAAAAAAGTTTGCGGTTGAGTGGTTGAAATAAATAAATATATGTATATGTATATATATATATATATATATATATATATATATATATATATACAGTATATATATATATATATATGTGTGTGTGTGTGTGTGTGTGTGTGTGTGTGTGTGTGTGTGTGTGTGTGTGTGTGTGTGTGTGTGTGTGTGTGTGTGTGTGTGAACTTGAAGTGTCTTGGGTGGACTTAATGCCACTTACAACCACTTGGTTCCTAATTAGAATACTCTTCTTTTTGGCGGCTTTGAGTCGGGATAATGTTTTCTTACTATTTTTTGGCCTTCTTTGTATTTTCTCGAAATATGTAAAAAAAAAAATTGCGATTGAGTGGTTGAAATAAATATATATATGTATATACACACACACATATATATATATATGTGTGTGTGTGTGTGTGTGTGTGTGTGTGTGTGTGTGTGTGTGTGTGTGTGTGTGTGTGTGTGTGTGTGTGTGTGTGTGTATTGGCGTAAAAATGAGGACCGAGACTACTTAATTCATTTTTTTACTTTGCTCTTTATTTGTTTTCTCTCTCTTTTCCTCTTTATACTACTCCAGTCTTTCATTACATCTTATTTTCTCTCTCCGCGTCCCTCTGTCTCTTTTTCTGTCTTTCTGTTTTTGCTCTTCTTTCTCTTTTCATTTTTATAGTCTTTCCGTCTCTCTTTGCCTTCCTTCCTGTCAGTGTCTTTCTGTGTCTGTTTGTCTGTCTGTCTGCCAGTCCGTCTGTATGTCTGCTATTCTGTCTGTATATCTGCCATAATGCCTGTCTTTATGTCTGATCTGTTTGTATGTCTGTCTGTATTTATGCTATTCTGTCTATCTGTATATCTACCATTGTGTCTGTCTGTCTGTCTGTCTGTCTGTCTGTCTGTCTGTCTGTCTGTCTGTCTGTCTGTCTGTCTGTCTGTCTCTGTCTCTCATTCTTATCCTCTCTCCTGTCCTCACCCTTTCCCTCTGTTGTTTCGTCCCTTTCTTCGGTGTTACAGAACGACCCCTCGTTGGCACCAGGCGTGGCGTGGCGCGGCGTGGCGCCTGGCGTGGCGTGGCGCCAGGCGTGGCGCGGCGTGGCGCTCAGGTAAAGCTCCAGTCACACCTGCGCAACTCACACAAGTTCGTTTGAGTAAAAATGACTTCGGTGAGTTACAGTCTTCTAGCTCTCGAATCTCCAAATGTCGAATCACTTTTGCGTCATATACAGAGAAGCTAAATGACGAAGTAAGAGAAGTTAAACCTACACGAATATTAGACACATTGTTGAAATGTGGACTTAGGGAAGTCTAGAATACTGTAGACGAAGTCGTCTTCTAGTTTTTGAAATTCGAAACATTTGACGAGAATCTTGAATGTGTGACGGGAACGGCGTGGGCACCTGAGCGTCACTGCGCATTTGGTCCGCCACAGTGCGCCACTCCCGCGCCGCGCAGCTCTGCCTCGCTTTCCTTCCTGTCCCCCCTACCGACTCCCTCCCTCTCGTCCAAACCGTTCACTCGTTTGTTTTAATAGCCTTCACCAGTTAGGCCCCTCCCGACCCTTGCGTTTGTTTTCCTCTCCTTTTTTTTTTCCTTCCCTCACTCACACGCCATTTACTCCTTCAGTCTCTTTCTTTTAAAAGTGTTACTCTCCCCATTTACTCGTTGTCTCGCCACTTTCTCTGTTTTTTTTTTCTATTCTTCGTCCCCTTTATTTTATGTATTCAATTTATTTTTTTGGTTTTGTCTCGTTGCTCCGCTCCTCGTTTTTCTTCTTTCCTCCCTTCTTCACACACCATTAATGCTGTTTTTCACCACTCTTGAAAAGGGTTTGGCATTTGTTTGTGTCCTGTTTGATCATTGCTCGGACTTGCTCATAACTTTGGTTTGGTAAGCACGATGGAGCAAATCAGAGACGTTGTTTGCGAAGAACCAGTGATATAGGAACAATAATCAACTCTTCCATTATTCTTTACAGCTTCTATATTTTTGTCCTGCCGTCAGAAGATTTTATTCACTCACGAAATAAAAACAACAACAGAGTAGAAACGTCATAGAAACCTGAACGTGGCCGTCTTGGGCGCTCATCCGACAGTTAAGTGCGGAGGGACGATGTGGATGGTGTAGTCGTTGGCTCAGGTGGTTCGGATGCCAATTACTGATTTCTGCCCATGGCAGGAGCCTCAGCTGCCGCGTGGTTGCCGAGCGAAGTTCAGGGGCAAGTATCCTCGTATATTTAGCGCGAGGTGGACAGGCAAGGCTCGTCTCGTTGTCTTTGTTGATTCGGTTCAAAGCCCCTCAAGAGGTCTCGGGTTATTATTACTCGTGGGGTCCCTGCCAACCACAGAGGGGACTGGGTCACCTGCGGCTTACGTAAGCTCACTCGGAGTCGGGCAGATTCTTGTGAGGGCGACGACGTGGCGTCCTGAGAGGAGATGGGGTTGGGTAATCAGGGCGTCGTGCATGCGAGTGTGTAAACAAAGCGACGCGACAGCACACAAAATTAAATGCACACACACACAGACACACACACACACACACACACACACACACACACACACACACACACACACACACACACACACACACACACACACACACGCACATATAGGACGATACTTGGAAAAAATTGTGGGAAAAAAGGAGAAAGAAGCCCGTGCAGATCCAAAACGAGTCTTGGATGCATCTGACAGCACAGAGGTCTATGTGAGCAAATGCCTCGGTAATGACGAGGTCTGTCAATGGCTGAAGAAGGTTAGTATAAAAAAAAGGAGGAACTGACACAAAAAAATGATAATGAAACAGACAGAAAACCCCACACGGAAAGTGTCATGGAGGACGAACGTCACGCTAGGCTAATTTATGGTTGGAGCACAAGTGAGGGGCCGGAGTACAGAACTGAAATGATGTTCAGCGTTTTTCTTTTATATATGAAAGCGAAAAGAATAAAAATAAAAAAGTGTGTCCGGGCTACAGCCTCTTTTTTTTTTGGGGGTTGTGTTTTTAAGTCATTAGACTCGCAAGTGTGGGGAGGACATTTCGACTCCTACGCTTAGCGAGAGAGGTGTAATTTCAAACGTAGTGTGCATATATTCTCGTGGAAATATGTACATATTCTATGCGTGTACGGTTTTGATTTTATTCCGGCACTCACCAAAACTACGTCACCGATCTCCACGAAGAACAGAGCTCCACTTTCCCCTCTTAGTCTGCCACTCACTCAAACTCACCCTCGCACTCCCTCGAAGTGGGAAGTGAAAAACCCCTGGTAGAGCAAAGCCCTGTCACTTGCCGCAAGCCGTTGTTCTTTTAAAACCGACGTTTGGGTCGCCTCCCTTACTGACCAGGGCTCTCGAGAACCGACACAACAGAGCCCGCGGTGGATCCGGGGAATTGAACTCACGACCAACTGCTCGCGAGTTCGTCACAGGTGCCCTTCGGGAGCCGGGGGGTTGGGGGGGCGTCTGTTCTGGGCGAACTTGACAAATCACGTCTTTAGTGAATGACACACGTCCTTATGCGTTTACTCACACTGTTTCCTGGGGTTGCCAAGACATCTTGTATAGTATATATATATATATATATATATATATATATATATATATATATATATATATATATATATATATATATATATATATATATGTATATACATATATTTATAAATATATATATATATATATGTATATATATATATATATATTTATAAATATAAAAAATAAATAAATATATATATATATATATATATATATATGTATGTAAGTATATACATATATTTATAAATATATATATATTTATAAATATAAATATATATATATATATATATATATATATATATATACAGTTGTGTGTGTGTGTGTGTGTGTGTGTGTGTGTGTGTGTGTGTGTGTGTGTGTGTGTGTGTGTGTGTATGTATGTATGTGTGTGTGTGTGTGTGTGTGTGTATGTGTGTGTGTGTGTATGTATATATTATATATATATATATATATATATATATAATATATATATATATATGTATATATATTATATATATATATATATATATATATATATATATATTGCAAAATGATATGAATTCAATACAATAACCTTGCACACGCGATAAAAACTTTTATAGCTTTATATTACCTTTCTTACACATTTATTTATTATACTTGTCCCCTACTTTTTACAGTCAACAACTAGTCATACACATTAACACATATACAAGTAGATGATTGGGATCGCGGTTCTATCAGGAGGATCATATTGGAGGTCGCCTCAAAAAAAAAAGAGAGAGAGAGAGAGAGAGAGACATAGAGAGAGAGAGGGGCTAGGAAAAACTAGTTCACTTAGTGACTTTCCGGTTAGGTACAGGACGAGGGAAACAAGGATCATTCGTTTCCGAATATTGCACAGTCAGACTGAACTAAGCAGAGGCGTCACAGCTTTCACACGAAGAGAAAATTTATCATGTCCTCCACTGGTAGAGTATAGAACGAAAAAGAGAAAAAAAAATATTTACAACAAATTTGGTTTCCATGGTCATCTAACAAAATGTGTGTGTGTGTGTACGTGTGTGTGTGTGTGTGTGTGT
>NC_134793.1:24616629-24629129 GCF_046742065.1 Oratosquilla oratoria | reverse complement strand
GTGTGTGTGTGTGTGTGTGTGTGTGTGTGTGTGTGTGTGTGTGTGTGTTGAGACATTCTGACAAGTTGAAGTGGGTGGGAAGAGGAAAGACTGGAGTCTTATTTCGAATTTTATTATTGACTAGTTTCGCTACAAGCTTTTTCAAAAGAATATTGCAAGCCCTATAGCACTATTCTTTTGAAAAAGCTTGTAGCAAAACTAGTCAAGAATAAAACTCGGAATAAGATTCCAGTCTTTCCTCTTCCCGCCCACTTCATACATACATATGTATATATATATATATATATATATATATATATATATATATATATATATATATATATATATATATATATATATATATATATATATACATATGTGTGTGTGTGTGTGTGTGTGTGTGTGTGTGTGTGTGTGTGTGTGTATGTGTGTGTGTGTGTGTGTGTGTGTGCGTGTGTATGGTCAAGCAAGTTAAGAATCCTTCAAGGAGCGCGGTTCAGACCTTCTCCTCCCCTGTGCTCCTAAAGCTGCTGCTCCTTCTCCTTTTCCTACGGGGGGTGGGGTGGGGGGCAGAGGCAATGCAAACGTTATAACTCGTTTCCAATTGCTCTAAACCATATTTCACCTGAATTGATGGCCTCCCTTGATCGCACCTGTTCAAGTCGCAGCTCGCAATTTCTTGGCGCTCTAGGTGGCAAAGCTGTGATAAGAAGTCGCTTGGACTCAAGTCGTCTTCCACGTCACAGCTAAATGTTTTCTATTTATTTATTTGTGCTTGGAACGTCTAGTAATCGGTTATTAGTCCAGTGCAATCTGTTTTTAGTTTTTACTTCCCCTTATTAGAGATAAAACATAAAAATTGTGTATTTATGATGGATATCGGGGAACATGCTTCAAGTGAAGCCCTTTTCGCACGAAAAATACAATTCCTGTGTCAGTTAATTAGATTCGGGTCTATTCCTTGGCTGAAGAAAATTGTCTAACGTTAGGTATTTCTTTGTCTACAAAGGTTCTACGGCAACGAAGAGGTTCAAATGATATACCAGGACTCTGATATAAGGGACAAATGACCATGGTCTGCCCATAAAAAAAAATCTATTCATTTTTTTTTTTTCTCAGCTTCCCGCTTTCCTAAATTGCCGGGGCCGTTTTCTACGCCCCCCGTTCTCCTCACAAGCTTCTGACCTTTTAGTTCAGGTTTAGATTTTAACGTGACAAGTGAGAGACGAACGAATTTCATTGAACACAGCATGTTAGCTCCGTCACCACTCTTCCCTTCTCTGGTCCCCTTTCACCACACTTTGTTGTCGTCTTCCTTTCGTAAATTTACTTTCTAATAGTACGTCTTTCATTTTCTACTTTCTTTTCTCCGCTGTCTTTGTTACGTATGATTAGTCACTCGCTAGTTTCATCTGTAGATTGCTTCAATTAATGTTACTCTGTTTAAGAGAGGAATTAAACGGAGTTTAATTTTCTTTATTTTCTTCCCGAATAAATACACTTGGATCTTCAAGTTACACCAAGGGACTCTCGTCAAAATTCCTCAATTTGTTCACTAGGTCAGTCCTGCGGTGAGTCATGATTTTTTTAGTCCAATGATCTTTACTTTTATGTTTAAGTTCCTTCCATAAGGGCGTGATTTTACTCTCATGAACCAATTTAATTTTCTCCTCCTCCACCCTTTCTCCAATCAGAAAGGCTGTCACAAACCCCGTATGTAATATTGCTTACTCAAGCAATCTTGAAATCAATGCACACCTGACTTAGTTTACATATTGTTGTATCAGCATAAAAATGAACACTATACAGCAATAAAATCGGGTCTCTGGTGGCTGTTTGTAAACACTCATCATCTACCTCCCCTTTCTACCCACTTGTCTACCAGCCTCTTACACCGCATGACTCTCACAAAAAGTAAAAATCCCGATGCCACTGATCAGCCAAACTTCTCCAAATCGAAGGGAAAAAAATTTAGATTCCTTATGATAAAAGCCAAGACACTTCATTCGGAGAATACAAGATCTCGACAAATTTAAAACTTACAGTATTTAGGATGGAATTCTGATCCTCATCTAAATAGACAATTCGTATGGTGTCTGCCGTGACAGAATCTATGGATCATGTTGAGGGGTAGAGGGATTTTACCTCGTAGAAAACGGTAAATCTCCCGGATGGGTCTTCTTTGCCTGTTTACCGGCAAAGCCAAAAACAAAACCTTTGTCCCCGCGGACATCATGGCTGGAATTCCCCGGTGTGGCTAAAGTTTCACACACAAAATGGGATAACTTTTATCTCGACGTCCCTCGCTCCCTCTCCCTGGCACCCAGTCGTCCTCAATGTCTGACTGCCCGTCAGAGTCGTCCCTGTTTGTTTTGTTTTTCTTACTTATTTATACATTGCCTCGACCAAAACAGGCTTACTGAATGTATATATATCAGCCTCTCCGTCTGTGTGTTGGTTGTTAGTGTATCCATCGACATATCCAGACTATTTATGATTTTCTATTTTATACATATTCTAGAAACCTCCTCCCTTATGGTCACCAAATGGACTCACTTCGTCAGCCATTCTACCAGAATGGCCCTCATCTTATGCTATCATAGGCAGTACGTGCCAAAACTAGTGCAGGATATTGTTCACACTTGCCAATTTATTATGGCAAGGACGATTTTCTATCTTCCACCCCGATTTATAGATGATGCTATGATGGTAACGCACACAAACACACACACACACACACACACACACACACACACACACACACACACACACACACACACACACACACACACACACACACACACACACACACACACACACACACACACACACACACACACACACACACACACACACACACACACACACACACACACACACACACACACACGAACAAAGAAATACATACATGTACATATATATATATAAATAAATATATACATACATATATAAATATATATATATATACATATATATATATACATATACAAGTATGTATACATACATGCATACACGTCATGTATATTTGTGATATGTGTATTCGTGAAAGTATATGTACACACAAGTACTTTTTAGGTATGCGCTTGTATGTAAGCGTTTATTTACTTAAAGATGTATGTACCGTCTATGTATGCTTTTGTATACGTAAAGGTGTATATATCATTTATGCACGGATTTTATTACAAAAAATCACGTTTCTATTCATATGAATAGATATTAATTTCTACTGCTTCATCCTTTCTCAATTCAAATATCCAACACAATGCTCTCATGGACAATCCCTGCCTCTTTCAATGTATATAGAAAGCATCAGGTAAATATAGAAATATTTTTCCAGAGTAGAAATAGATAAATAAGAAATCGCATTCGCCTTTTCTTGGAATTCTATTAATGGCTGTCAAGACCAGAGATGGACCCTTTTTTCGAAAGCTCAATGTGCCTCCATATCCTTATTCTCAGTAACTTTTGCAAGTTTCTTAGAACCCACGTTTTACCATTAACTGCACTGAAATGTTTTTTATGATTGGTGACGACACGAATAAACTATATCGGTCAACGTTAATGTTTTTTTCTTTGTATATTTTCTTCGTTCTTCTTCACTTTCTGTGATAGATTTCATTACAAGTTTCCAATAGCTCTGGTAGAAAACCTGTTTGGACGAAGATTGGAAAGACAAAGTTTTTCATTATCATTTCACTGTTATCGACATCCTCACATGGTAAAAAATGTTCGCCAGGTCTGGCAAAAGGTTTTAAAAGTGCGGAACAAAGACTCTTTCGAGCAGTAACTGCCTCAGGGATTACAGAAATATCATTGTTGGGGCCGAACTACTTTTTTTTTTTTTCGTTTGCTGGAAAGGCTCTTCAGGGACATATTTTTATCTTCACATTTTTCCCTTTTTTTTTGTCGTTTTTCGAAATAAGTAGGTAAAAAAAAGAGCCTGTACAGAAGAGGGGAAACAAGATACGACGTTACCCCTATGTTATAGAGGAACATAAGAACATAAGAACATAAGAATAAAGGAGACTGCAAGAGACCATAATGCCTACAATAGGCAGCTCCATATCCATCACCACCTGTCATCCCCATCCATAAAGATGTCTAATCGTTTTTTAGAGCAACTGATAGTTTCAGCGCTTACTACATGGTTACTAAGTTTATTCCATTCATCGACCATCCTATTAGTAAACCAATTCTTGCCTATTTTTCTTCTTGAATTTGTCCAGCTTATACCCATTACTGCGAGTCCATTACTGCATAGTAGAGGTGAATAGAATATGGTAGCGACAGCCAAGATGGAAAGGAACTAGTGCCATCCCCTTCTTCGAGGGCCACAAGGTCAGGCTGAGGAGAAAGCGGGAAACCAAGCCGATGGCTCTGCTGGTGGTGTCTGCCGAAAGCCGACGCAATGAGCCCTCTGGGAGATATGGAGTGTGGAGAGCGCTATTTTCACCGGCCAATTCCCGCAGAACATTCTGTTTCGGGGAGAGGAAGAATCCAAAACTGTTATTATCACTTGCAGGGCCGGGTTATTGCAGGTCCAATGGAAAGAACGAAAATAAGCCCCAGAACTCAAAGATGAGGTGGTTATTGCTTACAGGGAGAGGTTGTCGATGAAGGCAAAGTAAAAAAAAACAAAATAGATAAATAAATAAACTGAGGCTGCGTTTACATCGAACGAGTCTCGGCTGGTTCTCATCAACTAGTGTGAGTTCGTTTGAGCAGAATCGACATTGGTTACAATCTTTCGTTTTTCCAATCTTCAAATGTCATCTTACATTTGCGTCATATATTGAGAAAATGAATGGCGATATGAACGAAGCTAAACCTTTACGAATGAAATACAGATTGTTGAAGGGTTCTTGGGGAAGTCTAGAATATTGCAACCAAAGTCTTCTTTTAGCTCCGGGGTTCTGAACCTCTCTTCACGTATACCCTGTCCTTATGCATTGCTATTGTTTAACCTCCTAGAGATGACTTCGACACTAAATTTAATCGTTTTGCATCCACTAACTACTATTACCTTTCGGTTGGCGGCCACACTTGTGAACCGCCGCGGTCCAATAAGGGTCCATAAACCACAGGCTGAGAACCCCTGTTTTAGCTATTTCAAGTTCAAAATATTTGGCGAGAATTCGCCCAGATTCACTAGGAGCAAACACAGTGAATGTGTTGAAGGTTTAGGCATAGCACAAGTATAGAGTTACTTATTGAATTTATAACAAAGAGCTCAAAAGATCTAAACTCTTTATGCGAAGGAGAGAGTTTCTGTGTCGTGCTTTTAGAATTATTATATTTTCTCGAAAAGAAAAAGAAAATAAGGTGCACGTTTCGTGGAGGCAATCGCGAAAGTGTAATGCCCAAGTGGGACTCGAGTTGCAGTCCACAACTTTCGAGAAGTTTGTCCTTGTGAAAGGGAAGTTCTCGCCGTGAATAAGAAGGAGAAAATGTGCTCTCTCTCCCCTCCCCCTAAAAAAAAAAAAAAAAAAAAAAAAAAAATTGCGGCATGGCTGATTGGCAACAAGCCTCCATCTGAAGTTTCGGTTCTTATCTAAATGTGCTCGCTACCCAAATAAGTTCTAGACTAGTCTCCTAGGAGTCCTGGGTGGGCTTCCTAGGTGCTGGAAGTTCCATATTTCTAGTAATTTGAAATTACCTCCCCAGTCTTCTCTATTTTCCGCATGAGGGTCCCGAGGAGTTAGGTCCCCGTGTAGATAAAGCAACCTTGCTGTGGATGTGCTGTGCCTTGCTGCATTGCCTCTGACCCGGGTCTTGGGCAGGAGACAGGGATGACCCTTCATCCACGAGGAGCTAAGAGGAGAGGGAAACAAGGGTGGTGGATAAGCGTGGAATGGGTGCGAGTGGGTACAAGCCCATATAAAGGGAAAGAGTTCTTAATATACAGAGAGATAGACTTCCTAACTGGCAACATATCATGCTTATACGCTCTTTCTTTACATTACTACAGTCTATATGAGCAGCAAAACTAAGTACTAGATATGGTTGAAGGAAATTCTTTTACAGTCTATGTGTGCAACAAAACTAAGTACTAGATATGACGAGCCTCATTTCTTGATCCCTTGGTTGAAGGAAATTCTTTTACAGTCTATGTGTGCACCAAAACTAAGTACTAGATATGACGAGTCTCATTTCCTCATCCCTTGGTTGAAGGAAATTCTTCTACAGTCTATGTGTGCAACAAAACTAAGTAATAGATAAGACGAGTCTCATTTCCTCATCCCTTGGTTGAAGGAAATTCTTCTACAGTCTATGTGTGCAACAAAACTAAGTAATAGATATGACGAGTCTCATTTCTTCATCCCTTGGTTGAAGGAAATTCTTTTACAGCCTACGTGTGCACCAAAACTAAGTACTAGATATGACAAATCTCATTTCTTCATCCCTTGGTTGAAGGAAATTCTTTTACAGTCTATGTGTGCACCAAAACTAAGTACTAGATATGACGAGTCTCATTTCTTCATCCCTTGGGTGAAGGAAATTCTTCTTCAGTCTATGTGTGCAACAAAACTAAGTAATAGACATGACGAGTCTCATTTCTTCATCCCTTGGTTGAAGGAAATTCTTTTACAGCCTATGTGTGCACCAAAACTAAGTGCTAGATATGACAAGTCTCATTTCTTCATCCCTTGGTTGAAGGAAATTCTTCTTCAGTCTATATGTGCACCAAAAACTAAGTACTAGATATGACGAGTCTCATTTCTTCATCCCTTGGTTGAAGGAAATTCTTTTACAGTCTATGTGTGCACCAAAACTAAGTACTAGATATGACAAGCCTCATTTCTTCATCCCTTAGTTGAAGGAAATTCTTTTACAGTCTATGTGTGCACCAAAACTAAGTACTAGATATGACAAGCCTCATTTCTTCATCCCTTAGTTGAAGGAAATTCTTTTACAGTCTATGTGTGCACCAAAACTAAGTACTAGATATGACAAGCCTCATTTCTTCATCCCTTGGTTGAAGGAAATTATTTTACAGTCTATGTGTGCACCAAAACTAAGTACTAGATATGACAAGTCTCATTTCTTCATCCCTTGGTTGAAGGAAATTATTTTACAGTCTATGTGTGCACCAAAACTAAGTACTAGATATGACGAGTCTCATTTCTTCATCCCTTGGTTGAAGGAAATTCTTTTACAGTCTTTGTGTGCACCAAAACTAAGTACTAGATATGACAAATCTCATTTTTTTCATCTCTTGGTTAAAGGAAATTCTTCTACAGTCTATATGTGCACAAAAAACTAAGTAATAGATATGACGAGTCTCATTTCTTCATCCCTTAGTTGAAGGAAATTCTTCTACAGTCTATATGTGCAGCAAAACTAAGTACTAGATATAACAAATCTCATTTTTTCATCCCTTGGTTGAAGGAAATTCTTCTTGTCAAATTTTGGGGGTGCGAGAGAGGCTAGGTAGTTTGGAAAGGGTGTAAACGAAAGAAGTGATACAAGGCAATGCGTACAAAGGGAAGAAAGAAAAAGGTCGACAACCTTTTCCATCCCATCAAAAAGGGTTCCCTAGATTCCCAATAGATAAAGAAAATCGTTAGATCTCAAAGAGATTCCTTCATTGGGCGGAAGTGAATTTTCAAAATATAACGAAAGGAGACCTGTGTTATCTGCATACAAACAATTTCGAGGATTGTGGGCCTCAATTCTGTTGAGGTGCCCTGCATGTCATTTACAAAAGGGAACCATTAAAAGCCACTATCAAACCAAGCATAAGACACCACTAACACGTCAACATCATATTAGATTAAAAGATAGATCCAGGCTACCTGGGATTTTTGGAAGCATTTTACATTACAAAAGTGAGACTGGGAATAAAGGAACAGAAGAGAGACCTTCAAATCGTACCAAAACGGAAGAAGAGATCTCTCCCAAGAGCAGGCAGATGCGTTGAACAATTACGAGCAAATACTAAGCCGCCTGGCTCTCATGCCAACAATTAAAACTGCATAAACCGGACAAATTACAGAACTTTACATTCTGCCAGAAGATGTTCACAGAGGCGGAACAAAACGTCATGTACACCAATTCATTCCTCGTGCTTTTAAAAGCTCTCCCCACAGAGGTAAACAATATAAGAAAATTAGAATAAAAACAACATACATTGAATAATGATGGAACAGCAATGTCAGTTAAGCTCGTATGTATAAAAGAAAGTATACATACTTTGGAAGGGGGAAAAAGCCTTGGTATATGTATGTATGTATGTATATATATGTGTATGTATATATATAATTATATATATATATATATATATATATATATATATATATATATATATATATATATATATTCTAACCGAGGTCCACTTTGCGTAAATCACACTACCATCCCGCTACACTGAAGGTACAAAATTATAGTTAACCTAAAGCATATACTAACATCAAGGAGCCCGATTGGCTGAGGTACTATTGTCCTGAAGTCCATTTTATATCATCGCTGACGTCACTTGTGTGCGAGGCATTCAGGAACGTTGTTACAGTTATGGAAACAATCGCTAGTAACAACTTATAACAGTGTACGCATTAGTTTGACGATCGTTTAGTACGTTCAGTGTGGTGGAATGGAAGCAAGCGGGATTCACGCTGAAGTGGACCGCGGTTTGAAGCTCGCGACGGCCGGGATGATTATTTGAATTGCGTCGCTGTTACTAGTTATTCTTTGCGTCTCAGCCAAATGCAAACACTTCCAAGTGTCCTTTCTCTGCATTATCAAGTTTCAGTAAAAGAACTCCGTCTTAGTAATTATTATTCTTTTTTTATCACTTAGGTCTGAGAAGTGGCAACTTAGGCCCAAGACTTACGTGCGTGGTCTGACAACTTACGTTCGATCGCTGGCCCTACCCCGAAGTCATCTTAGCTCAAAACTTACCCCCAAGTCACCTTCTCTCGAACTTGCTATCGGGTCTGAACACTGATTCCCCACTTTATGCCTCCGATGGAGGGAGAAATGGGAAGGAGTGGAGATGGAGGTGGAGGGTGAGGGAGGGGGCTAAGTGAAGAGGGTTTGAGGTGGAGGGGGAGGGAGGGGGGCTAAGTGAAGAGGGTTTTGAGAAGGAGAGGGGGAGGAGAAAGGGCTGGGAGCAAGGGAATACGAGGTGAAAGTTATTATTAATTGGCTGTGAAATACGACATTGGGAGATAGAGTAAGATGGATCGTGTCATATATACAAGAGGAACGAGGAACGAGATCGGCTGAGTGAGTGGCCAAAGATGGGAGGGAAGAGGCTGATATGAGAGTAAAGACATAACGATAGAGAGGGAAGAAAGAGGAGAGATGAGAAATGGAGAAAGGGAAAGAAAATTGGTGCTGCGAGAAGGACGAGGAAAAAGAGGGAGAGGAATGGAAGGAGGAGGGACAGAAGTAGGTTAAATATGAAAATAACACAAGCATACATACATATACCAAGGCTTTTTCCCCCTTACAAGGGAGGTAGCCAAAAAGGAAAAGGCATAAAATCATTCCCACCCATTCCATCACTGAATTCATTCCACACCCCTCCACCCTCCCTCTTATCTTAGGACCTCCTGGATGACGGGTCATCCCTGCACCTTGTCCACTGCCCTGGGTCAGAAGCAGTGTCGCAAGACACAGCACATCCACAGCAAGGCCGCTTCATTAAATCGGCGACCCCCCTCTCCGTCCCCTCATTGCATAAAAGGAGAAGACGGGGAGAAATCCCTTCGGGCTGCGTCAAATTTTGCTCACACATACTACCTCACCCTCCATCCCCCCGCCCATTCCACCTCATGCATCACAACATCATCCATATACAACCATTCTCCATTCACCCCTGTCTTCTGTCTTCTCCCGTCCTTCCTCAACAGACATTCCCCTCTTCCCCAAAGCCCCCTTCACCCCATCCATCCACCTCATCCTAGGACGTCCCCTCATGTTCACTCCCTCCACATCTGCCTTCCATACCTCCTTTACTAGTCTTTCTTCACTCATTCTTTCCATGTGTCCAAACCATCCTAATACTCTTTCATCAACCCTATCTCCCAACTCCCTTTCCACCCCTGTTCTCCTCCTCACCTCCTCATTTCTCACTCTATCTAGCCTAGTAACCCCCATCATACTTCTCAGACACCTCATCTCAAACACATTCAAACTCCTTCTCTCTTCCTCTCTTATGTTCCATGTTTCTGCCTCATACAGTGCTGTTAGCACAATCACTCCTTCATATAGTCTCCTCTTAGCATCCATTCCCAAATGTCTATTCCTCATTACACTCTTTAATCCACCAAGGCATTTATTCGCTTCTCTCAATCTACATTCTACCTCCACCTTCACTCCACCTTTTCCTGCCACAGCTGGTAAATTCAATCACCGAGGTGAGAATAGAAAAAAAGGAGAAAAGGAGAGAAATATAGATACTCAAGGCACAGGAAAGGAGAAGAATTCAGAGTGAGAGTATGAAGGAAAAGGTAGATAAGATGAAGGAGACGGGGGTGGGGGGGTGGGGAGGAAAGGGAGTGAGATAGGGGCCGTAGGCTAAGATTACCGTCTGACTACCTGAGTTCCACCTACCTGCCCTCTTTAGCCTCCCAAATTGCCTCACCCCGTCCCATCTACATTCTTGGCCACCTTTCCTTCTACTTCCAATATTGCTTTCCTACCTCCAAGATTCCCCCCCCCCCCGGCATCATGCTGTCGTCTTATCACTCTTGCCCCCAAAAATTCCTCTTCCCTTACCTCATTCATATCACCTCACCGCCGCAACTTGAAGATCCCAAATCTATTTTCTTTCTAGAGTTTTTACCAGTATTCCTCTAAGTAGGAACTTTCTTCTTCCTGTTTTTCTTGTCCACTTCCTTTTCTGTCTCAACTTTCTCTTTTTTTTTATTCTTCCTACTTGATTATATCCAGTCCGTGCTTATTGATAGATATTCTCCCAATTTTTTTCCCTGGACTGCAAAACGACCTCTTCCTCATTCCTCAGATCTTCATTCAAACCTACTAAAGTTAACTTTTTCCTCTAACTTGAAACCCTCTTATATCCACTATCTCAATATATATATATATATATATATATATATATATATATATATATATATATATATATGTATGTATATATGTATGTATATATATATATATGATATATATACAATATATATGTATATATACAATATATATATATATATATATAGATATATATATACAATATATATATATACAATATATATATACATATATATATATATATATATATATATATATATATATAGAGATATATAATTTTAAATGGCTGTGACCATATGGACGGTTGAAATCCCTATATGATACTTCCAGTGGCCAAGAGACGCGGTTATATTTTTTCATATTGTCTCTACTTTTTTCAACTCTGTAACAACTGTTTTTATTGGTTGTACTCCCTTGATTCACTATTTCTATGTAGAGATGAACGGAACTGAGAATAGTTGATGTCCGGACAGGAGCGGAGTACCACAGGGATCATTCCTCGAACATTAACACATATAGGTTCCTTTATATATACAAGTTAACCATAACACCCTCATGTTAAAAAAATTCCAATCACAAGCAAGAGAACCTTTCCGAAGAATCCAGTCCCTTTCTGGCTCTCATAACCAGAAATTCCTTTATTTCCTATAAAATAGTCCCCTTTACTATTTCTATTATACCTCCCTGGATCACATTATGCCAGCCTTATCAACTTCCTTCACCTCTTTAAATCACCCCTTTAGGGTTTTTGTAATGCCTTCCTGGACTACCTTTCACCACGCTCATATTTCTTCTCCCCCTCTTTCTCCTCTTCATCCCATCGGCTAAGGCCTGGGCAACATCTTCAGAGGGTAATCCGAAGAAGCTCTCTGGAGCATTCTTCTGAGCCCCCCCCCCCCCCCGCCCGCCCCTTCGACGGTGTTGTGCCGGGGAAGAGGAGACCCGTGTTGTAGAGAGAAGAAATAAAGAGCCACAAAAGAAATGGCTAGGACCTAAGCAGAGGGAAAAGAAGTCAAAGAAGAGGATAAAAAAGACAGAGGGAAAAAATGACGAAGAAGGCGGAGGGAACAAAAAAGACGAAGAAAAAGAATTAGACGAAGAAGACGAGGGAGACGGAAAACACGGAGAAGACAAAGGAGAGTAAGAAGATGAAAAAGGAAAAGAATAAGAACAAACAGAAGGAGAAGAAGAAGCATAAGAAAATAAAGAAGACATAGAAACAGAACGATAAGACACAGACGAATAAAAACAGGTAAAGAAAAGACGACAACGAAAGAGAAAACCGACAGTTTTAATAAAAGAGGTGTAAAGATTGATTGAATGCAATTGAGTGAGGACATTGATTTAAAGGCGTTCGTGGAGCCAGAGGTGGGCGGACGGATATGAAGACCATCAGGGCGGGAGAGAGTGGAAGGGTGTACATTTGTATGGAGGAGAGGAGAAGGAGGAAGAGGAGAAGAAGGAGGAGGAGAAGGAAGAGGAGGAAGAGAGGTAGTGGAATACTTCCAAGGTTCCTGAGGTTAGGTTTGGTT
>NC_134793.1:24589129-24614129 GCF_046742065.1 Oratosquilla oratoria | reverse complement strand
GACGTTATGTTTTCCATACATCAACACAGATCTTGTTTGACATACTGGGTAAGGGATCGAAATCAGCGTCTGTGGATATACTTTCTAAAGTACGCAATATATTATATGTAATCTATAAAGCCATATATATAACCACTTACTCTTTTTATTATTTTGTGTCGGCAAGGCATCCGCTTAAAGTATCCCTCGCACATACAAAGATCACAGAGTTGTTTCAGCCTTTCCGATATCCTTTTCTACACGTTTGTATGTGTCCCGGGATTCAACGAACCTAACTTTTGTCCAAGAATTGAGTCCGTGTTTTGCTTTGCCACGTTGTGCAGGAATGGGTTGCTCATTTAAACCAGCTTTGATCACAGTCGACCAAAAATGGATCAATAAATGTTTCTGTTCAGACTGGATGGAAATACCAGCAACTACTAAAGCGTGTTGAAGTGGGTGTTTTTGTTTTTAGTATCATTTTTTTTTTTTTTTTGCGTTGGTTTGAGTGTAGGAGCCTGTGTGTGTGTGCGTGTGTGCACGCGTACCCGTGATTATTACGTCTTATGCAGCCTTAGAAAAGTGTTGCGCCATTCATTAATGTATATATATATATATATATATACATATATACATACATATATATACACACACACACACACACATATACATATATATATATATATATATATATATATATATATATATATATATATCAATTGTGCTCACATAAATGTTTGCTTGAATACGTGGCTGGATGGACTACTGAAATTCTTCTTTCCAGGGAACAATGAAAACTCGTAATTCAATAAGATAAAAGATAAGAAGTGAAAGGAGACCTTTCGTTGAAGATCAAGATTAAATGACAAAAAAGAACATTACGAAATTTAGCGTGACATACCAACCGTTCACCAGAATTATCGAAGCAAATCTCCATCAATTTCAACTGAATTGGTAATGGTTTGCAGACAATTGGGGGTAGTGTTGTTTTGGGTGCCTACAGATGGGTGAATAAGATATATCGATTTATGCAAACCTGGGTGTACACATATACACATGAATTTTGGTTTCTTAAAGATATGATATAATGTGTACAAGGTCAATGGATACGTGAGGTTGTGGATATACATCTGTAAGAATCATGTGAATACGCTGATGTTTGTTTGAACAAGCGAGGCGTGAGACCAGATCTTATGACTATGCATGAAGAGTATCAAATGTACCTTAACTTTTTGTAGACTTTGTATGAGCAAACACTAGTCATTATCGTGTAACGATGTTGGCGGTGGCCCTGCATTAAAAACAAAAGAAGAAATAGAAAAAAAGTGTGATAAGACTTCGTTATCAACATAAGGCTCAGTTGTTTATCTGAGTCTTAAAATATCATGGATTTATTCTTGGTTTTTAGTTTGTCATATATCTCAATTTTCTCTTTAAGGCATTTCCTCAGTTAGATTGATTATACCGACAAGCTTAAATTAATTGATTTTGTGCCTGCGCTGCGGCCATAGATTCTGGGTCTCTGTTATCAGTTTTATTTCCTCTGTCGTTGATATCAGTATCAGGTTTAGTTCCTCTTTTATTGTCATTGGATAAACTCCATTCATGGTGTCTCCGTAATGCATTTCATTTCCAACGTGATTCAGTAGAATGAGATTTATTCGATACACAGTGAAATATGACCGTACATTTGGTTTCCACTATGCGTCTCCTCATGAAAATTAATCTCGCTTAGACAGATGGGCATGTTGTTCACGACCAGTGGAAACTAGGCCACAAAAGCTTAACATAGCATATTGCGCCTATGTAGGTGCGTGTTGCTAGCGAAAAACAACAACGAAACGCGGCAGATGGATCCCGTAGATTTTATATTCATTCGCCACTGTCGGAAGTTATTTTTACAAAATATTTTATGAATTAGCATATTCATTTCCGGAAGAGACATGGTTTGTGTGTTACTTTAAGCATTTTCAAAATATGCCTACACTTTATTATAATACTATTACTAAGCATTTTCAAAAATAGAATGAAATATAGTATTTGTTCGTTCATGTCTTCCTCTAGTGACATGTATGAAGATATGTATTTCATTCTCCTATTCTAAAAATATGAGTATAATTTTTATATTTGAAATATGATTTATGGTTACGAGATTAATTTTCCATTTTGTTTATTTTATGTAATACTACGCTTTTACTGATTCGTGAAATAACTATTTTTTACTATATCCTTTATATTCTTTTCCCGAATGCATTCAACCAACGTTGTTTTTTATCATACGGCATCTTTCTGTCCCAGTGGAGTTTTCTTTATTTCTAAATAAGGAAAGGAAAGTTTGTTATTTAATGAGACAGAAACGTATTCGCACAAATAAGACATAAACGACATTTCGACGTTTCTTCAAAAGAAGACTTATATTTGGAGTCATTTGCTGTCTGTTTATTTCTGTTATTTTTTTTCGCATTCTGCGTTCTGCAGAATATCATGGAATCTCCTGCCTCATGTCATCATATATATATATATATATATATATATATATATTTATATATATATATATATGTATATATATACTGTATATATATATGTATATATATATATATGTATATATACTGTATATATATATGTATATATATATATATATATATATATATAATATATATATATATATATATATATATATAATCTTTCCTTTCTTTCCATTTTTTGGGGTCTTTGAAGAGCAGAATGATTTATAAACTCAATAATGTGGATTTTTTCTGGATATCTTGTTAGAACACCGCTTTCTCTCAGCGCTTGGTCTTTCTTAAAGACAATTTAAAAAAAAATCGGTTTTATTTTCCTTGTGTATGTGTGTGTGTGTGTGTGTGTGTGTGTGTGTGTGTGTGTGTGTGTGTGTGTGTGTGTGTGTGTGTGTGTGTGTGTGTGTGTGTGTGTGTGTGTGTGTGTGTGTGAGAGAGAGAGAGAGAGAGAGAGAGAGAGAGAGAGAGAAAGAGAGAGAGAGTTTAATCATTACCCTCCCAGATGTGAATGCAGGGCGCGTGTAGTCAGATCAATGGGTAATGTATTCACCTTTCACAGTCAGTCAAATGGTGTGGCAACGGCCTCAACAGCACAATAAACGACAACTCGATATTGAAGTGCAGATTCGCCTTCGACCGACCCCCCACACCTTATCATGAAAAGTGAAAACTGACAAAGAAGAAACCCTACATGCAACAGTTTGACATGCAACCCCCTTAATCACATCGAAAGATACATGAGGTTGTTTTTGCCACACCAACAGGCATCTCCATCACTCTTTCTTTGTGCTATAAGGCCACCTGTAACCGATGACCAAATCCTACCCCCAGACTTGGTCCCTCAAAGTATAGAACTCTGGTCTCGAAGCCATTACTGAGGGAAACGAAGAGATTATAGAGTTTTCTGCGAAGGTGGGGGAAGGTGGAAGATAGTAAAAGGGGGTGTAGGAAGGTGGAAGATGGTAAAAGGGGGTGTAGGAATGTGGAAAGTAGTAAGGCGACAGAGGTGGAAGGGGAAAATAAGAGAAACTGGGAAGTGGAAGATAGAGTGTGAAGAAATAGTTTGAATTCTTGTACTTCTCTTTCCCTTCATATATATTACTCACTTCTTCCTTGTTAGATCTCTGTCTTTCTTTTCTCTTCGTCTTCTACCCCTTGCCACCCACCTCTAGCCTCTATTTGCTACCTTCCTTTTTTGCCTTCTCTCCGGTGCTTACTGGTTAGTGAAAGCCCCTACCTATTGGTATTGCCTTACCAAAGAACCAAAGACTTCGAGTGCACTCTCCAATGCCGTCAGAGTTGGAGAAAGGTGATCTATGTGTCGTGGTGGTAATAGCAACAATGACTTTCTCTTATTTTCCTTTTAGTGTATTGTTATTGTCCTATTTGTGTTTGCTATTTTTTTTCATCTTGGGTATTGGGTTTTCTGCTGTCATATTGTAACTACAGTTATCATTATCATGTTGTTATTGCTACTAGAAGTGAAAAAATGTAATTCTGATAACGCTTGTAAGAGATATACGGACAAGGGTTATCACGAAAGTTATAGTTCTGAGAACCTCATTTGTGTTATCTTTCTTGAGGTAACGTCGACCCTAACGACAAAGGAACATTAGCCACGTCTCCAAGACCAAGCGACGGCTAACCTCTAGAAGGGCTCTTAGATCGCGGATTCTAATTGGCTTCTGCAAAGGACCGAGTCTGCAAGAGGCTTCACAACCGCTCGGCCACTTTGTGTCCTACACCGAGAAGTGTTCTCGAAGCCTCTGCGATGAGGAGGGACCATTAAACCAGGCGTTCCTTACCCATTAGAAGGGTCTCATACTCATGTATCCTATACTTATACATTGCTGTTCTTTGGTTGCTTGGAGAGACCCTTCAACCATAAATAGCATCTTCAAGCATACACTAAGTGCCCCCTTTTTTTTTTTTTTTTTTTTTTGGTTTTTTTTTTTTAGGAACCTCTTGAGGAACTGTGGGTCGTTTCTCCACCCCGACCCGACCCTTGGGGTCCATGGACTCCAGCTTGAGAACCCATTTTAGATGGTTTTTACAATTTCTAGTATATAATATTCATTGGTCTCGTGAGTGCCGTTACCATATTATGGTATGAGCCAGGGGCTCTCAGCTGCGCTTCCGGATGGCTCAAGACCCGCAAAAGAAAACGGGAGTCTTGCCATTCTTCATTTTTTGTTCTTCCCCAACCTGGTGTCTCAACCTTTAACTTGGGTTCCCTCCGTTCCATTCTTCCGATCGTTTTTTCTTTACGCTGAAAGCGTACGAAGCGATTGAGTCAATTACGAAGTTGTAAAAGACTCGTTCACCTCGTAAGTCTATGACCCGAAGGCATATACACTATATACAGTGGGACCCCAACTGCTGTGTGTGTGTGTGTGTGTGTGTGTGTGTGTGTGTGTGTGTGTGTGTGTGTGTGTGTGTGTGTGTGTGTGTGTGTGTGTGTGTGTGTGTGTGTGTGTGTGTGTATACACATCTGAGCGCCAGCAACGCAACCTGCTACTCATTTCCTTAGCTGTACTGAAACCATTGATAACATATTCGAAGTAATTCCCCAAATGGTACCATAGTTCCTGACCTCTTCCAATTTGAATACATTTGTTTTATGAATACATATATATATATATATATATATATATATATATATATAAATATATATATATATATATATATATATGAATATATATATGTATATATATACATATATATATATATGCTTAAAAGTGGCAGTTTGCCGACAAGATTGACTAGATAAACACCATATGAGGACGGAGCCTTTATTTGTACGACGTTTCGCTTATTACAGCTTTTTCAAGTACAAGTTGAGATACAAATGCTTGAGATTAAATAAGGGGAAAGGAGGGAACGGGGGGAGAAAAGGGGGGGGGAAGGAAGAGGAGGAGGAGGAGGAGGAGGAGGAGGAGGAGGAGGGTGGGGGGATTGGACACTGGGAAAGGATGAGAATGCTGGCCCAAACGTCCGAGGGCGAAATGTCCACAAAGGGTGGTTTAAATATTTAATATTTTGCTGGCCATGGGTATTAGGGGAATAATGTGAGGAGATATGTTAAACATGCCCCTGTTTTGTTCAATAGTGTTCGTTCCTTGAATGATTGCTGCTTCTAAACACTTCCTGCGGATTTTGTCTGGTTCCCGTATCAGCAGCTCTGCATTCTTCCAGTCCATAAGATGGTTTTCCTTGTTTCTGTGTGTCACACATGCATTGGTGGTGACATCATGCCTGACGTCGTAACGGTGTTCACGTATTCGTTTTATTCAGGTCGCGTGACGTTTCTCCGATGTAAACTTTATCACATCCTGAACACGGAATACGATAAACACCGGCTTTGGTGCCTGGTGTCTTGCTTTTGCGTGTTTCCGTCTTCGTGATGTCTTTTATTGTTCTGCTTGTCTGGCACACTATTTCCAAGTTGGTGGTTCTTAAAAGACGTGTCAGGATGGGGGCAACGTCGCCGGTTGGCAAGACGTGACGTCTAGTTGTGCTGTCCTGTTGCCTACGGCTTTCCCGAATCTTAGCGGCCTGCTGCCTGCAATTATCTAAAAGAAATTCTGGAAATTTTAGTGTTAAAAAGGTCTCTTTAATAAACCTGCACTCTTCTTCTAAGTATTTTGCACTACATATCCTAAATGCCCTAAGGAAAAAACCTATTACTACTCCTCTCTTGGTCCTTATATCATGGTGGGAGTAGAAATGAATTAAATCATTTTTGTTGGTGGGCTTTCTATACACTTTGAATTCAAGTTGGTTACCGTGCTTAAAGATGTGTGTTTCCAGGAAAGGAAGAGAATCGTGGATTTCTTCCTCTAGGGAAAACTGAATGGTGGGCTCCACTTCGTTTAAGGCCGTCTGCAAGCGCTGAAGATTGAAACGCCTGGGTGTGACGAGTAAGATATCGTCCACATATCGCAGCCAGGTCACATGCTCGGGAATGATGTTGGCAAAGGGTCCTGTTTCTAGAAATTCCATGAATAAATTAGCCAGGACTGCACTTAATGGAGAGCCCATGGCCATGCCAAATTTCTGGTGGAAGAAACTGTCCTGGAATTTAAAATAATTAAATTCAACACAAAGTTTGATCAAATCGACAAAATGGTTGGGGGGCAGGGGGAAGTCGATTTTCTCCTTCTCGATTCTATCCCTAAGGAGCTGTATTACCTTATCCGAGGGGACACATGTGAAGAGACTTTTCACGTCCAGGCTGGCCAACTTCTTGTTTCTGGCGGAGATATCTCGGATTCTGTCTAGTAGGACAGCAGGACAGCACAACTAGACGTCTCGTGTTGCCAACCGGCGACATTGCCACCAACCTGACACGTCTTTTAAGAACCACCAACTTGGAAATAGTGTGCCAGACAAGCAGAACAATAAAAGACATCACGAAGACGGAAACACACAACAACCAGACACCGGGCACCAAAGCCGGTGTTTATCGTATTCCGTGTTCAGGATGTGATAAAGTTTACATCGGAGAAACGTCACGCGACCTGAATACACGAATACGTGAACACCGTTACGACGTCAGGCATGATGTCACCACCAATGCATGTGTGACACATAGAAACAAGGAAAAACATCTTATGGACTGGAAGAATGCAGAGCTGCTGATACGGGAACCAGACAAAATCCGCAGGAAGTGTTTAGAAGCAGCAATCATTCAAGGAACGAACACTATTGAACAGAACAGGGGCATGTTTAACATATCTCCTCACATTATTCCCCTAATACCCATGGCCAGCAAAATATTAAATATTTAAACCACCCTTTGTGGACATTTCGCCCTCGGACGTTTGGGCCAGCATTCTCATCCTTTCCCAGTGTCCAATCCCCTTTTCTCTCCCCGTTCCCTCCTTTCCCCTTATTTAATCTCAAGCATTTGTATCTCAACTTGTACTTGAAAAAGCTGTAATAAGCGAAACGTCGTACAAATAAAGGCTCCGTCCTCATATGGTGTTTATCTAGTCAATATATATATATATATATATATATATATATATATATATATATATGTATGTATGTATGTATGTATATGTATATACCTGCAATAACTGAGCCTTGCCTGTGCTCATACACGTGAGGATTGGTTGCGTGTGTGGACTTGGAGCCTGTGTGCACGAGTGTGTTCTATGTCAGTGTGTATACGATTATATGCATTTGTCGAGAAGATATATATATATGTATATACATACATTTATATATATGTATATATATATATATACATATATATATACATATATATATGTATACACACATACATACATACATACATACATACATATACCAAGGCTTCTCCCCCTTACAAGGAATAGCCAAAAAGGAAAAGGCATAAAATCATTCCCACCCATTCCATCCCTGAATATACTCCACACCTCTCCATCCTCCCTCTTATCTTAGCACCTACTGGATGACGGGTCATCCCTGCACCTTCTGCACTGCCCTGGGTCAGAAGCAGTGTCGCAAGATACAGCACATCCACAGCAAGGCCACTTCATTAAATCGGCGGCCCCCCCCTCTCCATCCCCCCATTGCATGAAAGGAGAAGACGGGGGGAAATCTCTTCGGGCTGCGTCAAATTTTGCTCACACATACTACCTCACCCCCATCCCCCCGACCATTCCACCTCATGCATCACAACATCATCCATATACAATTATTTTCCATTTACCCCTGTCTTCTGTCCTCTCCCGTCCTTCCTCAACAGACATTCCCCATCTTCCCCAAAGCCCCATTCACCCCATCCATCCACCTCATCCTAGGACGTCCCCTCATGTTCACTCCCTCCACATCTGCCTTCCATACCTCTTTTTCTAGTCTTTCTTCACTCATTCTTTCCATGTGTCCAAACCATCCTAATACTCTTTCATCAACCCTATCTCCCAACTCCCTTTCCACCCCTGTTCTCCTCCTCACCTCCTCATTTCTCACTCTATCTAGCCTAGTAACTCCCATCATACTTCTCAGACACCTCATCTCAAACACATTCAAACTCCTTCTCTCTTCCTCTCTCATGTTCCATGTTTCTGCCCCATACAGTGCTGTTGGCACAATCACTCCTTCATGCAGTCTCCTCTTAGCATCCATTCCCAAATGTCTATTCCTAATTACACTTTTTAATCCACCAAGGCATTTACTCGCTTCTCTCAATCTACATTCTACCTTCACCTCCACTCCACCTTTTCCTGCCACATTTGCACCCAAGTATCTAAAACTATCCACTTCCTCCAGTCGCTCTTCCTTAATGCTCACTTCCAGTCTGCTGCCACTTTCACCCCTTGAACATCTCATCACCTTACTTTTACCCACATCTATCTTCAGCTTTCTTCTATCACACACTCTCCCAAACGCTGTCACCAACTTCCTCGATCCCTCCTCCGATCCTGCTACAAGCGCAGTGTCGTCCGCAAACAACAGCTGGCACACCTCCCACTTTTCTCCATTTTCTTTAACCATCTCCAATCCCTGACCCACCACCCTTGCATTTACCTCTCACACTACCCCATCCGTGTACAAGTTGAACAGCCAGGGCGACATAACGCATCCCTGATGAAGTCCCACCTTTACCTCGAACCACTCACTCTCTCCATTTCTAATCCTGACACAAGCTCTACTACTCTCATAAAAACTATTGACAGCTCCTAGAAGCTTTCCTCCTATCCCATATATCCGCAAAACCTCCCACTGTGTATAGTTTTGGATCTTGGTCAAAATAGCCTTCTTTGAAGATTTCTTATGTATTTTCCTTTGAAGTGTAGAGTTTTTCTTTGTGTTTCTGTTTTTGATCTTCCACATTGTACTTGAATGACAACTAAAATTGTGAAAATAGAACACAAGAACATTTTTTTTATTATTATTATTTTCATTTATTTATTGTATTCTATTTTGTTTTATCTATTTATTTATTTATTTCTATTTTTATTTCTACTTTTTTATGTTTGATTTATTAATTTATTTATTCATTTATTTATTTTTGTTTTTATTTTTACTTTTTTATATCTTACTTATTTCTTATTTATTTATTTATCTATTTATTTATTTATTTATTCATTTATTTATTCATTTATCTATCTATTTATTTATTTATTTATTGCGGCAGGTTAAGATCGTAGATCATGTTGATCGGAATTTTATTCCATAAGTATGCTGGTTTGGGAGGTGGAGAGCAAGAAAACAAGCAACTCGTAAACATATTGATGAATTAAACAAACAATCAAGACAAAAACAAACAACCAAACATAGAAACCTATAAATAAAGAAGATGAATGTGTACACGTGTAGTCATTTGTATGTTTTTTTTTTTTTTATCTCTATCATATTTCACCTTAGAGGGATGGAAGTGGGGTGGTGACATTTATGGGTCACTCACCCTTCCCTCCCCTGCAAGACAGATGAATACAAACTGTTCTTCACATTTACTGAATCCGAATACTCTGATGTTTGGATAACCTTTCAAATAGTGGGGTTTTATATCAACCTAGTCACAGTTCTGATACTTGGATAACCTTTCAAATAGTGGGGTTTTATATCAACCTAGTCACAGCTCTGATGCTTGGATAACCTTTCAAATAGTGGGGTTTTATATCAACCTAGTCACAACTGTTCTGTTACAGTTATGTTAATTCTCATGTTAACTTTGTTCCCCAGTGTTGGTTGTTCACTAAAACAGGTTAAACCATAAAAGCAAAAAAGACTTTGATGGGGAGATGAGCTCTTATTTTCATGAAGTTTCGTCCCGACGGACTTTTTCAAAGGATTTTTGTGTCGAAACGTCAGGACTTTCAAAGCTCATAATTATCCCAGAATGAGTCTTCTTTCCCTTCAAAAGCCGTATTCTGACATGTTGATACGGCTTGTACACGATGCCCTGTAACACTAACAACATAAAAGTTATTAGATGTCCAAGTCAGTCATGAATATAACATGACCATCCGTCTTTGAAGTAGACATTAAACAAACAAGAAAAAAATCAATACAATCTGTGACTCACACATCAGTCACACTAACAACATAAAAGTTATTTGATGTCCAAGTCAGTCATGAATATAACATGACCATCCGTCTTTGAAGTAGACATTAAACAAACAAGAAAAAAATCAATACAATCTGTGACTCACACATCAGTCACACTTGTGAACAGCACCGTCGACACCTGTGACAACTGTGCTAATCATAAGCAGATGCTCCGGCAGTCACAGCTGTTCTAAGCATCACACAGCCAATCTCCTAGATATCAGGCACTAGTATGTCTAGCAGGACAATAATTGTAGTATTCCTGTAGCAAACGACACCCTGAGAGATTTTATTGTTCCATTCCCTCTCGGTTCTCCTCTCTCCCTCCCTCCCCCCCTTCCCCCCGCTCCCTCACCTCTCCACCCACTCCCTCAACCGTCCCTCCGTTCCCTCATCCATTCTCACTCTGCCTCCTCCATCTGCTTTTCCAGTTAATGACTCGTTACTTCTTTATTTCTTTGCAATCAATATATTCCCTTTCCTCTCCACCTCCACCTCTACTTCCTTCTCTTCCTCCTTTTCTTCCTCCTCCTCCTCTTCTTCCTCCTCCTCTTCTTCCTCCTCCTCCTCTTCTTCCTCCTCTTCTTCTTCCTCCTCTTCTTCTTCCTCCTCCTCTTCTTCCTCCTCCTCTTCTTCCTCCTCCTCTTCTTCCTCCTCCTCTTCTTCCTCCTCCTCTTCTTCCTCCTACTCTTCTCCCTCCTCCTCTTCTTCCTCCTCCTCTTCTTCTTCCTCCTCCTCTTCTTCCTCCTCCTCTTCTTCTTCCTCCTCCTCTTCTTCCTCCTCCTCTTCTTCTTCCTCCTCCTCTTCTTCCTCCTCCTCTTCTTCCTCCTCCTCTTCTTCCTCCTCCTCTTCTTCCTCCTCCTCTTCTTCCTCCTCCTCTTCTTCCTCCTCCTCTTCTTCCTCCTCCTCTTCTTCTTCCTCCTCGTCTTCCTTTATTCAAACATTCTCCATTCCATTTGCTCCTCCTGTTTCTCATCTTTCCCCCCATCTTCTCCCTTCATGTCTCCCTCCTCATCTTACAATGTCTTTCTTATCTCTCTTTCCCCCCTCCCTTTCTCTTCCCTCTGCTCACATTCATTTCTTATATCCGCCCCCCTGTCCCTTTCCCCTCTTCTCCTTTGACTTTCCTCATTTCCTCATTTCCAACTAATTCCCCCCCTTCACTCTCATCTTGTTTTCCGTTTCGTATATTTTACTTCCTCTCCCTCCCATTAGTATTATCCTTTGCTTCACCCTCCTCCGCACTCTTTGTCAAATGCGTTTACCTTCCCTTTCCTCCTGTTTCCCACAACACAACTGAATTGAATTTGGTAAGTGCAAACTTGTCCTCATTACCGAAACCACACGAGTTTCATTGTGTCGCCTCTTAGCCTACCAGCAACCTCGCCCCCCACCCACCTACCTCAACCTCCACCACAACTCTCACAGGCACCGAGCACGGTATGGGATGAACTGATAGACTCCGGAACTAAGGAAACTAAGGTATTGACGGGATTAATTGACGGGGTTAACTGTCAAATCCTTAAAAAGGCGGAAGACTCTAGGAAGCCCGGAGAACATTCCTGAACTTTTTCCTGATCTTTACGAATAGTTAGCCTTTTTATTTGATTTTAATTTAGTAAAACTCTAACGAGCCAAACGTTATACCAGGGTTTGTTTTTACAGATGTTGGTGTTTCTTCTGACATTTTTTTTCATTTCGTACTTTTATACGCTTCTTTACCTTCTATTTCTGCGAAATATGGAGAACTTAATGCATAAATGCAGCACATATAGTGGCTATATGCCTATCTCCTTCAGTTAGGTCATTTCTCTTCAGATTGATAAAATTGTTTGCAGTAACCTAGGTCAAATTCCTTGAAGAGCGTCCCCCTCTTATTCTAGCCTCTTCACTCCGACCAAAATCCCCACTTTCCCCCTCCCCGCTCCCCGACAAACTAAATCCTCTGGAGTTAGCCAAAATAGCATCAACAAAGTGGGTCACCGTGTCGAAGGCTTAGAATATCGTATCGACGTGTATCGTTGATTCCTCCAGAGGCAATGGAATCCTGCAGTGCCCTTTTGTGGACATTGCCTGCGCAGGTCTTCTCGAAGTAGAGTTACCGCGTCGATGTCGTCTGCGCCCCTGCGTCGCACCCTGTGGCCGACACTTGACAAACAAAGGAAAGTCAATAATTCTTCAAAGGTCCACGTCAGGGCGGAAAAGAGGGCAATCTGCGGTGGTGGAAGACAAGCAGCCAGATGGAAGGGAGCAGCTGGATGCGGGTAAAGGTAAACAGCTGCGTGTCTTTTGCAGCTGGCAACGTCGGAGGGAGGGCGTCTGAAGGCAGATGTCGTTTTGCAATGCAACTGGATTTTGAAATAACAACCAAAAAATAAAATAAAATTGTTGTCAGCGTTGAAAGGAGAGCGTTTGGAAACAGCTGGTGTTGCGCAATATTTTTGGATTTTGAAATGACGAAAATAATTGGAAAATTATCAAAATACTGCTGACCTAGTTTCAGGCCCATGTGGGAGTATTGTGTAGCAACGGTGAGGTTGCAGTGCTTTCAAGGAGCCCAAGGCGATGCTGGAAAACTCCTAAGAAGCCTGCGGCAAAGTTAGTCATGGACAATAGCTAATTACCCTGAAACCTTTGCTAAAAATGGGTAAAGTGTTCTCATTTTTCCTCCTCCCAACTTTCCACCTCTTCCGTTTCCTTCTTCCTCCAACTTCTCCATTCTTCCTAACCATTCTCCTTCCCTCCCCATCATATCTATTCAGGTTCATCTTTCCACCATTCCACCTCGTCTTGATTTAACACTAATATCTATTCTATATAACTGTTTTCTCAACACGGATTTTCGTCCTTAGTCCTTCCATATACATTCTTCACACTCAACCATATACACAAGCACATTCTTGCCCGAACGTACACACACACACACACACACATACACACACACACACACACACACACGCACGCACACGACGTGGAAACCTTCAAAAGTCAAGAAGAATATTTCAGCAGACCGAGGCACATAATTATACATACGGAAACTCTAGTATAATGAGGTACACTCAGATTTACAAGGTATAAAAAGTGAACCGGAATTCAAGGAAGAAAGTAATTAAGCTAGTGCACAGGAAGCATGGCCCAGTAAACACGTACACACGTTTGCAATCACGAAGGTACATGAGCATAAGGTCCACAAACACAGCCCAAAAGCACGAGCAAACAAGCAAACACGCGCACAATGCCAGGCTCCCTAATCAGTCTATTATAGACACTATTTCCCCCGAGAGAAAGAATCTGTTTACCCCTCCGAGGTTCCATTAGTTCCAGCATTCCATCGGAGCTCTACTCCGGGATATTCTGCGGATTTTTTGTCCTGAATTTCCAAAACTCTTTTTGGGATAACAATGGACTTTGTTGTTTTGTTTGACTCTAAGCTGACCTTATTTTGTCCTGTGACGTCGACTTATGTTGAAGACTTCGCGTGGTTTTCAGAATCTGTATTATTTTTATCACCTAAACCTAGAGACTAATATTGAAACAATAAAAATAAGCATTTATCATTACACTAACATAACTTTATTACAAAAATACTTTTATAGGTAGAAAACTACTGTATAGAAAAATGCTATAAATATTCAGCACAGAAATATTATGTCTGGATAGCCCTGGCACAATGCTACCATTCGGATTCACTTGTAGAAGTCACACAACTTCTCTGTCTATAATACTTTCAAGAATAGCAAAGATAATACTGTGCTTAATGGACGCCCCGTGAGCAGTTCCTCGTGTTGGTAATAATCCTGGTTATCAAGGTTGAAGAAATCTAATACATGGGGATAATAACTGTGATTGAATAACTGAATTATCTGCGTCGTATGGTGGTGAAAGTAACGGAGATTAAACGGAGAACAATGAGAAACGTGACCTCGAGGTAAGTGAACGTATTAGGGAAGATTGTTTAATTCTATCGGAGCTCACTGTCGATAAGATTTGAATGTGATTAGAGATCATGCAGGAACGAAGAGATGAAAAGAAAGTAACGAGAAACAACTCTCGGCGGGTGAACGAACGGAGGAAGTGAAATAAATTCTCTTCTTCCATTTCAAAGAAGAATTGCTCATCTTGTTCAGATAAAATGTTTCTGCTCATATTACGGCGGACCAATTCATCATTAGAATATGCAATATCTTCTGCGACATTAAAACATTTCAGACTTTTACATGAAAACAATAATTAAAATAATTTTTCCTACTTCCTCTATTTTTGGGAGGAGTTGGGTCCCACGGAGATGAAGAAATTAGCCTGCCGGCAATTAGATGAAAAGATATTGCCACCAGGTACAAAAAAAGGGTTCACTGAGAAGGTCTATGGTCCCTTTGCTACTGAGAGAGGGAGTATTCGCCACGGAGATGAATAGCGTAACATGGAGGCAGTGAAATTAAAAGAAAAAGCTGTACCCTGCAACGTAAAGGCTCTCACTGTAATCACAGCAGGGATGGATTATTCTAGAAGAGGATCAATTGTTCTTTGACGCTTCTCTGTGCCGGACTGTGATCTACACGTTCTATACACCGCCAGATGGCTTATCCAGCTCAAAATTCAAGCTTCACATAAGGTTTTTTTTTTTTTACTAAGCCTATTGAGACTTAAGCCATTGCATATGTGCAATGCAACGTAGCCTTGATATATTTTCCAAAAACTGCGGATTGTAAAAAAAAGAATAAACAAAACACCCGATATTCGCTTATGAAAAATGCACTTTCATTTCATTTACATCTATTTCATATATGAAGAGACATCTGAAAATGAATTAAATAGTTCCTCTCTACAAAAATCTTAATTTCGTATCGAATGCCATATCATGTTTGTGATTGGATTTGATAGGTAACTAGGAGCTTACTGTCATTGTCTATTTGCTGGAATACTTCTGAAGAAAATCCCGGAAGGCTTATCTTAGCCTTCCAAATCATGAGAAGTTTTAATCATTTTGTATCTTGTTCATCTATTTATTTATTTACTTTTAATAATTTATTTATATATTCACTTTTTATTTTTTCATAATTATCTTTTCTTAATATATTCTTCATCATTTTTTGTTTATTTCTTATATATTTATCATTTATGTATTTATTTGTTATCTGACCTCGTTATGGGTTTATTTTATCCTGATAAGCGGTGGATGATAGTTCTTAGCTCAGGGGACGTTAGCGTACCAAATGTATTGGAACTCAACCGAATACGAGTATATCCCAATTGCCTCATTCGTGCGACACGTTTTGCAAATTAAATTCAGACTGAACTCAGGCAAATTCAGACGGCTTAGGAAATGTAATTGTACTGAGGAGGTCAAGCTAGGCGAAGATGATTTCAGTGTCTTTGCTATCACACTTTACATACTCTGCCGTTTTTATTCTGACGAAATCCAGAAGACTTTATTCGTCTACTCCAGGTAACCTCATGCTTGAGAAAATAGAACTGAATCGATTATCACCTTTGTTACAGCGGCATACCTTAAACATTTCATTCTAGTTAAGGACAGACGACTTGATTTAGCGCAAGTGACGTCACCATAGGAGAGGACCTTAGTCTGTGTCAAATCGCAATTTGTGACACAAGCGACACACAAGCGACACACTACAGGGTAAAGGCAGACATCCTGTTGCTGAATTGAAGTCCATTATGAACGTTCTCTCTCTTGAAATAAATGCTTCTAGATATACTTCTACAGCATTTCAAGCAAGAGGAAGGTTCAAACTTTACTTCAATTCAGGAACAGGAAGTTTGTCTCTGCTCTGTGATTCGCCATGGTCTTGGATCACGTGTTGGACTCGTGATCGACAGTTATTAACCTCCCAGATGAGAATTCAGGGCTCGTATGACCGATCTATGGGTAATACTGTGACCTTACACGCACACACACACCCAACTCCCCGCCCACGAAAGTAGGAGTAACACCCCGGAGCGCAGCGATACTGAAATTATTTCAGCCCTGAGCGGGTAGTTGAACCCGGGCTGCCATAGTGGCAGGCGAGAACTCTAACCATAGCGCCACCCTGCGTCTCAGTTTCCGCTCAGGCTAATATTTCATCTTTTCCTCGCGATGCCATCTCTTACATGTGTTATTCAGACTCTCACCAAACAAATCAGACCAATTTAGGAGGACGCAGCCTAGGCGAAGGATCCGACACGGTCATGACCAACCCCATCACAAGGCTGACCTAGTCTAATGAGGTCATTCCGCCCAAGAAGATGGGGTTTCCTTCAAGTAGGGGTCGTCGACGAATGGGCTTCATCTCTTTGTGGTATGGGCGTGTCATTAGACTCAGTCGTCCGCATTACGTGGGGTGGAGAGGGACAAGGTGGTGAGGAGCTAGATATGGACCAAAAGGTCTCTTGTCGGCATGCTCCGCCTTTGTAATCCTTTGTAGGATCCTACGCTAGGAGACGCATAACTGCGCCGAAGCCGTCACCTTTGCCCAATACGCTTGGACTGTTCGGGCAGGTGATATCAGTCACTGATAGGAATCGGAGAGGAGTGCAGGATTCGAACCCACAACTAGGTTAATGCAAGGCCACACGCTTCCGATTACGCCACCAGCGAAGGAAGGATGCGTTTTATTTGTTTATCATGTGGGTGATTTTTTTTTTTTTTTTTTTTTTTATTCTACCACTAACGTTATAAGATGGAAAATCCCTTTGGTACTTATAAGAGAACCTCACAGGCTCTTTGTGGCGAGCGGAGAGATGCCGAATAAGTCTTGACGTTTGGGAGAGCGTTTGTGATCCGGAGACTGGATCAAAGAAGAGGCAATTACTGGAGTCGGAATGACTCGAATGGTAATGAGGTCCTCAGGATGGCGGGGACGTAAAAAGGAACATGTAGGAGGCGCTTTGGTGGCGGAGGAACTGTTTGCAAGGTGGATTGGCTGACTTGGAAGGGGGCGGCGAGTTGATATCGGGGCTATCGGCTCGTGAATCTGAGGTCGTGGCTGTGGAGGCAAAAGAGGCGCGTATTGATAACGACCCCGGCGCTCAATAGCTCCGATGGACGAACGAACCGAGAGAATGATGTTCGGAGGCGAAATGGTGTAGGGAGGGGGAGAACTGCCGGAAGTGTTGTTGGTGCTGTGATGAAGGTGGGATGCTCAAAGAAATAACGTGAAATGGAGAAAGAGAGAGAGAGTGAGAGAGAGAGAGAGAAAGAGAGAGAGAGAGGGAGAGAGAGAGAGGGAGGGAGGTAGGGAGAGAGAGAGGGAAGGAGGGAGGGAGAGAGGGAGAAAGAGAAGGGGGAGGGAGATAGAGAGAGAGAGAGGGGGGGAGAGGGAAGAAGAGAGAGAGAGAGAGAGAGAGAGATGGGTCTTTTTTTATTTTTATTTTTTATTTTTTTAATATATATTTTGAAATGGCGAAAGGACCCTGGCAGGGAACCGCGCTGTCGTGAGATCAATGGGGGAAGAGGGATGGAGGTAAGAACGCGCAAGATGAATATGCAATACATCAGTACACCGAAAGAAGCTGTCGACATTCTTGCATAGGATTGTGACTAAAATTATTTGATTTTTTAATTTGTTTACTTATTCATTTACTTTGAAAGAGTAATGGTGATTATTTATCATATAATTCTTTATTGTATTACAGCTGCTTGGAAAAAATATCTGAACTACATTAAGAGATAAAGCATTATATTTTATCAATGAAAAGGCGAAAAAAAATAAAGAAAAACATGGATCATAAATAAAAAGTTCATATTCATTATTTACAAGTCTCAGTTCTTTATCATAACTCCACGTCAGTGTTTTTTAATGAATTTTATAATACTTTATAGGTCGTTAGATAACCTACAATGACTCAAGGTAAGCAAAAAAAAATATATATATGTACGCTTCACACACACAAAGGCAAATGATCTCATTTTTTCAAAACCTATAAAAGATATAAATAAGAAATAGACAAGAATAAAGAAACAAGAATTAAAAACAAGTATTCATATTATACTATATGCAGACAACTCTACTGGATGAAAGAATCCCTGAAATCCTTGTATCTGGCATCTGAGTTTATGAAAGACGTTGAATCGGAGGAGGCAACAGCAATATTGAACTCAATGTGCATTAGCAGACATATTGCAAAGTTTCCACATAACGTCTATGCGAAGAGAGCCTGCATGGCTCTTACACATAAAAACAAAGATAAAATCGAGATCGAGAAGGAATGAAGACAGAGCGATGTTATTTATCAAACGTATTCAGTCCTTCTGAAGACGTTTTAACAGCTCACTTGGGAAAGAAAGGGGAAGGGTATGCATGACTATTAGTAGTATCAGATTTAGACATATCTTTTCACTAAATAAGCAACAAAAGAATTGCTCAGCAAGGAATTTCAAGTTTGATCGAATGATGAAGAAAGATAAATGAAAATTAATTTCCATTGATGAAATTCGAAAAAGATATATTGATTACATTCTACTGTAAAGAAGATGAAAAGATTTACGAAAACAATCATGAGAGATTTGGGAAAAGCCATTGTAATTGGATCACAGTCCAGATGAACCATAAAATGTACATCTCTTTAAAACGGACAGACTCCAATCAGTACAAATATGCATACATGTAGACATGTACACGTACATACACACGTGTGCGTAAACGAAGATGTACATGCACATACCCATGCGTATTCATATGTATATGCATATACATATGTCTATGCTTGTGCATATACATAGGTATATGCTTTTACATATGTATATAAACATGCATTGTCAAATGTATTTACATAGAGATATGCATATGCATATACACAGGCATATACATAGAGGTATTTGTGTGTATATACATGTTCAAGTGTGTACGGATAAACACGTACATACATATGGGCATATAAATATACATGCATTAAGAATAAAAAAGACGCGTGATTCTAAACATACAAAAAACCACGAAGGAAAATGAAGATGTCTTAGTAGATGAAAAGTGCTCGATCTATACTCTGTTATTTTTCTTGTTGGTTTTCTGTGTACATATACATATGCATAGGTATGTACATAAACATATCCATAGGCATATGTATGTATATATGTATATATATATATATATATATATATATGTATATGTACATGTATATATACATATATATATATGTATATGTACATGTATATATATATACATATATATATGTATGTATATGTGTATATATATATATATATATATATGTATATATGTGTATATATATAATATATATATACATATATATATATATATGTATATATATATATATATGTATGTAATTAAAATAGAAAAGACCTGGATTCCTGGAATTATGTTCAGGATGCATAATAAAACATTTTGGGATCGTAAGCGTTCCTATAATTCCAGCCTTTCTAACCCTGTAACAAACCTGTACAAGCGTTAAGATCACCATTATAGAGGAGTATGACATGGGTGGCCTTCCGTTGTATGCTCGTTTGTACACGAATCTTACATTTTTCTTCTGTCCGTTTTCATATAAAACAGACCCGCCTTCCAGCAGACTAATGCCAACATTTTCTTGCTTAAACCTCCTTATTTGCTGAAATCCAGAGGGTTCTGCTCTCAGCTGTGATGGATCGCCTCTACCTCTATCAGGAGATCGCCCTGACCTGGCCCAGTTCGAGGCTTTTCCTTGATGCGCTGAGTACCAAACACAACCGCTTCATCAGGAAGCAGACTAATAAAGTTGCCGACGTGGAAAATCATAAACATGAAAAACCTCTCCGAGCCAAAGAGGAATATGATGCTACGGATTATCAGTGATCACCCTTTGAGGTAATTAATCATGGCTTTCGAGCATGTAAATGATAATCACTCTTTTAAATGCATTCGGAAATAAAGTTCTATCAAATCCCATTTGAATTTGCGTGATTATGTACATTGCAAAGGCAGTAATCCTCTACCTGGTCAATGTAGTATTTTACCATTTTCTAGATACAAATTAAATACATCTGTTCTCTAATAAGCTTGTGTGTTACTGTGGGCTGTTTTTAAGAATGAGGTGATTTTTTTTTTTTTTTTTTTTTTTGTAGTATGGTATTAGATTTAAGATCGTTGTTTGGGATTGATGGCTTGCCGTTACGTTTTATATAGATCTTTTCACCGTCTTTTCTTTTTCTTTGTACACCTCAGGAAAGACTGCATTATGATATAGATTATAATGCAATATTTTTTCACGGAATGCAAAGAATACGAAAAGATGATCGAAATTCAAAAACGCTTCCTCCTTGAAAATAGTCAACAGCAACGCATAAAAGAGCTTCAGAAATCGCATATCATATATGAATTTAATTGCACAAAAGATGACTGCTAAACCCTTACCGCATCGTACATGAGCATAATGTCTATGAAGCTTTCACAATGATTGCCCTACCACCTTTTTTCCGAAGCCTCGAGTCATTACCTAAAGCAAATCCAGCATTCTACCCAGCAGCCAATCAGAATCCAGCATTCTACCTGGGTCGGGTCAGCTGAACCGTGGAGTAGCTGGAGTTACTTCTCACTGCCCGAGATCAGAGGAAGAACCCGGCGGCCAATCAGAGCCCAGCATTCCGCCCGGGCCGAGTCGACTGAGCCGCAGGCCTCCTATATAAGGCCTCCGCCTAGCCGTCACCTTTACTCCTCAACATATATGTATATATATATACATGCATATATATATATATATATATATATATATATATATATATATATATATATATGTGTGTATGTGTGTGTGTATGTATGTATGTATGTATGTATGTATGTGTGTGTGTGTGTTTTGCAAGTGTATTTATGCATACAGGCACATATACATACATGTACTCTAGAAGACCATAGACGCTGCCGTTGGTCTGAAGAAATGCCATAACAGGATAATGAAAAGCAAAGGAAACCGTTTCTTGTGTCACTACTCCTCCTCCTCCTCCTACTCATCCTCATCCTCGTCCTCCTTCTTTAATTTAAGCGTCTGAAGCTGACGGAGACTTCGTGGGAAGTCCCTCTTGTGTCCGCGACAACACGGAAATTGATGACGTCAATTACGAAACAATAAACTTGGTCAGACTCGAGTCTTCTTTTCTTCCTAGACGTGACCATAACTCCTTCGACGTGGACGAGTGGAAACCTACTTTGACCAGAAATCGACCCGAAGCTTAATGAAATTGTACCCTCTTAAGGGGAGGTTTGGGAAGACCGTAAAAAGAATAGTTTTATCGCAGGTTTAATGTACAAAATCGTCCGACACTTCGAATTAACACATCTTTGAAAATCACGCCGATGTACAGAACGTTTCAATTTTATTCGTGTCATTACGAAAACAAAAAGAAAGAAAGAAAGAATGAAGGAAATAAATAAATAAATAAAGTAAGAGAAAAGGGAAGAATGAAGGAAAGAATTGAAGTAAGAGAGAAGCGAAGACTGAAAGAAATAAGTAAATAAATAAAAAAAGAAAAAGTGAAGGAAAGAAAGAAAGAAAGAATGAGGGAAAGTGTGAAAAAGTGAAGAAAAGAGTGAAAGAGTGAAGAAAAGAGTGAAAGAAAGAGTGAAGGAAAGAGTGAAAGAAATAAAAACATTGAATGAATGAAAGAAAAGAAAGAAAAAGTAAAGGAAAGAAAGAGTGAAGGAAAGAATGAAAGACGAAGGAAATACTGAAATAAATAAATGAATCAATAAAGAGTGAATAAATGAATGAAAGAAAGAAAAAACATTGTAACTGGTAAAGTAGAACGCAGCTGACTCGATATAGTGTACGAACACTCAAAGTTCCCCAACTTCAACTCGTGAGCTGCCACTCGAGGCGAACTGGGGACTACGTCTCGACGACACCGCGTCAGCCTCGTTTCGTAGACAATAAATCGGAATCAGCCAGCACTGGGACGATGAAAATTCTCGACAGCTACTTTTAGGCGGAACACTCTACCGAAAGGATAATATTTATTCTGTACTCACTGTTGATATGAGTTGCATATTCATTATTGAGATTTTTCGACATCAACGTACAGAAAAAGGATTGTACGTAATCAAGGGCATCTTGCATCGGTTTTTTTTTTTTTTTTTGAGAGAGAGAGAGAGAGTGGAAGGTGAGTACTAGAAGGGTCTATTATTGTTCTTGCTTGATTGTTAGCACGTAGAGGTGTTATGTAGGTGGCGGTGGTGATATTCTGTTGACAAGGGCTCTATATCTCCTTTTGCATGTCTATAAGTAGACGGGTACCCATCCACACTACAGGTGCCGTGTCCTCGTTAAGATGGATTTGCAACAATGGAGTGTCTATGATGGCAGCTGAGGATGTTTGTGACGGGGAGTTGATTTATTTTTCTATTTTATTGATTGATTGATTGATTGATTTATTAATTTACTTATTTATTCACTTATCTGTTTATAAATATATTTACTTATTCACTTATCTATTTATAAATCTATTTACTTATTTATTTACCTATCTATATATCTATATATTTATTTATTCATTTACTTATCTATCTAGTTGTTTAAAGGATACATAGTGATGATGATGTTGTTAAATATTCATACATACTTGCGCGATGACATTCAGAGACACACAGATAGACACACACACACACACACACACACACACACACACACACACACACACACACACACACACACACACACACACACACACAACCTCGTGGCGCATTGGTTAGAGTTCTCGCCTACCACGACGGAGGTCCGGGTTCAAATCACACCCAGGGCTGAAATAATTTCAGTATCGCTGTGCTGCGGGTTGTTACCCCAACTCTCGTGGGCGGGGAGTTGGTGGTGTGCATGCGTGTAAGGTCACAGCATTACCTATATATCGGTCATATACGAGCTCTGAGTTCTCTTCCGGGAGAGAAATAGCTGTCAATCGCGAGTCTAACACGTAATCCAAAGACCTTGGTGAATCACGCACACACACACACACACACACACACACACACACACGCACACGCACATACACACACACACGCGCGCGCGGTGGCATAGTTGGTAGAGCGCTGAACTGGGAAGCAGAAATGCTCCCAGCACCCAGTTCGAATCCTGCCCAGGGCCGAAATTATTTCGGTATCGCTGTGCCTCGGGTCGTTACTCTGACTCTCGTGGGCGGGGAGTTGTGTGTGTGTGTGTGTGCAAGGTCATAGCATTACCCATAGATCGGACCTACGAGCTCTGAGCTCTCTTCCAGGAGGGAAATAGCTGTCGATCACGAGTCCAACACGTGATCCAAAGACCAAGTGAATATACACACACACACACAGATACACACATACGCACACACACGCGCGCGCACCAAAATAATGTAAAGAACATTTATAATCAATTAAGCTGCGATAAGTTTGAAGAGAAATGGTTGATTAATGAAGAGAGTTAACTTGAAATTCATTCATAATGTTTCAAAATGAAATCAACGAATAGATAAAAAGTAAGTAGTCAGTCAGGTATAAATACCTCTGAATAGATTAAAATTGACATCCCTATACTGACGATTAGATGGATTATCACTCATTCAGAAGACATGGACAGATTATGAACTGTGGAAGTGATTAGAAGTAATTAGCTCCCAAGAACACCAAACGCTTATGAATCATTAAAACTTTTTTAAATAACTAGTTCTCTACAGTTCAGGAGAGACAGACAGATGGCCAGACAGGTAGAGAGAAAGATAGAGGGAGTCAGATAGACAGACAGACACACACACAGACAAAATATCACATTTCTATCAAGGACACACATCGCTATCCAAATGTAGCTGAATGTTATAGAAAGTCATTTCTACCAAGTGTTTTATTTTCTTGTAGATGATCAAGTTGACACTCGACAAATGTTTCAATCTCCTCTTCATCTCTTCACTTTCTCCCAACTTTCACCACTCTTCTTTGTTACGCATAAATAGTCACTCACAATTTTAGTAGGCCCTGTTGCCTCCCATCATTCCTTTTTTCTATTTTATATAGTTATGTTCTTTTCCTTCAGTTATAATTTTTAGTTAATGGGCAATGAAACTTGTAGATTTTTCTTCCTTTCTTCACAAATCCTTCTGAGGTACACTAAAGGACTCCCCTCGACAACGCGCATTTTAGGCCCTAAGTGAGCTTGCAGTGACGTATATGATTTCTTTAGTTCAATGATCCTTAACTTTATATCTAAGATCCTCCCCAATGGGCGTGATCTTACAATCATGAACCAATTCAATTTTCTCCTCCCTTCCCCCAATCAGATTCCTTGTTACAAGTCTATATGCAATATTGTTTAATTAAGCAATCTCAAACCTCTGCATAACTCACTTAGGTTACACAATCAGCAAAATCATTGGAACCCGGACGTTAATTATAAACACAAAGCGGAGAGCGAACTTGTGCAACTCGCTCGCCTTCGGCTGTGTTTATAATTCCATAACTATTTCATAACCCATGAAATGCAACCCTCACCTTCTACCCCTGTTTCTGCCTATT
>NC_134793.1:24579129-24581629 GCF_046742065.1 Oratosquilla oratoria | reverse complement strand
GAGTCCAACTGTCATGAGTCAAGTTGTCATGAGATTACTAGTCGGCATCAAAAATTAATTTCAATGGGATTATTATTTAACCAGTAGGCTTAATTCCGTAAGACTTCTCACTGGTGATTAAAGTGATTAGACTGCTGCGAAAAGTCCGGCGACGAATTACAAATTACAAATTTAACAACTAGTTAATCATTGATAGTCTTATAATTCCGTAAGAATTTTCACTATCAATAATATTAGGTGACCAATGTAATAATAATAAATAATAGGATTATGTGATTATTACTAGAAAAAAAGTGACTGGACAGACGCTACTACCAATAATCACATCAAGATCAATCAGAAGAAGTATATTGAATTTGGCATTAAATCATATATTTCCAATTTTATATTTCAATTATTTTATATTTCAAATATTGTCAATCTTTGCATACAATTTATGCTTGGGGCGACGAAAAGTCCGGCGACGAAAAGACCGGCGACGAAAAGTCGCGGGGACGAAATGTCGCGGCGACGAAACGTCCGGCGACGAAATGTCCGGCGACGAAACGTCGGCGACGAAAAGTCCGGCGACGAAAAGACGGCGACGAAAAGTCATGGACCCCTGTGAGTGAGTGAAGCGACGCTCGTCAGTGCTGATGATTACTCAGTTGCCATTTGTGTATTCACCTTGGTCTTTTGATCACGTGCTGGACTCGTGATCGACAGCTATTTCTCTCCCGGAAGAGAGCTCAGAGCTCGTAGGACCGATCTATGGGTAATGCTGTGACCTTCCACACACACACCCAACTCCCCGTCCACGAGAGTTGGAGTAACAGCTCGAAGCGCAGCGATACTGAAATTATTTCAGCCCTGGGCAGGATTCGAAGCCGGACTGCCGTAGTGACAGTCAGGGGCTCTACCAACTGCGCCACCGAGTCGTGTACGTGTACGATAAAATGCGTCCGGTAAGATATCATGTCTGTTGACGTGGATTCAGAGGCCAAAAATAAACATTACGCTCCACTTGGGTCGGATTTAATCCTGATAATCTATCAGGTCTCAGTATATCAGATTATTAGCTTTTGCTGAAAGCGGTGGAAAGGAGACGGGTTGGGCATAAACAGGAAGAAGAGGAGAAAAACTTAATCAATGTTGGGAGGGCGAGAAAAATTGGGGCAACGGGAGAAGGTGGAAGACGGGTGTAGGAAGGGGAGTGAGGTGAATGGACAGATATGGGAAAGGGGGGGGAAGGGGGAGGAGAAGAAGTAGGAAAATTTGAAATTGACAATGAAAAAAGTGGACCTGGATTTTCTGTGTCAGGTGTGGAAGGGTTGGCCGCGGCTGAGGGGAGAAAGGGGAGTCGGGAACTGAAATCAATGGAGAAAGGGGGAAAAAGGGGAAACGTGACATATGTATGTATGTATGTATGTATGTGTGTGTGTGTGTGTGTATGTATGTATGTATGTATGTATGTATGTATGTATGTATGTATGTATGTATGTATGTATGTATGTATGTATGTATGTATGTATGTATGTATGTATGTATGTATGTATGTATGTATGTATGTATGTATGTATGTATGTATGTATGTATGTACGCACGTAGGGATATATATATATTCACGTATAGTCACGAGTAAAAGTTTGGGCTTACGCTACATTTTTCAATATAATTTGCCTTTGTCGAGTTCGTGATATATTTTCCTATATAGTATTTAGCTTACAGTTAAGTAATTCTCTTGAATAGATGAAACAATTATCAAAGAATTTTTATTTTGTATCATGAAAACCTTTACTCGTTATTGTACAGATGTATATATGTTCGTATGAATTTGTGTGTGTATGTTCATATGTATACGAGCAATTATATATGCAGCTATATGATCCTATCGAAGATGTACATGGTTACGGTGTAAGAATATTTTATGAAATTATTTTGCAGAAATGATTGTATAAAGATGTTGTATTTTCTCTATACTTTGCAAAAATGATCATATAAAGACGTTTCCATCATCTGTGTATTTTGCAGAAATGATCATATAAAGACGTTTGCGATCTGTATTTTGCAGATATGATCATATAAAGGTATTTTGCATTATCTGTGTATTTTTCAAAAATGATCATATAAAAATGTTTGCATTATCTGTGTATTTTGCAGAAATAATCACATAAAGGTGTTTGCATTGTCTGTGCAGAAACGAATGTAAGATAACAAAGTGGGTGTCTCCCCTTGTGTACATCTCGATTGTTTTACAGATGATGCATGATTATTGCAGCTCGCAGCAGGTACAGATTACGCTTGGATGCATAAACAAATGCTAATTTATGCTATTACATCACGGAAGCCGCCCTACGTCTCATTTCTTACCTCTTTTTCACATAATCTCATCTGCATTCCAAAAGTCTGACAAAGAACATTGGGTCTCCATGTTCAACCAAAGCGTCTTGGTATGGATGTTCTGACAATGTGTAATTGAGCGTTCTCCATCGTCACATGCTTTGGTGTGCGCAAGTAAAGC
>NC_134793.1:24569129-24574129 GCF_046742065.1 Oratosquilla oratoria | reverse complement strand
AAGCCATCTCCTCTCCTCCTCGAGCATATTCATCGTTTCGTGTTTGCAACGACAGCTTCTGCCTGGCGACGTAGGATGGGCTTGTGTGGTGTCATTATGCCCCTCGCAACAGGCCTGTTGCCATGGTGATGATGCAATAGCCAGGGGGCGGACGGGACAAAGGAAGAACCGGGTAATTGAGATTGGGTCTAGCGACTACGCTCTCACCCCTTTCCTCCGAAGTGGGGTGCCACGGAAATTAATAAAAAAAAAAAAAAAAAAGGTGTCACCCGGCAGTGAAGAAGTTAAGACAAGTTACTGGGGTTCTCCAAATGCCTTTAGTTTCATAAAGATGTTCTTGATTGCCTCTCGTTGTTATCTTGGGCGAAAAGACTTCCTTTTGATGTTGCTGTAGTCTTTGTCACTCGAGATCAATTTTGCTCCTGTTGTGTCCCCTTGTTCTTCTCATTTCCATTTCATCGTTAGTCTTCTAATGACCTGAAACGCTATTATGCTGGACACATTTCCAGTTATTAGTCTTCTTTACGCTGGAATTCCATAATTTGTTATCAAGTATGAGTAAGCATCTCTGCATTGTTCCTGCAGTCAGTCTCATTTATATTTTGTTTTGCAATCAGTGTGTATTACAATGCCACGCTTATTGTGTATGTATTCCTGTATGTTTTTATGCTCCCATGGATCGAGATTGTCCATTAAGAGAGAAACGCTGGTAAATCACAGGCTAAAAATATCTTGTGTCCCGAATACAGCCACAGATGTAAATGTGAGTGAGCAGACAGACAAATATATATATAGATATAGATATATATATAGAGAGAGAAAAATGTAAATATGTTTCTGCACATATGTTCCTGAAATTCCACCGCTGTGTGTTAGGCCTGTAAATTTGTCTTCGTCATGTCTGTCTGGGCTTCCACTTACGATCAGACCAATTTACAAAAGGGTTATTTTCCTTGCACGTATTGTGCAGACGGAAAACTTTTCCTTTGTCAGCAGCATTCGACACGACAAAACCTAACAAATGGTCTTTCCACAGACAAAAGGGAGCTGGGAGGAGAAGTGGAGGTGGGGGAGGGTGGAAGAAGTGGAGGTGGGAGAGGGTGGAAGAAGTGGAGGGGGGGAGGGAGTGTGGAGAGAGGTGGAGTCAATGTTGTTAAACATTTTTTTCTTTGGATTTCATTACCTCTTGACCTGTCTCTCCTCGTACCTTCCCTCTCTTCTCTCACTTTCTCCCGTCTTTACTCTTTTTCTCTTTCAGTCAGTCATATACTCACCTAGTCAACCCCTCACTCCCTCATTTCTTCATCTATTCATTCACTACTCGTACACGCATTCATCCACTCATTCATTGGCCCACTCTCTCACTCAACTTGATTACTTTCTATTCATTCACTAACTCAACTAACTCATTCAATCTACTCACCCACTACCACACACCCACACTGCCTAACTCACTTATTCACACCCTCTTTCACTCACTCACTCACTCATTGATTACTCACTCAATTACTAAGTCACTCAACTCACTTGCAAACTCAACTCACTCGGTCCTAACCACCCACACATCGACCCACTCCCTCATTCACTCACCCCACTCACTTACTCACTCACTCACGCACTCACTCACTCAGTTAGGTGTTCCAGGCTACCATTCCTCCCCCTGGCTTCTTGCTCAATACCTCAGCGTTGGAGTACCTTCGAATGATTCAAGTGGAGGAGGTCGATGGAGGGGTTGTGAGGGGAGGAGGAGGAGGAAGGGGAGGAGGAGGAGGAAGGGGAGGAGGAGGAGGAGGAAGAGGAGAAAGAGGAGGAGGAGGAGGAGGAGGAGGAGGAGTAGGCAGTGAGGAGGGATAAGAAAGAGAGGAGGAGGTACGGGGGGAAATGGAGAGAAAAAAAGACGGATCTTTTCTGTTTGCATGGACTGAGACCGGAAAGATGAGACCCCCGGTCCTCAAATTTATCTCTTCCGGTCCTTTTTTTTTTTTTTTTTTTTTTTTTTTTTCCTTTTTTTTTCCTTTTTTTTTTCTTTTTGTTCAGACACGTGAGTAATCGGGTCGTTTAGTCGGTTGGGTATTTTTTTCAGGTTTTTTGTCTTGTATACATCTGTTTGGACTCTGCTATCATATACTCACGTTCTCTATGGTATAAATTGACTTGTAAGACGAAATACGAACAGCTTGAATTAGAGGTCGCACACTAAGCATTTCTCGCTAGCATGCTACTTGCTTTTGCTACCTCGTTTGAGTAAAAACGACTTCGGCCACGATCTTTTTTTTTTTTTTATTAACTTCTAAATGTCATTCTTGATCTTTTTTTTTTTTTTTTACTTCTAAATGTCATTCTTTCGTCATAGAGTGAAAAACTGATTGACGAACTAGAAAAATTAAACCTCTACGAATGTTGGACACATTATTGAGATAGATTTATTGGAAGTCTAGAACATTGTAACCAAAGTCATTTCCACTCAAACTAGGTATCAAAAGCAAGTAGCATGCTATCCTAGTGTGCCGCCAATGTTTACACAAATTGACTCCGTTTCTTCATTCAGGAGTGTGGCTTTAATATTATGTGGGCAATGTGTTACACATATAAAAGATAAGAACATGAGAATGTAGGAGACTGGAAGAGACCATAAGGCTTACACTAGTCAGTTCCTTGTCCATTAAAACCTATCATCCCCATCCATAAAGTTGTCTAGCCTTCTCTTAAAACAAAAGATAGTTTCAGCGCTCACTATATGGCTACAAAGTCCATTCCAGTCGTTAATTACTCTATTTGTAAAAAAAAAAATTCTTGCATATCTCCTCCTTAAATCTAAATATATCTAATCTAAATCCATTACTGCGAGCTTGCCCCGCTATCTTAATATGATGACCTTGTCTGCAATACCCTTGCTAAAGCCCTTGATCCATTTGAACACCTCTATTAGATCACCCTTCACTCTACGTCATTCCAGCGAGTGCAAGTTAAGATACGAAAGCCTGTCTTCGCAAGGTAAATATCTGAGCCCACAAAAGGCAAGATAATCTAATTTATGGAAAGCGTAGTTACTTATGAAAGCGTTCAGTAATTCATCTCATAGTGCATTTACTAGCATGTATCTCAGTCTTCAATATCCTGGAATCTTGTGATGAAGCTTTTCTATTATGAATTAATACTGGGTAATTGCTTTCACTCTTAGAAAGATTGGATAGATATAAATATATTTAGATGTTTAGGGCGTAATGATTCAATTTGTCCTTTTTCTGTCAACGACAACGTCGTGGAATACTTTATCATGAAACAGTTCCAGCCATTTACTATCTGGAAAGACGCAGATTGCGGGGGGATCCAATAGAGGTGTTCAAGTGGATCAAAGGCAAGGGTAACACAAACAAGGTCATCATATTAAAACAACAGGGCAGGACTCGCACTAATGAATTCAAATTGGACAATTTTAGATTTAAGAAGGAAGTGGGCAAGAATTGGTTTACCAATAGAATGGTCAATGAATGGAATAGATTTAGTTAACATATAGTGAACGCTGAAACTATCGGTTGTTTTATGAAAAGGTTAGACAACTTTATGGATGGGGATGACAGGTGGTCATGGACATGAAACTACCTAGTGTAGGCCTTATGGTCTCTTGCAGTCTCCTTTATTTTTATGTCCTTATGTATGTTCTTTTACGTCTAAAAGAGCAACTACATATCAGAGCGTATAGATTTTAATTGCATGATGCATCAACTATAATTATATATTTATCAATCAACAATATTCTGTATGATTTTATGTCGAAGCATTTTCATTTATTATTATTCGAACTGATTTTTTTTAAGGTTTTCTGATCTTTGGAAGAAATTGCGACAGAAGGCGAGGCCTATCCTTCTGCTTTCCGCAGGCCACTTCGAAAGCTACGAACTTAGTCTCGCGCGAATCAAGAAGGCACACGACCTGGGAGGGACGGGGGGGGAGGATCAGAGGGAAGTTATCGTTTGATCGCATCAGTCAGCTCACTCGAACTTCATCCAGACGAAGTATTTTCGATTGGAGTTCTTCGTTTGGTCAATTGTGTGTTTGGTTGTTTGTTTGTTTGGTTATTTTTGTTTGTTTTGTTAGTGTATCCACTCGTTTGTTTGCTTGTGGGTTTTTCGATTTGTGTGTTTGTTTGTTTGTACTTGATTGAAGGAGTGAGGGAGTGAGGGATTCAATGAATGAGGGAGGGAGGGAGAGAGAGAGGAAGGAAGAGAGGAAGGGTGGAAGAAGAAAGCAGTGGAGTATGAAGGAAATGATGGAGTAAAGAGAAGAAAAAAAGAGTGATTTATTAAGGAGAGTAAGGGACGGAAGGTAGGGTGTCTGCTAAGACAAATTATAACAAGTCAACTTTTTTTTTACAAACATTAATTTCAAATAACGAAAAACACACACACACACACACACACACACACACACACACACACACACACACACACACACACACACACACACACACACACACACACACACACACACACACACACACACACACTAGCACACACACATACACACACACATACACACATTAGTACACACGCACACATACACATTCTCTCTCTCTCTCTCTCTCTCTCTCTCTCTCTCTCTCTCTCTCTCTCTCTCTCTCTCTCTCTCTCTCTCTCTCTCTCTCTCTCTCTCTCTCTCTCTCTCTCTCTCTCTCTCTCTCTCTCTCTCTCTCTCTCTCTCTCTCTCTCTCTCTCTCTCTCTCTCTCTCTCTCTCTCTCTCTCTCTCTCTCTCTCTCTCTCTCTCTCTCTCTCTCTCTCTCTCTCTCTCTCTCTCTCTCTCTCTCTCTCTCTCTCTCTCTCTCTCTCTGTCAGGGTATCCTTCAAAGGAGACTGGAAGCACCGAGATGCCTCTGGACGTGTTCTTCTAACGAGCTTCTTTCTAAGATTGAGGCTCTCCCCCTTTGAAGTGCCGCCGCCGTCTACCAATTTCGTTAAAATTCCTCCCTTTCTTCACTTTCTGACTGTTTTTCTCTAATGTG
>NC_134793.1:24549129-24559129 GCF_046742065.1 Oratosquilla oratoria | reverse complement strand
GGAGAGGAAGGTGCAGGAGGAGAGGAAGGAGAGGAAGGAGAGAGAGAGGAAGAAGAAGGGGACGAAGGTGAGGAAGGAAAGGAAGGGAATAAGGAGAGGCAGAGAGAAGGAAGAAAAAGGAGAGGATGGTGAAAGGAATAAGATGAAGAAGAAGAGGAAGAGGAGAAATAGGAGAAGTAGGAGGAAGAGAAGGAAGAATAGGAAGAGGAGAAAGAAGAGGAAGAAGAAGAAGAGGAAGAGGAGAAATAAGAGTGAGAAGAGGAAGAAGAGAGAGATGAGTAAGAGGATGAATAGGATGATTAGGAGGAAGAGGAGGAAAAAGAAGAAGAGGAGGTAGAGGAAGAAGAAGAGAAATAAGAGTAGGAAGAGGAAAAAGAGAGAAAAGTGAGAGAAGAGATAGAAGAGAAAGAAGGAAAAAAGAGGGAAATAGCAAGAAGAGAAACTAGAAGATGAAGAAAAAGAGGAAGAAGAGGAAGAACATGATGAAGAGGAAGAAAGGGAGAAGAAGAAGAGAAAGAGGAGGAAGAAAAGGAAGAAGAGGAAAAAGAGGAAGAAAAGAAAGAAGAGGAAGAGGAGGAAGAAAAGGAAGAAGAGGAAAGAGAGGAAGAAAAGAAAGAAGAGGAAGAAAAGGAAGAAGAGGAAAAAGAGGAAGAAAAGAAAGGAAAGGAAAAGGAGGAAGAAGAGGAAGAAGAGAAAGAAGAGGAGGAAGAAGAAGAGAAAGAGGAAGAGAAAGTGAAAGAAAAACGAGAACAAGAACAACAGTTTTCTAAATAGGAATGGTAAGGAAATAGTTCACTTCTAATAAGTGTAGATTGTTTATGTTATGTACGTAGAATCTTTGTTCCTTCTCTCTGATTACCTCTTCCTACACTTTAAAGAAAAAATCCCGTGAGATCAACGCAGCTACAGTTTCTCGGGCCTTTATCATACTGTTTAAAAGAAGGGAACGATATTCTTCAGTTTCCTTTTTTATTCGACAGAATCTGGAAAGTTTCTGTAATGAGATTGTTGGCCTCCGTTGCATGATCCAATTATGAGCAATTTGAGGCTCCACTTGGATCCATGACCTCCAGTTTGTGCAACTTGTTCTTAATTTCCTTCCTAAAAAACAAAAACCCACCATCTTTTTTCCCATATATCTCCAACTTCTCCAACATGGAAAGCCTTCCTTCTTCCTTTCTCTTTCCTCTGTGGGCAAGTCCTCCGTACGTTGTCTTTCATATTTTGTACGTCATCGTGCAATAAATTGCATTTCCTTCATCATTTTCATTTGTGCTTGTACTCGTATGGTTTTATTGGACGTTGTTTCTTTCTTTCTTTTTTATTCTTCCTCTGTGCAATTCCTTACTCATATCTTACTTCTTCCATTTTTCTTACTCTCAAATAACAATATTTTGCTTCTTTGATTGTTATGTGCCTGGAGACTTAAATATATGCTGCATCTTTATGCCCATAGTGACCTTCACACACACACACACACACACACACACACACACACACACACACACACACACACACACACACACACACACACACACACATATATATATATATATATTTTTTTTCAGTTGTTCGTAGTCCTCTTTATTGGCTGGAGCACACACACACACACACACACACACACACACACACACACACACACACACACACACACACACACACACACACACACACACACACACACACACACACACACACACATATATATATATATATATATATATATATATATATATATATATTATGTAACAAGTCACGGCTTCACTGTATAATTTGAGAATTTGTTCATACTGATCATTTACGTTCATTGTTTGAGTCGTGTGACCCCGTTTTCTTTATGTGACCTAAATCCTTACTTTCCTTTAGTTCCCTTTCCTTAAGTGGAATAAGTTTTTTCTATATATTCTTTTTTTTTCTTGTAAACCTTATCAAATGGTCCAACTATAGTCGGACCACAATTAACGTTTGTCAGTTCATTTTTTGTCTCGTGCAGAGGGGGGCACCTTTTTTTTTTTTTTTTTTTTTTTTTTTTTTTTTTTTTTTTTTTTTTACGCTCTTCCAGATGTTAGTGTGGGCAGCGTTCCACCAGATGGCCCAAACTCTCCCTCCAGGACTTTTCTTACTTAATTTCATTTTCTTCCAGCAGTTAAAGTTATCTAGTATCGCCAATATATATTCAGTTTCTTCTTCAATTTTTTCATCATCTGTTCTAGTCAAGGATTTCCTACAGCATTTGCTTCCGCTTTTCAATCCTTCCGCGTTTTCTAAAAGGCACAACTCTTTCCCTTCTTTATTCAATTCCAATTCTTAGACTCTCCCATATTTCTCCTTAACGAGCTTAACTTGCAAATCCTCTTTGTTGTAGATTAACACCCTTCACCGTTCTCTTCCCATTCGCCTCTTCTTCACTGATTAAAAGCTGGTATCATACGTATGGCCGTTTCAGATTCTCGTTTGTTTGTTTATGCATTTAGTTGCTAACTTGTTCTTTTCTGTTTCATAACTTAATTTCCGAGCTATGAGGCAATTTAAAAGTTTCCGTAGGGGACTCTGCCCCCCCCCCTCGTCTGTAAGAGATAATCCAATATGAAACAAGACGTAGCGTCAAATAATATCTAATCGAAAGCGTTCCTTGCTAGAAAAGAGGATAGTTGATAGTTGAGATCCTTTCAAACCCTTCCTAGGATGTCCCGTCCCCGTTTATCTGTATAAAACCTTCCGGCGTTAACCAGAATTAAATTTGTAAAGTGTCTCACCACCTTGGCAAAGAGGTGAGACCTTCCGAGTCTACGCGGACGAGGTCGATTCTCTTTGGGAGCTCGGGAGGTTCTGCAAATCGACGACGTTGGTTGCTCAATCACAGGACTCGAGTGGACCACCACCAGAGCTTCACTGGGCTGCACGAAATTATCCTTCAGTCTTGAAAAGGCTGGGTAAGGCAGTCTTGTTCAGTGTCCATCTCGAGAATAGAACGAAAGAGAAAAATGTGAGCATGGAAGAGAGTGTGCAGAGAAGAACCTACAAAGGAAGGCCGTGCATATGGGAAATGAAGGAGAAGAGTGAGGTAGGAGGCACAGGAAAGGGTAGGAAATGGTAGTAACAATAATAATAACATAAAGTGAGATTAATAGAGATCGTGCAGAGGAAGAAAACAAAGTAGGAACGGGTAGAGAAGGAGAGAAATAAGCAAGAGGAATGGAAGAGGCGTGGAGAAGAAGGAGGAGGAGAAGGAAAAGGAGGAGGAGGAAAGGAGGAGGAACAGCAGAAGCAGCCAGCGGCCGCTTCATTAGTGGCTGCGAAGTTCTTCGACCCAAAGCCCTGGCGATTGGAGCCGTCAAGCTAGTGATGACGGTGATGTCAGTGGTTTTGGCAGCGGTATAATTAATGTCTGATGTATCAGTGATTATATATATATATATATATATATATATACATATATATATATATGTATATATATATACATATATAGTATATATGTATATATATACATATATATATATATATATATACATATATATGTATATATATACATATATATATATATATATATATATATATATGTGTGTGTGTGTGTGTGTGTGTGTGTGTGTGTGTGTGTGTGTGTGTGTGTGTGTGTCTGTGTGTGTGTGTGTGTGTGTGTGTATGTGTGTGTGTGTGTGTGTGTGTGTGTGTGTGTGTGTGTGTGTGTGTGTGTGTGTGTGTGTGTGTGTGTGTGTGTATCCGTGTGTTTGTGTCTGTGTGTGTATCAGTGTGTATGTGTCTGTGTGTATATATATATATATATATATATATATATATGTATATATATACATATATAATATGTATACACACAAACATGTATGTATATATATATATATATATATATATATATATATATATATAAATATATATATATTCATATATAAATATACATGTATAGAGTATTTATATATATATATATATATATATATATATATATATATATATATATATATATATATTTTTACTCTGGTAATGTTCGGGCCGCTTGCTGACCCCTCACCGCTAGCACCAAACGCCTCCTGATCCTACGGGCCTTTGCCACTCTCCTCCACTCGCGGACATCTGTTCCAGCCCTGTCCAGGTCCTCCTTCACATTTTCCATCCATCTTCTGCGTGGTCTTCATTCGAATCGTCTTCCTCCTACCATACTCTCCAATAGAGTAGTTAACGAGTTTAATCTATTTGGTAACCATGTAGTGGTTAATGAAATAACTGGTTTTAAGAAGAAGGTTAGATAGCTTTATGCATAGGAATGATAGGTGGTAATGGACAGAGAACTGCATTGTGTACGCCTTTAGGTCTCTTGCAGCCGCCTTTATTCTTATGTCCTTATGTTTTTATCTGTGGTTGTTGAGGATCCCTCAGATGCACTGAATTCTTCCTGGTAGATCGACGGGAGAAAAGAGATCCTCTTATCTATTGACTTAAAGTGTCTCGAGGTGGTTATTGGTAATTTCCTCGTGACGGCTAAGGGCGCAATGAGAAATATGGGGTGTGGAACAGATTATCTTTTAAACTGAAGAAGGAGTCTTGAGTAGTGTCGGAGGATTACATATATATATATATATATATATATATATATATATATATATATATATATATATATATATATATATATATATATATATATACACTTAAGCCTGACTTATTCACCATTATCTGTCATAACCTTTTTAACGAATTCAAAAGTCAAATGTCAAACATTTATTTCTTTTTTAGAAAACCACCATATGATTTCTATGCACCGCATATGCAGTGTAATTGTAATCCCGCCATGGTTGCACATTTTATGGTTCGCGATTAACGCCAGCGGTAGGTTTACAAATCACATATTACAGAAACAGAAAATAGAGCATTGTTGTTCAGTATGCCGCACATCTGTGTTCGATTCAACAGCACCAGTTATAACTGATCCAAAATGTATAACTGATTCACTGTCATGTATTTCAATCTATCATTCAGTCAGCCAGCCAGTCAATCGATCAATTAATTATTCAACCAATCAATCGACCAATCAATCGTTTAACCAATCAGTCAATTGATCGATCGGTAAATCGCTCAATTAGTCACACAATCAAGAGATCAGTCAATCAGTCTCATTCAACCAATCAACCAGTTATTCAATCAGCCAATCAATGAATCAATTAATCAGCAATGCGAAACCCATCACAGACCAACGTCCTCCTTCTATGATGATTCCCTTAATTGAATAAAATCGTCCGACGACAGTTAGAATGAAAGCCGACATCGTAAATACAGAGAAAGGTTCCACGGTACACTTAAATTTGTGTGAGAACAAAGAATGTGGAGATTTGCAGCTGAGGTTGAAGTATGACTACTCGGTTAAAGGAAAATTTCTAGCACCCTGTGATGTCTGTACTCCCGTCATGCGCTCTCATTTAGAACCTGTATTTGCGTGAGATGTCTGTACGTACACAAGTGACTGAAATTTTACACACACACACCAAAATAAATAAATAAATAAATAAATAGATAAATAAATAAATAAAAACTGCACAAATGCAATCTGCTGAACACGTGTTCTCAAGCAGACCGCATGCTTGGACGAGAGACGTTCATTCCGAGAAGAAGTGCATTAAGTCAGGCGGTGGACCCGGAGGAAGTTGCCCTCAAGTTGAAAGATAAATACAGTCAAGCTCTGCAGCCGGCCGCCATGCTCAGCCAACAAGGCCCTCGCCCCTTGTCCGCGGTGACGCCTTTCCACGGACCCCGAAATGAGGAAACACCAATCGGTTCTTCTCGGACTGAGCGTGGAGGTCCCCGTTTTAAACGCCGTCTCGATGGACCGAGACCCTAGCTAACTGATTAAACAAGTCTGGCGTTCGACGACGGAGAACCTCGTGTGTGTGTCACTGTGTTGCGGGAGCTAAAAGGGAGTCTGTACTGACTTCAGGGTCTTTCAACCTTCGTCGACCTGAGATCAATAAAGTTTCCTCACAAATATGCCCTCGGTCAGATATATGCGGGACACAGTGACCTACTTACTTATGATTTAAAGGGAAGACATTTACAGTAACGCTATATTCTATTTCCCCGCAATAGGGCGAGAACGAACCTTTAGGTTTTCCTTTTATCCACTTGGCAATTACTTTCTTGACTGTTCCTCCCTAAACAAATGTGTCCACTCGTGTCTTGAGTAATTACGCCATTGAGGTCAGTCTTCCGGAAAATCGTTCTCTTCCCTTTTTTCCTTTTCCCACTTTCAGAATGGACAGAAGGAACCACGCACTTGAAACAAAGAAATCGCCTTGCCGTTTCATTAAGCCGGTTAGTTCTAGCACTGATCCAAATGGCGCTTAATCACCATCCTTCCCATCCCTGGAGTCCCTTTTCCGTGCACACGGGAGAGGAAAGGAGCTCCTTCCAGCTGACTGGAACTACCTGGAATAGATGAGTAGGTCATTAGAGTAAAAGGTTTTCCTTTGACCAAAGAATACTGCCCGAAGGCGGTTAGAACAAGTGCATGAATCACTGACGGCAGTGAAAGGGTAGAGTTCCTTCAACACAGTCTCCCAAACAAAGGCCGTTGTTGTGCTTGTTATTGTTGTTGTCGTTCCCTAGACTGTCTGGCCGAGCAGTCCCTGAGGAGCGCCATGGCTGGAATGGAGTTTTCCCCACAAATTCATTTTAGAGAATGTATTGTGTTGTGGAGGTGTCTCTGTCGTAGGATCACCCCCAACATGGAAGGTATTAGGACAAAACCGTCACAAAATATTTTACCACCCCAGCGGATGGAATGTATCCTTGGGAGCAGCTTTGGTTATCCGGGACAAGTATCTCTGTTGTGGTTAAGATGGTGTTGTAGACAGCAGTGACAGCGTGGTGCTACAAATGCAAGACCGTGGGACGTCGATATCACGGCGGCTTCAGGATGAATATCCGTCTCAGTTAAGCAATAAACGGGTTGACGGCAACAGGTGCTCTTCCTGCTGTGGCCAGCGGCGTCTGCTGGGCTGCAACATGTGGCCTTCAGGCAAGGCAACAACGTGGACTTTTTCTGATTGTTGTATGAAGGTTTTGTCCTTGTGTCGGCCAACGATGTCTCTTAGGTATACATAACTCCTTCTCCACCCAACCCCCGCAGCCCTGCCCCCTAAAAGAGAAAAAAAAAAGAGGAAGAAGAAACAAAGAACGAGCAAAAAATAAAGAAAGAAAAGAGAAAGGATTAATAATGGGTGGACTAATAAAAAAGAAAGAAAGAAAAGAAATCCTTAAAGCGGCAATGACGAGACGAAAGGCCATAACCTTTTCATGGTCCACCAGGACAGACGTTGCATGGACTTGCACAAATTCCAGCTTTAGGATAAAACAAAGGTATGCGTTTATTAAGCATAAACAATTTGATAAACAACTTATGGATAAATGGATAAATATACACAAGTAAATAGTAAGATAAACTAATAAAAAGGTAACATATGTACATACGAACATGAACAAATAGATGTTCACACTCTTCAAATGACTCAAAAGCACAAAAGATTCCCAACTTTGCCTCTCTACCCAATACTTTGTCTCGCACACAAAAGGTGACATCCCGGACGTCCATTCAAATCTCGTGAGTCAAATATCTTTTATCCCTTTCATTTAAGAGGTCGGTTGTAACCTGTCACACTCCTTAGCAAAGTTTCCCTCCTTTTGTTCTTCCACTATGGACAGCGTAGTTTGATTATTCAGTTTCTCTCTTACCTTGAACGTTATTCCACATCGTCTTACTCGTCCACTCATATAATAGAATCTGTATATCTTCTGCAAGGACAGAGCTATTCCATATTCCAACGCTCAGCCAATCATCATCGCCCAAGTTCGACGAGAGCAAGTAATCACAATCGACGGCCCTCCTACCTTCCCGTCTGTCTCCTGGCCCTGGCAGCCCCAGACGCCTCTTCCTCCTCCTCCTCCTCCTCCTCCTCCTCCTCCTCCTCCTTCTCCTCCTCCTTCCCCTACTCTTCCTCCACAACAACAGCAACATCATCACTATCATCATTGTCATCGTCACCGTCTTTATCGTCATCATCATCGTCGTCGTCGTCGTCGTCATCGTCATCGTCAACATCATCATCATCATCATCATCATCATCATCATCATCATCATCATCATCATCATCATCATCATCATCATCATCATCATCATCATCATCATCATCATCATCATCACCATCATCATCATCACCATAATCATCATCATCATCATCATCATCATCATCATCATCATCATCATCATCATCATCATCATCATCATCATCATCATCATCATCATCATCATCATCATCATCATCATCATCATCATCATCATCTATCATCCAGCATCTTCCTCATTATCCATCAAGGATGCACATTTTTTGGCTCCCATATCAAGTGTCCTCGTGATTTCATGTCTATTGTCAGTCCTTTTCATTACCATTGCTGGATCAACTGACTTCCTAGGTGAATCAGCGGGGTTAGTAGGGGAGGAGAGTGCAGCCTTCATACGGGGCAGGATGCATTCCGACACCATCGTGGTTATATATACACACACACACACACATACACACACACACACACACACACACACACACACACATATATATATATATAAATATATATATATATATATATATATATATATCTTTGCTACAAATCATTTGCGACAGTAGTCCCGGGGTTCGAACCGAGGCCTCGCGTGACGCCAGGCCAACTCTACCGTCTAAGCTATAGGAGCTTCAAAAGTCTCCAACATGGAGTTGATCTAATTCCCAAAGAATCCAGGTAGAAATGAGGCCTGGCGTCAAGCGAGACCTCGATTCGAACCCAGGGGCGACCGTAGGAAATTATTTGTAATGATATGTGCTGTCACTATATATGTATGTATAAACATATATATGTGTATATCAGGATAAACACTATAAGGGCGGAGCCTTTATTAGTGCGTTTCGTTTGATATATTTTTTCAACTACATAGTCGTAACACACATGACTGAGATTAAATAAGAGGAACGGCGGGAACGGGAAGCGGGAGGGAGGAAGGAAGGGAGGTAGGGAGGGGGTCACTGAATTCTAGGAAAGGTTAAGAAGAAAGTGGACCAAATGTCTGGGGACAGGAAAGGTTAAGGATGAAATGAAGCAATTGAATAGGTAAAGAACATTAGCTCACAATCGAGGAACAAAAGAAAAAAAATAAGACGGAGGATCAATTGTCTACTGAGGGTGGAGAACGACCTTGAGAGGAAGAAGGGATTTTGGAGGGTCACTAGGGATAGCTTAATATTTTTTTGGTAATTGGTATTTGGTTCTATTATGTTGGTTCCTTGTATGATGGCTACTTGCAAACATTTTTTACGGATCTTGTCTGGCTAACGTACCAGAAGTTCTGCATTCTCCCAGTCCATCAGGTGGCTGCTATTGTTCATGTGTACAACACACACGTTGGTGGTGATATCATGGCGGCGAATATCGTATCGGTGTTCTTGTATTCGGGATTTTAGATCGGGTGATGCACGCAGGAACAGTAGCAACCACCTTGTTCTCCTACATCTTAGCATCACACGTCTTCTCGTTTACTGTTACATAGCAAATTCATCCTTGTATATTTACTTTATTCATACATATTATGAACTATGGGTCATTACAGGCTTAAAGTATCTATAATCTGAATCCATGACTGATGATTTTTTCTTTATTTGTGTTGACTGGCTTGAGTTATGGAAGTTATTATAAACACAAACTGATGGTGTAATGCAATTTCAAGCGTCTCTCGCGAGTGTAGCATCCATAGGCCTTTCCTGTGTCCAGTGCTAACGTTAGAAAAGCCTTTCCCCTTGCAGAAACCCCTTCAGTCACACCAGCCCTTCATGTGTCTTCCGACCAGCACTCCATTGGATTAGTTGAAGCAAAAATCACACGAGTTTATTAGACTGGAAAAAGGTGAACCATGATCTTAATGAGGGTTGAACCGATAGAGAACTAGACTTGATAGAGTTAT
>NC_134793.1:24534278-24541778 GCF_046742065.1 Oratosquilla oratoria | reverse complement strand
GATTAGTCTAGGATGCCTATGTCATACTTCGAGTGGCTGAATTATTCTGATGCAAATACTCCTCTTAGTCATCTTCAGAAATACCAAGGCCTTGGCTCCCACCCTGTCTCTCTCCCGTTTACCAAAAATAAGGATTACGCAGGATTACAAAGGAGGAGCATGCCGACAGGAGACCTTTTGGTCCATAACTAGGTCGGATACGGAAAAAATAAATATATAAATAAAGATACAAATAAAGAAGTAGAAGAATGAATAAAATAGATAAATATATAATAATAAATGATAAACAAACAGAAAAATAACAATGAATTGTAATACATAAATAAATAGGAAAATATAAACAGACAGACAATAGTAATTAAATAAATAATAATAACTAAATAAACGAATAAACGATAGGTATTACAGCATATTTCTTAGGTGCTTATCATCAAAATGAATCTTAAAAATTCGAACTGTATTACATTGTTCTGCCTTTGTGATACAGAAAGTTTATTCCATTTATTTACTACACAGTTGGCAAAGTTGTTTCTACCCACTTCCAAATAAAATCTACTTCCTGATAGTTTGAGATCATTATTTCATGTCAGTAATGAACAAGTAAGTGGTGGCTATCATAGATGGACGTCGAAGAGAATCATCTCCCCATCTGTCCAATTTCAAAACCCATCAACCCTTTTCAGAACTATCTAGAGGTGGTCAACGAATGGAAGACTTAGTAACCATGTAGTGAGCGCTGAAACTATCAGTCGTTTTAAGAAACGGTTAGACAACTTTATGGATGGGGATGACAGGTGGTGGTGGATATGGAGCTGCCTAGTGTAGGCCTTATGGTCTCTTACAGTCTTCTTCATTCTTATGTTCTTATGTCTTACGTTCTTTTGAAACACGAGGAAATAATGATCACCTCTATCATTACTCCTACAACTGTTACAAGTTTTTTGTATCGGATCACGTACTAAGATTAAACAGGAAATGGGTCTGATTAGATTGCAAAGAAAGCGAGTGCTCAGATAGATGATATCATTCGGCCAAATGGCCAATCATTTAGTGAGCCATCTCCTTAATGCGCCTCAGTGACAGTCTCCATGTTGTTCTGCTTCGCCTGTCTTGCATTTCTCTTCGTCATGTGTCGATTCGTTTCGTTCAGCCTCACTCTCGCTACCTTATGAAGTGGGTTAGCGCAAACCTGAGACCAAAAGAAAAGAAACGAAACGATCATATTTGAATGCAGACGTGTGAGACGCTGGGTGGGATAATATTAATGCAAGGGATGATATATGTATACATACATACATTCATATATATATATATATATATATATATATATATATATATATATATATATATATATATGTATGTATGTATGTATGTATGTATGTATGTATGTATGTATGTATGTATGTATGTATATATGTATGTATGTATGTATGTATGCATGCATGTATGTATGTATGCATGCATGTATGTATAGAGAGACAGAGGGGAGAGAGAGAGAGGGATTAATATGTCTGCAGAGGCGGAAGCAGGACCGGTGAGTTACAATAGAATCAGCGCAAACGGAGGAAACACACGTAATAGATAAGACAGAGACAGTTGAAATGCACGTGGTGGACGTTTCACAGCTAACCAATAACCCAAAACAACGACGAAAGCATTATAGGCAGTGTGTGTGTGTGTGTGTGTGTGTGTGTGTGTGTGTGTGTGTGTGTGTGTGTGTGTGTGTGTGTGTGTGTGTGTGTGTGTGTGTGTGTGTGTGTGTGTGTGTGTGTGTGTGTGTGTGTGTGTGTGTGTGTGTGTGTGTGTGTGTGTGTGTGTGTGTGTGTGTGTGTGTGTGTGTGTGTGTGTGTGTGTGTGTGTGTGTGTGTGTGTGTGTGTGTGTGTGTGTGTGTGTGTGTGTGTGTGTGTGTGTGTGTGTGTGTGTGTGTGTGTGTGTGTGTGTGTGTGTGTGTGTGTGTGTGAAGAGACAATATGTTAAGTTAATGTTTTCACATGGCAAATTAATTGGGGAGGACTTGTTGAAAGTGAACCTTTTCGTTTCATCTCATTCATATTCTCAATTTCCATTACAAATTAACTCCTTTCTTATCTCACCTCGTTAAGTTTTTTTCTTTTATCTAGCTTCGTTGCGACTGAAAGGTCTACCATATTATTATAACTCAATAGAATATCAACTTACGAAACAATTGATCTTAATTAATGTAGAACACTGCTTTCATTCAAAGATCTTTGTGACGAATTCAGTTTTACTTTTCCTAATTTTGTTTCGCCTAATGTTTTGTATTGTTTGTTTGACTTCATATAATTTTGTTTCATCTTAATTTTTTTCATCTATTTCGTTTGGTCTCTAACTTAACTTTAATATTGTTCTGTTTTGTTTCACTTTGTCCTATTTGATTTGATTTTGTGCTATTTGATATTATTTCCCTTAATGTTTTATTTCCTTGATTTTGTTGTGTGTTATTCTTAGAATGAAATGTGTTATTCTTCTAGAATAAAAAGGGGTTCACAATGAACAATGAACATAACCACGCTGATGAACGTCTTCGTAAAGAAAACCTCTGAACACTTAAGGACCTAATCACATCAAGCTTACGACCTGGTTCCAACCACCGGCGACCGGGCTGATTTGTGCTCCTCCTCTCTTTATGAAACAGTACTCAAGACTATTCTGCAATTGGAATGAATCTCCCCCATCCTCCCTGTCATGAAGGTGGATATGAAACAGCCAAGTGGCGCTAACCATGAGAGAAACACAAGTGCCACCGTCCATGGTGGTCGGAAACAGGTCGTAAGCTTGGTGGGACTGGGACTTAATAGGGGACTTCTGGAGTCGTGTCTTTGCCTGTCCAAATGAACACTCTGGTTGCACGAGCGTCTTCCACGAGGTTTTCTAACAACTAATCCTCTTCCAAGGAGACGGGGACCTCCCACCCCTGTGTTGTATTTGCAGAAATATTTGCACTTTTTTCTGAATTTTAATAATGTGCCCGAAATATCGTATATCTTTGTAACTTCATATTTACGTGTTGGTAAAAGAAAGAAGAGAAGAAGAAATAATAAGTAGAGAGAAATGATAAGTAGAGGGCAGAATCTTGTATATCTCTGTAACTTCAAACTTACGTGTTTGGTAAAAGAAAGAATAGAGAAAGAAATAACAAGGAGAGGGCAAGAGAGAGCGAGAGAGAGAACAAAAGCGAAGGAGAGAGAGGGAGAGAGAGTGCTTGTAATTAGCTTGCACGGCCCCCCGGCCCTCGTCAACACCAGTGTTTGTTCTGGCACCATCCGAGGCAGGCGCGGAGACGGAACCAACGGCATGTGGATGGTATGTGGAAGTGGCGTGGTATGCATTCGAACATATGTGGAGTAAAAGAGATGAGAGGGTCGACCAGAGGCAGCTCAAAGGCACATGAAGGCGCGTGTGTGGTTGGTAAATGGAGTTTGAGGCGTGTGGGGATTCAGTGATCGAAAAGAAGAACAAGGAAGAGAACTGGGGGAAGCTTGTGTGGAAGATGTGGATGAGGTGGGGTGGGTACGTGGTGAGGTTAGACATAAATGTAAAGAATACCCGTTGAAGGTCTTATGAAGGGATGAAGAAAACGTGTCGGGATTTTGTGAAGACTTGATAACTCTTCCAGTTCGGTGAAGTTTGACAATATCGTCTCGGGGGCAAAGTCGAAGAGTTTTCATTAAGAAACAACGACCTTCAGACTGGAGGGCTGTCGTTTCTCCCACTTTTTCTCAATCTCGCTACAAACATGACATGATATTTGGGATGTACAGAACCCAAATTTGTCGAACCATGTAGCATCCCAAGTACTACTTGTTGACATATTTCGTACTGACGAGGCTCCATGACAATTTATATAAATCTTTGGCGGTAATCTGGATAAAGTAAAAGCACTACCCAACCAGTTAAGGAACCCTTGAGGAAGTATGAACCTCTCTCTTACCAAATATGTTTATTGTTATCATTATCATTTTTTCCACTTCACCAGCGATTCTATCTTCTATCTATAGAATGCTGGCGGCGCAATCGGAAGCGTGCTGGTCTCGCATTTACTTAGCTGTGGGTTCGAGTCCCGCACTTCTCTTGATAACTTGGACCAAATAGTCCAAGCGCATAGAGCTAAGGTGACGGCTAAGGTGACGGCTTCGGACGCAGCTACTCGGGGCCTCCTGGCGTAGGCTACTCAATCTTGTGGATATACCATAGGGGGATCCGTTCGAGCTCAAGGCCTTGTTATTTATTTATTTGTTTATTTATTTATCTATTTTTTTTTATTCATTTATTTATATTTATTTATTCATTTATTTATTTATTTATTTTATTTATTTATCTATTTATTTATCTATTTATTTATCTATTTATTTATTTATTTATTTATTTATTTATTTATTTATTTATTTATTTATTTATTTATTTTGTTTAATGCGACAGCATAGGTTGTACTTAAAAAAAAAAAAAAAAAAACAGATCTTGAAATGATTGATAGACTACTCCCTCCAAGCCTCAGCTGCATAACAAGATCGTCTTTTGTTTGTAATAATAAGTTGAACCAATTACGCCACGGCACTTATGGGATTAAACAAAAATCAAACGACTCTCCATAGTCAACCAATAGACGAGCAACTCTGCCTCATTATGCATACCTCCCAATGGCAAGGCTTCTATATTTCATATGTAATTGGTATTATATCATGATTGCATATTTCAATGACTTAATTTGTGATGATAGCTTATCTACAAAGGGAAATGTACCCTCATATTTAGCTCGATAACTAAGATTATGTTCTCTGGAGAATTTATTCTGGTTAAATTGAGAAAATGTATAAATATTTAGATTGAGAAACTCCTTCACAGCAAAGGGAATGAGGATACATTTCATCAAACGACATTAAATGTAATGTCGATGGAGTACCTTTCTCCTATGACAGCTGAAAATGTGGTATTTGTTTATGGTGCCATACGTGTTTTATACCTATAGATCGTATGGCGAAGATATCTCTTTGAATAATCATATTCTTACCAAACATATGATAGATATTCTTCATCTCTCGCATACCGCTGTCCTCCTCTCCCCTTTTTTTCATTAGTTCTTCTGATCGTCTTTCAGATGTTCCACTTCTTTTATTTTTTCCTCCCCGTTCGTGTTCCTTTCTTTGTGTATTGGGACAAAGACCCCAACCCCACCCCTTCCTCATTTGTCATAATCAAAAGTATCTGCGTATCACATTCTTCATCTCGATTTCCTTCTCCTCAACAGAAACCCGAGACGGAAGGGGAGCGACGAGTGATCACCCACTGCCGAAGCGGCGGTGAAGTGGAGAACTTCGTCCCGAGTCCGACTCACTTCGTCAGCGTCGCCGTCGAGTCGTGAGGATGCAGAGAGCCGAGGCCGCTCGTCCACAGGCGCGGCGCGGTGCCTAGGTCCCCCTCATCACCACCAACGCCCCCCGACCCTTCCCCGCGACCAACTCCTTCATCAACTCCTCCGGAAGATCCTGACCGCGCGTCAGACCATCACCACCACGGCACCCAAAACCACCACCACCACGCCACCCTACACTGCCACTTCACCCCCCAACACCACTAACCCCCCCAACACCGCCCTCGCCTCCACCCACAACACCACCACGTCGCACCCTCACACCTTCACCACGTCGCTCATCACCACCACCACATCCTCCTCCTCCTCCACCACCACCCTCACCACCACCATCATCGCCGCCGCCGCAGCCGCTGCCGCTTTCACCACCACCACCACGACCAGCCCGCGCTTCGCCACCACCACGGCACCCAACACCACCACCACCTCCACTACATCCCAGCTCATTACCTCAACCTCGTCCAGAACGCCCACGAGTTCGGTGAGCGCCTCAGAGGGTGCCACCGCCCACCCTTCCTCGACCCACCGCCCCCAACACACTCACCCTCCCTCAGCTTCCTCCTCGACCTTCTCGAGCTCAAACGCCAACGACTCTCCCACTCGAGGACCACCCACGCCCCAGCAGCAGGTTGTTCGAGAGGCCTCCTCGCCCACTTTCAACTTCGCCCCTGGTAACGACCTTGGCGCCTCTCTGGACGTGGTTCCCCCTCCCGTGCAGGTCGTGGCCAGCTCCTCTTGCACGTCCCTCGACCGCGCCTCCCCGCTCCGATGTCCGGCTGACGGCGCCTACGCCTCTCTCGAGGTCCCCAGCTCCCCCAGAAACACGGCAGACATCTCGCGCACCTTCCTCGGGGTGGCCACCACCAGGAGGGACTTCGGAGGCTCCTACACCTCCATCAGGTACACATCCCCACTTAAGGAAAAAACGACCTCCTCCTCCCAGAACTCTTTGCTGGCAATGGAAATGCTCGAGCCGTTGGTTCTCCTCGTAGCGCTCATCTTCCTGGTCGTCCTCATCGCCGTGACTCAGATTGTCCTCGACGGAAACGTCTTTTCCAAGGGTTCTTCTGGAAACTCGCGTTAGAAGTCACATGACAGTTGAAGTAACCAAAGCCGCATTTTGCGCTGTCATTCGTAGTCTTCGTCAAGAGCCGCTCTATTCCAGGATAGCTCTTTTCGACGTCACGCAAGTCTGAATGACTGCCTATAGCAAGGTCGCTTCATTGGACAAAAGATATTTTATCAAAACTAAATGAGTTTCGATAAAGGAGGCTGACACTCAGTATACTAATTCTTTCGAAGAAGAAAACTAAGAAAATTTCGGCTGGGCGTGGCTTGTTCACAGAAAGCAAAAATAATAATGAATAGATAGATAAATAGATATAAGTCGACAAATAAACAAACAAACAAGCAAACAGTTAAAAAGATAGATAAACAAATAAATGACTAAATAAACAAATAAATGAATAGATAAATAAATGGATAGATAATGAATATATCTATACATGAATACATAGATAAATGAATAAATAAGTTAATAACATTACGATTGGAATTTTTTAAGTAGAAAGAGGAGAGTCGTTCTCTTTCAGCTTTTACTGCGAAGGACGCAAGGTCCGAAGTAAGGGAGGAGGTCGTCTCCTGTTATCATCAGAGATGTGAGACATCAGGAAATCGAAAACGAGGAGGCAACGAGCAGAGGAGGACGACAACGACGAGGAGGAGGAGGAGGAGGAGGAGGGGGAGAGAGAGGAAGATCCGTATATAAGTTAATAAGTCGACGGAAATAATCTTATCAGTCGAGGTGTCGAGACAGAAGATTGACACTGAGATCGCCTTCTCGAGGCGCCGCACCGGTCGAAGTCGAAGCGAGCTCGCGTGAGTGATTTCTTCTTATCCACAGTTCTCACCTCTGTAGCATAGTGACCCTGAGTGCACGTGTGCAACTTCTATAACCGGGTAAACAGCGTCAGTGTGTTTATCTCTTGCGTTTCACGAAGAACGAACGTTATCAAGACTTGTTGCATTCACGCTACACACCGGGTGACCAAATGAGGCCATGGGGCATTCCAGTGACAGGATCCTTTTACATTTGCAATCGACAAGGAAT
>NC_134793.1:24516778-24529278 GCF_046742065.1 Oratosquilla oratoria | reverse complement strand
ATTTACCTTTATGGGATATATATAGTTTGCGGTAAATTAGTGCACTAAATTAAGTTTGCTTCGATTTTGTCCTGAATATTGTCGACATTTCCAGTAGAAGTGGTCAGTGCAGTGGGACTGTGTATTGTTTGAACTTGTTGAGTGATTTCTCGAAATTTGTGTTTGTAAATACATCGCTTCCCACAACTCTTCAGGGATATCAGGTAAGAAAATAATCAATGTGAATGTTGTTATTTGTCGAATAGTAACAAAAAACGCCAATCAATCCAATTTTCTGTCTCTGGTGACCGTTGACACGACAGTGACGTCATATCGACTGTAACTGTGGCGAAATCGAAGTTGCCATTTAATATATTGTCTCTTCCGTTTGTGAAATATAAGGAATATAAAGATGAAATGTTGCCAAAACTACACACATTTGAATTCAATCGAGTTATCTAGAGACAATGGAATGGCTAATTAGCGGCTTTTCGTATTTCAAGACTTAAACACTGTTACACTATTTAAAATGGATGTTATGATGAACACATAATAAACTGGATGAACACTTCGTTAATTAGTATCTTCAAGTTTTGTTGTATGCAAGAAGTAACGATTAAATAATGAGTAATAATATTTTTGGCGAATTCAAATGTAATTGAATTACATCACAACAATACAGCAATGTTAGCAGGAAACTAGTTTTGAATACATTTGGGGTTATTTCAGACATACTGTGATCAAGGAAATTCCTGCAACTGACTGAAACATTCGTGCTAAACTCTATAGTATATATTCAAACCAGTGAAACTCTTATACAGGGTAACAGTTTGCGGGAATTTTAGAATATTGCTAAATCTGCCGGTACCAAAGACAAAGTCACAGAAGGAAAATCGTCCGTATTTACTTTGAACATAAGGTCGGTCGGCCGGCCAGTGGAGACCGTTAACTATTAATACTACTCTCTTCCCTCTCCATGCTCCATCTTCCCTCCACTTCCTCCTCCCCCACCCTTCCTCCCTTCCCCACATATGAACGCAAACACATACATACACTCCATGTGTGTGTGCCCGTGCGTGAATGTGCTTGTGCACGCGTGAATGCGTGTGTGTGTGTGTGTATTCACTTGATCTTTGGATCACGTGTTGGACTCGTGATCGACAGCTATTTCCCTCCTGGAAGAGAGCTCAGAGCTCGTAGGTCCGATCTATGGGTAATGATATGACCTTGCACACACACACACACACCCAACTCCCCGCCCACGAGAGTTGGAGTAACACCCCTCAGCGCTGCGATACTGATAGTATTTCAGCCCCGGGCGAGGGTCGAACCCGGACCTCCGTAGTGGCAGGCCAGAGCTCTAACCACAGCGCCATGAGAGGTGTGTGTGTGTGTGTGTGTGTGTGTGTGTGTGTGTGTGTGTGTGTGTGTGTGTGTGTGTGTGTGTGTGTGTGTGCGTGCGTGCGTGTGTGTAAGGTCAAGGCAATATATGAGGTTTGAGCTCTCATCCGGGAGGGCAATAGCTGTCGATCACAAGTCCAACACATGATGCATGACACACACACACACTCACACACATACATACACACACGCATGTAATATTAACTGGAGTAATTAATCTGTGTTGTAACCTGTGTAACCTTTGAACAAGCTAAGTCGAAAGTACTTAGATGTCTATGAAGGTAATTAAACCAAAAGATGTTAGACCATTAAGGCAATTGGTACAATGTGCCGTTTCAATTTTGAAAATGGCGTTTGTGTAGAGGTTTCAGAATTGTGTAATTAAGTTTGAAAACAGCGGAAAGCAAGTGAATATGAAACTGAATTTAAGTATAATAGCCATTCATCTATTTTTTTTCAAAGATTGTTTTTTCTTCTCATTTTTCTCTTTACTTTTTGTGATTTTTTATCTATTTTCTTTTTCTTTGTTTTATTTATATTTCTCCGTTCTTGTAGGCTCAAGTACCTGTTCGTGGTTCCAGTGTGTTCCTCTATCTGTTTTCAAAACCCTCACCACACGAGTAGAAATTCCTTTAACACCCCCAAAGCCTTCACTTCTGCGCAGGAAATCAATCTTCATTGTATTGTACACCCATCCAGACAAAACAGAATTTCCTTTTCCCGTCCATCTCGATTGTGAGATAGACCCTGTTGCGTCTATTCCTCTGGGCTAATTTCATTATCCTCTCAGAAGCCTTCAGGTTCACGATTAGCTATGCGTTCCTTTTTTCGGTACATGTTCATTCTAAATATAGCCTTCTGTGGTCGGGTCAGGTCAATTAGGGCCACCAGTCTGATCCTTCTGGTCATTTGGCCTGTTCCTCTACCTGAGTCGGGTCATAACTACATTTACCAAAGGAAACCCAAGCTCATCCTCTCGTCGTCTCGCTATAAATCCGCCACTTTAATAATCCAGCACTTCAAAGGATTAACACGTTTATGCTTCACAAACATGGTGTCTGGCGACTCAAGTGAGAAATCTGTTTGATGGCGAACTCTCCGCCTTTTAAAGAGAGATACTGTATACCAATGTAAGTAGGGTTTTAGGAAGGTCTTTTAGAACATCAAGTAGCGTTCATTTGACACCATCGTTTAACTGGTCTTGTAATAACAACTCTCCTTTTTGTCCGGTCTTGGAATCGTTATTGGATGGCCTGTCATAGTCTGCGTCTTCCATGACAGAACCTATCCCTTCATCTGCCTAAAATCAACTCTATTTTAAACCAGAAAAGACCTCAAAAGTTGTCTCATTGTTCGAGGAACTAGTGCAGAATACCTAAGTAATTAATTCAAGGTCGAGGTGAAGATGGACGCGAAGGCAATGCCCCTTGAATGTCGGTCATTAGCAAGCTCATCTAGGAGGTTACTTGGTTCTTCTGAGGTGCCCAGCACCTGAAGCTCATTCCCTCCTGAAAGCTACAGCTTTCCCCAGAATCACAGCCATTTTCTATCAAGCTGTACATAGGGCTCGTAGAGCTGAAATTGACCTGAAATAAGAAGCCTTACGACATTTTCCTGGACATCTGATACCCACCCTGCCAAAGAATCTATCTCCAAATATACATACATACATATACCAAAGGCTTTTTCCCCCCTTATAAGGGAGGTAGCCAAATGTAGATTAAATATTAAACTCTTGGGTCAAAATATCTGGGAATATAGATATATAGAAATACTAAATTACTTATTCGTAAAGGAAATAATAGATTCATACCAGAGTGAACGTATTTTGATGTATTCCTGAAATATAACGATGCGGGAGAATCATAAATTGTTTATTCATAAAAGAAATCGTGAATTCATAGCAGAATGAATATATTTAGATTTGTTCCTGACTCTCTCGAGGATTTGCGAGACCAGTGCTACACTGGACTGACAAGAAAGCCGAATCAAATATGTGAGAGTCGATGCGGCTGGAATATCGGAAATGTGACTAGAAGAGGCTTCAAAGTAATCGATCTCTTTGATTTTTCAAAGTTCCTGTATATGCGTAGATCTTTCATGGACTTGCAGTGACGTTACACTACGTTTTGTTTCTCTTTTGATTTCTCTGGAGTTATTTTGGTGCATTTCTTTGATTCAACGTGTCATCAAGAGGCAATAGAAGTGTTCCAATTCACGGAGATGAAAGGGACTCCATCAATTGGTTTTGGTGATTATGCCAGAACTGAACACTGCGGCGGAGCTTCAATATGCCGCGTGTATTCGAGTTCCATTGAGACTTTGGGTCAACAAGGTTAGGTCTCAGACAGCTTCATTTGCTTGACGTCAGTCCGCACAACAGATTAACACAAAAAGGGATATTCGTAATCGGTTATTTTTATTTGTGCATTCCCTTTCTTTTCCTTATATCTAGACCAATAACAACTTAGATTTATCAGACAGTTGCCTTATAGGTGACGTGCTATGGAATCTCTGACAACTATTTCCATTTTTTTTCTTTTTGTAAGATCGAAGTCAGTTTTATTGATATGTATGTATGTGGCATTTTTTCATCGCCCTTTATGAACTGATAAAAGATTATCTTGCATATGTGACCGGAATAAACATTTATTCTCTCCTACCTCTGCTCACGACCCTTTCTGAATAAACAAAAGAAAAAATCCCCAGGGCAGTGGACAGGATGCAGGGATGACCTGTCATCCAGGAGGTGCCAAGATGAGAGGGAGGGAGGAGGGTGGCGGGGAGTGGAATATATAGGAAATGGAATGGGTGGGAGTGGTTTCTATGCCTTTTTCTTTTTGGCTACCCCCGTGTAAGGGGGGAAAAGCCTTTGATACATGTATGTATGTACATATGTAAATTAAATCAAATTTTATCTTCTACCTCTACTTTTTCCAGCTGGCTCTTGGGGCACTCCCTCTGGCGGTTGAGGTCGTCAATAACAGCACGCATCTCCTTCCGGGCCGTCGATTGGTCTTCGAGGCAGCTGACGTAGGGAACAGCCGCGTCGAGGCGCTGGCGGCCCTCTCTATCAGGCGCATGACGGCCATGTTGGAGAAGGGCGTCCTCGCCTTCATCGGCCCGGACGACCACTGCAACAACGAGGCCCTCGTCGCCGCTGCCTGGAACCTGCCCATGATAACCTACGTAAGTACCTGGCTCGAGATCGTGTGTTGCCACCCCGACGGCGGGTTCTCCTAGGTGACCCCCGGATGGGGTGTTGAATGCATGAGTTTTCTGTAGGAACTGTTTCTGGAAATTTAGGTACATTCCAACTGGACGTAGCCTCGTTGCATTCTTTAACGATAGGACACCACTAAAAAAAAAAGATCACTTTTAATTTACTATCCTTTGGTTTTCATTTCCTCTTAACCTCTCATATACCACCTCTGTGGTTTTATCGCTGTGACACGACCGCTGGTACTAAAACGTCCATAAATCCTGCACAAGATGCAGCATAATTGACAAAGTCTTGCTCCGTAACCCATGCATTACTGGAAGCTAGCTGGCTGAGCGGGTTAAGGCGTCGTTACTTGCGGCAAAGGTCGAGGGGATGGCGGTTTGAACCCTGTCACCGGCGAAGTTGAACCAAGGGTATGGGTCATTAAATTCCACGCTACCGAGTCCTCTGTGAGGGGCACCGTTCTAGCCCTCCGATAGGCGTGGGGGGAGTTTGTGACGTTAAACCATATCATCAGTTCTGTGTTCATTACTAACCAAAATTGTAGTCACCACATTGAGGAGCGGACCAAAAATCAAACACTTTCTTTGTTCCGAGATCCACCGGGGAGAAAATCATATACCCACACTCTTCCTCACTGCTCTTTCTTTCGGTGTTGGGTAAAAATAGACCAAATTAAATTTGAGTGAAACAAACGAGCTAAGACAAGAAAAGATGCAAGAGTTTATATTGAGGGGAAGGAAACTCTCCCGCAGAAAAACCTGTGGGGAAAAATATTAAGAAAATTAAACTTCAACAGGCCAGGAAAAGAAGACTATACAGTTGTCATTAAAACTTTAATGATGACATGGACACAATTGTTTTTCCTTTACAATGTATTCTGGCTTCCTTTTGACTTACGCCCGACTGATGAAAAAAAAAGTGGTTTATGTTGTATGACAACGTAAAACATGTCCGTTTATATTTTGACATCTATGGCTATTTGTATCAACCTAAATGGTGCAAGAAAGGAGATAAGCTCATATGATTCATTTCGTAGTCTCGCATCTTTGTCTACCCACCGAAATGGTTAGACAACTTTATGGATGGAAATGACATATGGTAATGGACATTGGACTGCCTAGTGTAAGCCTTATGGTTTCTTGCAGTCTCCTTCATTCATATGTTCTTATGTAATCTCAGTGGTTATACGATTACTTTTTTATGGGACGTGTATATTTCAACAAGTCGATAATATCACATTTGGTCGTCACTGAACGTACGTGTGTGTGTGTGTGTGTGTGTGTGTGTGTGTGTGTGTGTGTGTGTGTGTGTGTGTGTGTGTGTGTGTGTGTTTCTGTCTTGTCTCAATTCCTGGAACAATACCTTCTTTGCCTCATCTTAAACGCTTGGATGTAAATAGCATACGAGTTATTCCGAAATCCACCGAATCCTAAGGCTTCTGAGGGTCATATCATTAAATACCGTTAAGGAAGCGCCTGAAAGATAAATGGTAACTACCTCCCCCGCCCCCCCAACTCTCCTCGTTTATTTATACATTTCCATCCAGGCTTCTTTCATTTAGTAACATATTTAACACCGTATACCAAACCACCAATCTATTTATAGCCATAACTTTTGTTATATTAATGTACCGCCGACATGATCGGCTTTAAACGAAGCTAATGGAGTCTTGGATGAACTGCTCTTACTAATGAAGCACTCACTTTCATTACTGATATAATGATGTAAGGCATACCTATTACACGAGTCAAACTTAATAACGCAAATCGGATACCTTGTCCAGATTGCGTTTTTTTTTAACACCATCCATTAACGCCTTTATTGATTCGCGATGCGTATCCTAGCCACCCCAGCCCCCAAAAATATTTTGCAAAAAGAAAGAAAAATCGTTCTTATTCTGAATCACTCCCACAAGACGATCTTGCCTCTGCTTTGGGTACGAGGATTCCGTGTGCATGGTTAGCCCATAACTGCATGAAATCTTTTGTTCTTAGCCAGCCTTTCTGGGGCGTTATTGACTGTATAGTTATCATGCAGTCAATCTCCTAAGGACTTTAGTGACCTCCCTTCACCAAGAAAAGATGAATATAATAATAATAATAATAATAATAATAATGATAATATTAATATAACAATGTAATAATAGTAATATAATAATATAAGTAATAATAATAATAATGATATAACAATATAATTAATAATAACAATAGAATAACAATATGATTAATAATAACAATAATATTACAATATAATTAATAATAACAATATAACAATGTAATTAATAATAATAATAATAAAACAATATAATTAGTAATACAATAATAATAATAATAATAATAATAACAATAATAATAACATAATGATATGATACAATAATAATATATCAGAACCAATCCAAATCGTCAGACATTCATTGGTTACCACTAGTTTTCTGTCTGTGGCCTCTGCACCTCTCCTCCTCCTCCTCCTCCTCCTCCTCCTCCTCCTCCCCCCCCCCACGTTGAGTACCTAAGGATCTACGGGATATATCCCGATATGAAGTGATTGAAAACTATCTTGAATGAAACCGACGGCGCTCAGGCCACAAGGGGGTAGATTAAAAACTCTTAGGGGGAGACCAGAATGGAGGAAGGGAAGTCTGCGTGCGTTTGGATGGGGGCTAAGGTGGGTTGGTGGTGTCTTCATAAGGGGATGAAGTTTTCATTGTTATGTGCCGTCAAAATTTAATACTTTCTCAAACACAAGAATTCTCCCTTAGTTTGCCTCCGACCCAGACTGGGGGAAGGATGACCTTTCATCCACAAGGAGCTAAGATAAATGGATGGGCGTGGGTTGGGTGAAGGATGGGTGCTTGCCTTAGCTGGCTATCCCCCTTGTACGGGGGAAGAGGATTTTTAGGTTAATAAATAGATAGGATAGATAGACGAGAGTTTTGTTCGTTTACCTGCAAGGCGGACTGACTTTGTTCCACAAATAAAAGTGCAACAGGTTTAAGGCTGAAGATCATGACGTCACCCGAGAAAGACTGACCAATGGGCGAAAGAGATTTCATTTCTTAACGAGTCCTTGACAGTCTATACATTTCGAAATATCTAACCACGTTCACAAAGCTGAACAGTAAGGAGAATTATTATCTTCTATATCCCATGGAGGTCTGACATATTAAGAATGATTCCAAAACTGATAGATATATAAAACAAATTCTTTGATTTAAAGATATAAAATGAAACACAGATAACAAAGGGCATCAGATCTAAAACATTGGCAATAGAAATACAAGACATGTAATACCTTTTTTTTATCTATATTTTTAGCAGATGTGCGGTTTTACCCAAGAGTAAAGAACTCGTTAAAAGTTTGACATAAGAGTGAAGCTTATCTGTTAACCGAGGGATAAGATGAACATACTCGTGTGCTTCAAATAATCAGTCGATAGATGCGTTCACATAAGACACTTGGTACAGGAAAATTCTGAAAAAACTAAACACATTAATTTCTTAATCAATGGACAAGAAAATCTTAGGATAAGGAGATTGGTAGTAGGAACAAAAGAAAGGCGATTTGTAGAAAAACTAAATGAAAAAATCGACCTCGTTCTATCAGTGTGTGCCAAATAGATAAAAACCAAACGCACAAGGAGCCAAGCAATGGACTAAAATGATAAAGAGAAATGGCAAGAGAAATGGCATTTGGGAGCACAGGTGAAAAACGAAATACAAAATTGAAAATGACTCCATCCGGGTAGCTGAGGGAGTATGATGTTGCAGAAGCTTCCGCGGGGAAGCAGCAGTGGGCCAAATGAATATCGGCAAGGTTTGCAGAAGCTGTTTTGGAAACGAATAGTGTAATACTGAGGGAAGCGTTTGATGGGAATACTCTTTGGGAAACTGTAATGTTATAACACATTTGTAAATGTACACTTTAAACCCACAATCGGAGAAATGATATCAGAAGTACAGGAAAACTGTATATTTCGACTACTATCTTTAGTCCTCTTCAGCAGGAAATAGTAGTCGAAATATACAGTTCTCCTGTACTTCTGATATTATTTCTCTGGTAGTGGGTTTAAAGTGTATGGAATAACTGTTTACAAGACCTGCATCCATCCCTCATTCTTCGAACGAAGTTAATCAGGATAAGCGCATTTGGCGAACAGAGGCTGGATTCCTGGAATCAGTCTAACCATGAAACAGCTTTCTAAGAATTGAATAAAAAACAAAATCGTCCTGAGATTTGTGCACTAAAGAAATCTAAGCTGATTTGTTTGCCAGTTGTTCATCGAGTTCCAAAATATATTTCACTTCAGTGGGAACACAGCCTCTAACATTGAAAAAAAAGTAAAAACAAATGCTTGCTACAGATGTCGACTTTATGGAGGTTAGAAATGAATAAGTGTGAGGAGGTATGTTTTACATGACGAAATATAATGGTCAACACTGTTTTCACGACAATTCAAAGGTTAAGAACATTAATTAAATGTTCTTCTTTGAAATAACAAGAACGAAATGAGACTCGTGGAATCTCTAGAGGAGAGGAAAAGGACTTTCGTAATAAGCTCCTCATGGTCAACCTGATTACACACATGAGCTTCAGCCACAGCCATTCCAGACACTCCCAGACACTCCACACCCATTCCAGCACTCCCAGACACTCCACAGCCATTCCAGCACTCCCAGACACTCCACGGCCATTCCACCACTCCTAGACACTCCACGGCCATTCCACCACTCCTAGACACTCCACAGTCATTCCACCACTCCCAGACGCCCCAAAACAGCCATACCAGTAATTCCGCCACTCCCAGACACTCCACAGTCATTCCACCACTCCCAGACACTCACATGCATTCCACCACTCCCAGACACTCCACAGCCATTCCAGCTCTCTCAGACACTCCACAGCCATTCCACCACTCCCAGACACTCCACAGCCATTCCACCACTCCCAGACACTCCACAGCCATTCCACCACTCCCAGACACTCCAAACCCCCACGTCTCTCCATTCATCTTTCATCCCTACCGTGCTGGATGACGCCCACGTGGCGACATGCAGAGTCTAGATCGTTCCAAAAATGGGGAGTGCAGGTGGTCTTGGAGTGCAAGTTAACACAAATCGTTCTCATCTACCATGTGCAGATGTTAATTAACCTTTCCCTTATTAACATTAAAAATATATCACCGACTTGTGCCTTTGTTCTGACTACCGCTATACGATTGCAATCAGTCACAGGAAACATTTTTTTTCTTGATTTTATTCAGTCAAGGCAAACCACAAGCACATAGAAAGGTGTTGATATAGTATTTGAAAACTTGTAATTCCGCGTTTTCATTTGGTCAGGTGTGTGTGTGTGTGTGTGTGTGTGTGTGTGTGTGTGTGTGTGTGTGTGTGTGTGTGTGTGTGTGTGTGTGTGTGTGTGTGTATGTGTGTGTGTGAGATTCACCTTGGTCTTCGATCACGTGTTGGACTTGTGATTGGCAGCTATTACCTTACCGGATGAGAGCTCAGAGCTCATATATGACCGATCTATGGGTAACGCTGTGACCTTACACGCATACACACACACCCAACTCCCCGCCCACGAGAGTTGGAGTAACGACTCGCAGTGCAGTGATACTGAAATTATCTCAGACCTGGGCGGGATTCGAACCCGGACCGCCGTAGTGGTGGCCGGGAACTCTAACCATCGAGCAATCGAGTGTGTGTGTGTGTGTGTGTGTGTGTGTGTGTGTGTGTGTGTGTGTGTGTGTGTGTGTGTGTGTGTGTGTGTGTGTGTGTGTGTGTGCGCGCGCGTGGATGTGTGCGAGAATCGACATTTGTCCCCGTGGAGTCTTATGTATATATGGGTTCATGAGTATGCATGTGTGCATACGATTACCCAAATATTTTGGGGGTTGCACAAATGTATATACTTTTTGAAAACTGGACTGACGGGAGGCTGGTAAACGAAGGAAATTATACAGAAAAAGGTGCAAAACACGTGGAAGGAAGACAAACCAGGGCAGTGAAGAAATATGAAAGATTAGAACTAAAGACAGCGAGTCATAAGCGTCCACTATAGGACTCCGCGGTTGTTCTCTCGGGTCTGATGTAGCTGCCCTCTGTTTTACTTCATCGCGGTGATTTGATGCGGTTTGGTAAGGCAGTTTGGAGAGTGCGAAGTGCACATGTGAAGTGTACATGTGAAGTGTACATGTGAGGTGTACGTGTGAAGTGTACATGTAAGGTGTACATGTGTGGTGTACATGTAAAGTGTACATGTGAAGTGCACATGTGAAGTGTACATCTGTAGTTAACATGTGAAGTGTACATGTGATGTGTACATGTGAAGTGTACATGTGAAGTGTACATGCGATGTGTACATATATGTACACTTGAAGTGTACACGCGAAGTGTATATGTGAAGTGTACATGTGAAGTGTGTTGGAATGACTGTGGTTGTTGTAGCTACGGATTGTATTGTACCAGCACCTTGCTCCCTGTGGGCAAGCGCGCTTGAACGGACACTGAAGAGGTCGGGGGAGGGGGGGAGGAAGGGGGGAGGGGAGGAAAAGACCAGAAAGAGCAAGAGATGACAGAAGTGGATCCAAAAATATTTTTTCACCTTAGAGAAATGGCATAAAACTTCTCTTCTGCTCTCTTCCTCTGCAAGGGGAGGGCACTTACTCAAATTGTCGGCTTTTATCTTGGGCCAGTCGTTCGTTCGTATGCAACTGCTGAGTGGTGGGGCTGTTCTTGTGGAGTCGCTGGATCGTTCAACGCTTAATACGCAACTCGGGGGAGATTGCCCGGAGTGCGTAGCCCGCTCAGTACGGTGGCACGAATTTTATTTTATTTTGTATTTATTTATTTATTTATTTATTTATTTATTTATTTATTTATTTATTTATGTATTTATTTATTTATTTATTTATTTATTTATCTATTTATCTATTTATTTATTTATTTGTTTATTTATCTATTTACTCTTTTTTTTTTTTTTTGTAAGCGATTCTATTCGACTTTAGGGGGGCCATGGAGACTCCAGCCAGTAGAAATGGGTCTATCGTAAAAATAAGATAGATAAATATTGAATTAAAAATATATATAAAAATAATAAGATAGATACAAATATAAAAATAAACTAAAAACGAAATAAATAAATAGATGAATAAATAAACTAATAACCAAGTATGTATGAATAAACGAATAGGTATATCAAGGAGAAGGGAATATGGACATAAAAAGAATAAAATTAAGAAAAAAAAGGTTCCTCCACAACGAGAATGGAAGCAATGCAGCGCGATTTCGAGAAAGGGACGAAAACGACCCGAATCTGAACGACAGATGGCAGGGCGGGGAGAGAGTAAGAGAGTGAGTGAGTGAGTGAGAGAGAGAGAGAGAGTGACAGTGAGAGTGAGAGTGAGAGTGACAGTGAGAGTGACAGTGAGAGTGAGATTGACAGTGAGAGTGACTGGGAGAGAGAGGGTGAGAGAAAGTGAGAGAAAGAGTGAGAGAGAGGGTGAGAGTGAATGAGAGAGAGAGAATGAGAGTGAGTAGAGTGATAGTGAATGGGAGTGAGTGAAAATGAGTGAGGGAGGGAGTGAGAGTAATTGAGTGAGAGTGAGTGAGAGTGAGATTGAAAGTGAAAGTTACAGTGAGAGAGAGAGAGAGAGAGAGAGTGAGAGAGAGAGAGAGAGGGAGAGAGAGAGAGAGAGAGAGAGAGAGAGAGAGAGAGTGAGAGAGAGAGAGAGAGGGAGAGGGGGGGGAGTGACATTTATCGTGGGCAGTTGCAGGTTTTCGTTGCCACAAGAGTCAGTGTGGCTTACTGTCCCCATTTATTCATTCATTAACATGTTTAACATCCATCTGTTATTTATTTGTCTATTGGTTTATCTATCTATTATTACTTCGTT
>NC_134793.1:24484278-24511778 GCF_046742065.1 Oratosquilla oratoria | reverse complement strand
TTTCCTTCCATGTCCTCTTGTGTTTCTCTTGTCCCAGTTTAGTAATTCTTCTCTATCAAGTATCTGTGTGTGTGTGTGTGTGTGTGTGTGTGTGTGTGTGTGTGTGTGTGTGTGTGTGTGTGTGTGTGTGTGTGTGTGTGTGTGTGTGTGTGTGTGTGTGTGTGTTCACAGTGAAGGTTAGAGTAAATTGAACGAATACAATGTTGGAGACAATTTTTACTTTGGTGGGCGCTACCAATAACTCGCCCGCTAATCCTTTTCCCCCTAAACTCGCAATTCAACTAAACCTACATAGGATCCATACTAAATCAGCTCAATATTTACAGTATGGTTTCTGTGTTCCATTACGGTATACTGAAATCGGAGAGATGTACATTATCATGGGTAACAAAAACATTTGTTAAATGTACCTTTGAATGGACGAGTGGGCAAGAGAGGTAAGAACAGACTTATGGAAAGGTAAACAAGGAAGAGGCAAGAAGACCGAGAGGGAAATACACGCACAGGAATACAGAGACAACAAGAAGGAAATAGAAGAAAATAGAGATAATATTGGGGTAGAATTGGAGTATACTGGGGTATATTGTATATTGGGGTATATAGGAGTATAATGGGGTATATTGGGGTGTGTTGGAGTATATTTGGGTATATTGGGGTATGTTGGAGTATACTGAGGTATATTGTATATTGGGGTGTATTGGAGTATATTGAAGTATATTAAGGTATATTGGAGTATACTGGGGTGTATTGGGGTATACTGGGGTGTACTGGGGTATATTGGAGTATATTGGGGTATATTGTATATTGTGAAATGGGGTATACTGGAGTATATTGGAGTATATTGGGGTATATTGGAATATATTGAGGTAAAATGGAGATAAGAGACGTGACATATATGAAGTAGCTGGAACGAGTGCAAATGGTGAAAATGTGCAGAGGGAACGGATGAGGAGACCAAAATATAAATCTGTCAAACAAATCGTTTTGGCAAGGACGCTCAAGGCTGAGAAGCGAGAGAAGGAAAAAGAAGGACAAGAAAAGAGAATGAAGGGAAAGGAAGGACGGGGGAAGAAGAGGAAGAGGAAGGGAACGGAAGAGGAAGGACGAGGATAGAAGCAAAAGGAAGACAAGAAAAGTGAGTGAAGGGAACGGGAAAGGAAGAACGGGGAAAGAAGAGGAAGAGGAAGAGGACGGAAGAGGAAGGACGGGGAGAGAAAGAAAAGGAAGGATAAGGAAAGAAAACGAAGGAAATGGAAGAGGAAGGGAAGAGAAAAAAGAAAAGGAAAGAATAGAAAAGAAAGAGATGAAAGGAGAAGCAAATGCAAGACATTTCTTCATATGTCTGTTTGTCTGTCTGTCTGTCTGTCTGTCTGTCTTTCTTTGTATGTCTGTATCTCTGCATGCACTCTCTCTCTCTCTCTCTCTCTCTCTCTCTCTCTCTCTCTCTCTCTCTCTCTCTCTCTCTCTCTCTCTCTCTCTCTCTCTCTCTCTCTCTCTCTCTCTCTCTCTCTCTCTCTCTCTCTCTCTCTCTCTCTCTGCCTATCTGTCTGTGCGTGTTCCTGTATGTGTGTGATTTAGGTGAGCGCGCGCGCGTGTTTGTGTGTGTGTGTGTGTGTGTGTGTGTGTGTGTGTGTGTGTGTGTGTGTGTGTGTGTGTGTGTGTGTGTGTGTGTGTGTGTGTGTGTGTGTGTGCGCGTCTGGGTGTGTGTGTACATATGTTTGTGTGCATACGCACACACGTGAGTGTGTATCTATGAATTTGTGTGCGTGTGTTTGTTTGTGTGTTCATATTTGTGTTTTCATGTCTGTGTATATGTGTGTGTGCGTGTATGCGCGCGCGCGCGTTTGAGAGAGAAAGACAGACAGCTACAGAGAGACAGACAGAAAGACAGAGACAGACTTCTTGTACCTGGAAGACCCAGGTCTCTTCTAGCTCCCCAAAAAATTCCTATCGCCCCCTCGCTTGCGTCCACCCTTCCTCTTTTTTTCACGTCTTCCCTCTTTTCCTTTACCTCCCTTTCGCTTTTCCCCTTTCCAATTTCTTCTTCCTTCCCACTACCCTCATTTCCTCTTCCATCCTCCTTTGTTTCCCTCTCTCCCTTCCCCTCTCTCCCTTCCCCTCTCTCCCTTCCCCTCTCTCCCTTCCCCTCTCTCCCTTCCCCTCTCTCCCTTCCCCTCTCTCCCTTCCCCTCTCTCCCTTCCCCTCTCTCCCTTCCCCTCTCTCCCTTCCCCTCTCTCCCTTCCCCTCTCTCCCTTCCCCTCTCTCCCTTCCCCTCTCTCCCGTCCCCTCTCTCCCTTCCCCTCTCTCCCTTCACCTCTTCCCCTTACCCTTCCCCTCCATATGGTCATGTTCCTGCTTCTGACAGCCCTCAGCCGTGTCAGAACCAAGCTCCCTCCTCCTCCTCTTCCTCCTCCTCCTCCTCCTCCTCCTTCTACTCCTACTTCTACTCCTACTCCTCCTACTCCTACTCCTCCTACTCCTACACCTACTCCTCCTCCTCCTCTTCCTCGTCCTCCTCTTCCTCCTCCTCCTCTTCCTCCTCCTCCTACTCCTCCTCCTCCTCCTCCTCTTCTTCTTCCTACTACTATTCCTATTGATCCTACTCCCTCTACTCCTACTCCTCTTTCTTCTCCTCCTCCTCCTTCTCCTCCTCCTCATCCTCATCCTCTTCTTCCTACTACTCCTATTCCTATTGATCCTACTCCCTCTACTCCTACTCCTCTTTCTCCTCCTCCTCCTCCTCCTTCTCCTCCTTCTCCTCCTCCTCCTTCTCCTCCTCCTATTCCTACTCCTCCTCCTACTCATCTTCCTCTTTCTCCCCCTCTTTCTCCTCCTCCTCCTCCTCCTTCTCCTCCTCCTCATCCTCCTCCTCCTTCTCCTCCTCCTACTCCTACTCCTACTACTCCTCCTACTCATCTTCCTCTTTCTCCCCCTCTTTCTCCTCTTCTTCCTCCTCCTCCTCCTCCTCTTCATGCTACTGCTCCTCTTCCTTCTGTACCTACCTCCTCTACCTGTCCTACTCTTCCTTCTTCTCCTCCTAGACCTCCTCCTCCTCCCTTTCCTCTTCCTTATCCTCCTCCTTCTCTTCCTCCTCCTCCTCCTCTTCTTCTTCCTCCTCCTCCCTTTCCTCTTCCTTATCCTCCTCCTTCTCTTCCTCTTCCTCCTCCTCCTCCTCTTCTTCATCCTCCTAGACCTCCTCCTCTTCCCTTTCCTCTTCCTTATCCTCCTTTTTCTCTTCTCCTCCTCCTCCTCTTACTCCTTCCTCTCCTCCCATTCTTCCCCCTTCCTCCTCTTCCTCCCCTACTACCTGTTCTCCTCCCATTTCTCCCCCTCTCCCTCCTACTTCTCTTCCTCCTCCTCTTCTTCCTCCTTTTCCTCCTCTTCCTCTTTTCCTCCTTTTCCTTCTCTTCCTCCATTTCCCCCACCCTCTTCTCCATCCTTTTCCCCTCTCTTTTTCCCTATCCTTTTCCTCTCTCCTTTTCCCCCTCCTTTTCTTCACCCTTTTTTCCCATCCTTTTCCTCCTTTTTCCCCCATCCTTTTCCCCATCCTTTTTTTTCCATCATTTTCCCGCTCCTTTTCCCCCTCTTTTTCACATCCTTTTTCCATTCTTTTCCCCATCCTTTCCCTTATCCTTTCCCCTATCCTTTCCCCATTCTTTTCTCCTCTTTCTCTCTCTCTCTCTTTCTCTCTCTCTCTCTCTCTCTCTCTCTCTCTCTCTCTCTCTCTCTCTCTCTCTGTCTCTCTCTCTCTCTCTCTCTCTCTCTATATATATATATATATATATATATATATATATATATATATATATATATATCTGTCTCTCTGTCTCTCTCTCTCTCTCTCTCTCTCTCTCTCTCTCTCTCTCTCTCTCTCTCTCTCTCTCTCTCTCTCTCTCTCTCTCTCTCTCTCTCCTTTTCTCTCTCTGTCTCTCAATCTCACTCTGTGTCCCCCTTCCCTTGTTTTCTTTATGCATAACGTTAGGTTTCCACTCCCTGCCCTATTCCACTGATATCCTTTTTCCACTCGCCCATTTATCTCTCTTGGGAAGTGATAAAGAAAAAAAGTGAAAATGCCATCTTCACTGTCCACTCCTCCTTAGGACGTGTCATCACTTTAACCAGTCTGTTTTTTGTCAATCTCTATTTTTCTATCTTATGTTGTGTTTTTGCCGCCGCCGTCCATCACCCTCGGCTGGGAATCTTCCCGTTTTCTTTCCTTTCTGACGAGCTGGTTTCCTCGCGGGAGTATCGAGGGGGAAGGGAGGAACGACAAAAAGCAAAAAAAATGTTGATAACAGATGTCTGAGCAAAACATGCAGCAAGCACGCAAGCGTACCTGTTGATATATTGGCTTCCTCAGGGGCGGGAGGCCGTACAAAGGAACCGCCACTAAATTAACAGAAACGTCGAAGAGGAAGAACGGGAAGAAGGGAGGAGGATTCAAAGGAGCAGGGCGTTCTGTAAGGCAATGTTGATAGTTTGGGATGATGTAGACCAGGATCACGTACATTCTCTAGGGAAGATCTAGTACAGAGGGAAAGTTAGATTGAAAATTCGAACTATTTTCCGTGTTTACCTCAAATGGCTGGTGGGAAAGTAATATCAAACGTGGATGGTGCAGAGCTACATGGGTTGTGTAGTTTGAAAAGGTGTAGATGAGTGATTCTCCGAGTGACCAGCTACCCTTTGCTGATGGTCAAGTGACGACTGTCGATTCACCGACAGACGAAATGCCGCGCCGACCTTTCTGAGTAAGTATGGAGAGGCTGTGAATGAATTGAAGGCTGGAAACGCGTCTGGTATCTTCAAGGTCGGCGTGGAATTGCTAAAACCCGGAAGCGAGGCCATGATCCGAGGATTACACACGTCGTTGTCTGAAGTCTTCCTCTTATTTTCTTCTCTGCAGTCTGGTATCGTACTCTCTGAGTGGAAAAAAAGGGGTTGGTCTTCCTTATCTGAGAAGTGAAAGGGATCTGGCAGAATTGCAACAGTTTCTGCGACGTTACACTAGTCTTTGGGCCGGACAAAGTGCTTGCCCATTACGGGTCCACCATTTGCTAAAGTTTCAAGGCTCTGGCCAATTTGTGTTCACCTCCAGTAACTCAACAGCTCGCCAAGTCCTAGCGTTTCTGTTCTTGTGGAGAGTCAGACGTGAGTTTCGACACGTGGCAATCTGCGTTGATTTGAAGAATCCATTCGATTCAGTGCATCGTTAGGTGATCTGGACTCTACGGATTCGTGAGATTTCTGTGAGGATTGCGGACCTGATGGCGCTGATCTAGACTCTGGAACAGAGTGATGTAAAGTGTGAATGTGTGTTTAGCTCATACCCTGTCAGTTCAGTAGTGAGTTTGGGGTGTGCACTTTCCCCCTACACTTGACCATCTACCGAACATGGAATGGGTATTGGGTGTTTGTTAATCAATGCATTTGCAGAGCACAAATCAGCGACACTAAGGTCACTGACCTTGTCTTTGCCGAAGAAGATGTACTTCCTCCGGAGTTGCTGATTCCAGCCCTTGGGTAACTTCACCTGTAAGAAAGATTGCTGTCTTCACGCGTCCCAGGGTGAGACCAAATTCCATGCTGTTTGGGTCTTACTGGATGATACAGATCAACCTCTCCATGCATGTGGCGAAGGCACTAGGGTCTTGGAAAGCTTCACATACCTTGGAAGTGGAGTTCACAACAGTGATTGGTCTTGTCAGGAAGTCTTTCGAAGGATTGAGATAGCCCATTGTGTTGTGGATTGGCGTTGTCTATAGGGGTACGTGCCACGCTTCTCTGATATAGATCCTGTTTGCAAATCTCGGAGAAAGAGGTAAAAGAGACGCTTCCTGATTTTGTGGCAAATTGGTCGACCTTGACGAGAGTTGTTTGGAAAAGGGAGGGCGACTGCATGGGAGCTTGACTGGAGAGGGGGGGAGGCGTGAGCGTGGAAAAGGAGCTATATAGCTCTCGTTGCATGATTCCAGTGATGATTGATGATGACGCGTCATGTGAAAACAGGCTTTTTAAATTGCACAGGAAACAAACGAACAGAGATGAAACAGTCCCACAACAAGCATATGCAAAAAAAAAAAAAAAAAAAAAAAAAAAAAAAAAAAAAAAAAAAAAAAAAAAAACCGGACATATCAAACCCCATCCAAGAAGAAAAGACAGCATTCCTGGAAGCCAGTAAAAGAAGAAAATATATTCTTTTGAAAAGACGGACTCTTTGCGAACGACAAGAAAAAGAATTCGGCGTAGGAGACCGCACGTGCTGTGAATAACAATCCATTAAGAGAGAGAACTGATTAAAGAAAGGGAAAGGAAAAAAATGGTCGCAAAAGTCACGTGCAGTCTGCAACGAAAACGCCCTGCAGGGGGTAAGAAAATTGCATGTCTTCGTAGAAAACGTAATACTCTTGTACTCGCTTGTAAACTCGTAAAGAATTTTCACCCCAGGGAGCGTTTTGCAGTAATTATATATGTGAATGTATGCATATACACACATGCGCAAAAAACACGAACAAAACACACACAGACATGTACACACACACACAAACATTCACACACACACACACACACACACACACACACACACACACACACACACACACACACACACACGTTGCTATTGTTTTCTGGTATGGCAGTATCAAACACACTACAACTGGTACACTAGGCTTTGATTCACACAACGGCCTTGGGTCACGTGTTGAACTCGTGATCGGCAGCAATTACCTTCCCGGTTGAGAGCTTCAGTCGCGAACAACTCCAAGAAGTTAGTTCATCTCGGTTTTTGTCTGATCTCGTTTGTTCACATTTGACAAAATTCGGAATTTTACTGATGGGAAAGAGTCGAAAATTTGACTTTTGCGAACAAAAAATGTATTTTATTTATCATTTACATTATTATAGTTTTTATTTATTCATTTGTTTATTTATCAATATTATGATTTTTTCGCATCCGACCTAGATACGGACCAAAAGGTCTCCTGTCGGCATGCTCCGCCTTTGTAGAATGTGACATCAGGAGATTCTGTGCCAGCGGGTCCAACAGTAACTCATAAGCAAAGGCGTACTGTGCACACATTCGTCTGTATCAGTGGTGTCGTTATTGTACATCTCTCGCTTGCCGCTGGTCACCCGTGAAGGCGTTATCACACTGGGCAATTTTTCCTCCGACTGTTGAAGCAAATTTGCAGTCGGCAGTTTTTAGGAAGTGATTTGATATGTCGGAGAAAAATAATTTTCCTTCAGCATACCATGTCATTCTATCCAAGTTGTTGAGAAAAAGAAATAGTTTGTCATAGTGATTTTAAGGCGGGAAAAATTCTGGAGACGGGCGAAATCGCCGATTAATTGGAGGTTGGAGAAAAAATAGCCTAATGTGATAGCCCCATTAGAGAGACTGAGCAACTTCGGAGTAAACTTGCAAAACCATAAATGACTAACAGAGAGCAATAAGGCTAGGGTGTATGTGTAATGAAGTAGTATGCATTTTTTTTCTTACCTTTCAATCTGGTTTGTATAACAAAAAAGTCATTAAAAGAAAGTACTTTCCTTCAATATGAATCAACGCTCTGCAGTAAAAAGAAAATATATAATTATTATGATGATTGCATATCAAATTAATTATCTTTTCATCTGAGTCAAAGACAACAACCGTCGTATTTATTTAACATATCTGAAGGTAGTAAAGGCAAATAAAATATTTTATTCATTAATCAACTTTTGTTTTACAATGATACAGGAAGTGGGGCACTCAATGCTTCATAATTCATGAAAGATATTAGGAATGTACGTAGACTTTGAAATCATTATGTCTTCTGTCCAATAATATTATTGTTACCGTGTTTGTTGAAGTCCTGATACAATTCAGATATGCAAAACATATAATCAAGCGAAAATTATATACTTTTATGATACTCTGCCAAAAAAAAGGCTTCGTCTGATATGATTTTTAAATTCAGTAACTGTGTCTGTTGAAGTCCAAAGAAGGTGTATCGCAATTGGGAAATTCAGATACTAATGCAAAACATATAATTAAGAAAAAATATATATAGTTTTATGGTACTATGCCCTTGGTCCAACTCACTAGTGGCAAGATTCGAACTGCCACCACCTCGACCTCCACCGCAAGTAGCGACGCTCTAACCCGTTCGGCCAGCGAGCATCTTAAAGTTTATAAAGAAAAAAGTGTACAATGGCAACTTTATTCTGTACTGGAAATCCGATTGCCATTCGTCTATTGCGTCGACTCATTCTTAACAAAATTATCGTAGAAAAAAAAAAACGAGCGATACAAATCGGGAAAATAGACCATTCTATATTGGCCGGAAAATGAAAACTTGTCACAAACCCTGTCAGTCAGTTTCTGTAAATGTTTCGGTCATTTGTAGTCGCAGATGGCAGACCAGGCGAACGTTATTACAAACCCTGTCACACATAAAAGGGGGAAATGTTGTTGAAAAAAGAATACTAACGGAGACGGAAACCTTTTCTAATATAACTTTAGCCCTTTACAGCGTGGAAAGGTCCTCTGAACTGAATTAAATCGTCTGGCGTCAGTTAGACCACTGTGCTTAAACGTGCCAAATTCAGGACCACGTGTTATAAACGTTTAAATCGACACCACGTCCTATAAATTTTTACGTCGAGACCACATGCTAAAGACGTTTAAGACGTATTGTACTGTATACTGAAGATAGCATTTTCGTTACTCTGTGTTTAATTGCCTTTTGTTGGTTGTCTTGTAACAAATAGGACTTGGAAATCATACACAAACGCGGGTGGAGATCGAAAAGGGTTATTCAGTTACCCGTGTATACGCTTGACCCTCTGACTGATTGACCGTCTGACTGCGTTTGACCGTGTGACCATTTGACCGCTTTACCGTTTGACCGTTTGATAGTCTGACCGTTTGACAGTCTGAGCGTTTGACCGTTTGACCGTTTGGCCGCTTTACCGTGTGACCGTTTGACCGCTTGACCGTTTGACCGCTTTACCGCGTGACCGTTTCACAGCTTTACCGTGTGACTGTTTGACAGTCTGACCGTTTGATAGTTTAACCTTTTGACCGCTTTAACGTGTGACCGTTAGACCACTTGACATTTTGACGTTTGACATTTTTGACCGTCTAAGTATTAGACCCGATCCTTTGATCGTTTGACCGTTTGGTCGTTTGAACGTCCGACTGTGTGACAATTTAGCCATTCGTCAATTTGCCCATGTGTTAGTCCGGACATTTGGACATTTGGCCACGTGTCAGTCCGGACATTTGGACATTTGGCCACGTGTCAGTCCGGGCATTTGGACATTTGGCCACGTGTCAGTCCGGACATTTGGCCTCGTGTCAGTCCGGACATTTGGACATTTGGCCACGTGTCAGTCCGGACATTTGGACATTTGGCCACGTGTTCCCGGGAGTATAGACACAAGCGGCCGAGTGAATGTAAAAATAAACGGACGCAAAGGACGAAGCCGAGATCGTGGACGGAGAAATCGGAAATCGTTTTCTTCTTTTATCAGGAGTCAGCAGTTCGCTCCAAGCGGCGACCGTTCATGTTTGCAAAGAATGACGACGACATCTTTGAAAGGACCGTTTCATAAATTCCACACAAGTTTTGCGACGAGATTATTTCGCTCCAGACGACATGTGAGACCAGACCAAAGGTCTTTTCGAAGACAGCTTTGTTGTCGGGTCTCTGGTCTTATATTCTCAAAAAGTTTAACATAACTCTTCGGCTACATTTCTTCCATTGTGAACTTTTTTCTTACATTGTGAACTTTTCTTTAAATGGATGCAGATAGCAAAATACCAGACACATGGGTTTCGATTATTACATGAACTCAAAGTATTGTATATGTCTTTTCGTTATTATTGTATTTAGAAATGTACATACGAGTCTCTAGCGCAGAGTGATTGATGGTGGAGGGTTGCTTTCCACTCTCCACCGGGAATTGTTAGTTAAATCCACATACAAAGACTCCACGAGTACATTACGTTTCAAGAAACTTCGTTTACGTCATTGGGTCCCTGCGCCCTTTGTCCTACATTTACTCAACTTTAATTTCACGCCGATAATTGCGCGCACATTTCGCATTCTTTCCCCATCGCTTTCCCAAACCCACTCCTGTTTCGGCTTACGCACTTTTTTTCGGAAATGAAACTCTTTTGCCAAGAGTGCATTAGTGTCATTCTGATGAATAAATTTCGTTCGTGGGACTCGATATCGTGCTGCATTTTGAGTCTATCCTGGAATGAAGAATTCGTGTGTATATCGCTTCCCGATTCCTTGTAACCCAAGTATACGTGTCTGGGTATAGTATCCCCCCCCCCTCTTAGCCGTTTAGATACAACGGGGAGTTTAATGATTTTATTCTGACCAACACCGGATGACTAAATCTTATAAAATGTTGATAATTATTGCCTCGAGTTTCACACACACACACACACACACACACACACACACACACACACACACACACACACACACACACACACACACACACACACACACACACACACACTCATATGAGCTCTGAGCTCTCTTCTGGAAGGGAAATAGCTCTCGATAATGAGTCCAACACATGATCCGAGAACATGGTTAATCACACACACACACACACATATGCGCGCACACACACACACACACACACACACACACACACACACACACACACACACACACACACACACACACACACATGCACACACTCTCACTCTAAATGGAAGACCCGCAGCCCTGAGGCTGTTGGAAACAGTCCTCAATCGCTCCCACAGATCTCTCCAGGACGAGACGTTGGACTGTTTTCTGTGATGTATTCGGATGGGACTGGTTTTCAGCTCACAGTGTATGGAAAGGTGTAATGAAAATAGACGAAGTCGATCATTATCTCAGACTCAGTCCGAAGATCGGGTGCGGGCCCCTCAAGGCCGCATCTCCTGGTAGAGACTAAGAGGTAAACGAGTTATGTAAATGGTCAGGTCTGCTGTCCATCTTCCAGGACCGCCACAAGACGTAGGACATCGTCACGGGTCCCTGAGGAGATGAAGCATCACTTAAAGCAAGGGTTTGATGGGTCTAGATGAGATCTCTGCTCTAGGTTATTGTCATATTGAGGATGTTTTCGTGAGATAGTGTGGAATGATTGGTTGCTACAATAAGCCAGTGCTTTCCATCCTCTTTGACCTTTCTAGAGCATACGTCAGAATATCGTCCCACCTTCCGCCTTATACGAGTATGACCGGTTAAAAAGCAAAATGTTTTATCTTTATGGCTCATTTGACCTATGACATTTATAAAGAAGAAAGGTGTTTATCTGTAGATTACAGAAGTGTAGTCTTCAGAATTGTATTTTATGGACAGACGTTCTAACAGCATGCGTCTGAAAGCCTGTATTCCCAATTCCCCCCCTCTCCTGAAACTCTGACCCCCCCCACGACCACCACTACAACCACCATCATTATTAAGGAGTGAATCCCCCCCCCAACCCTCCCACTTCCCCCCAACAGGTCGAGAACCTCTGCGATAAATAAAATCCAAGAACCAAAGGTTGACTAGGAAGAAGGGCGTGCAGTCGACTGGGCGTAGGTATGGCAACGCCACGCCCTCAGCGTCGCGAGGTGGTCGGGACGGGGGGGCGGGGGGGCGGTGCCAACAGCTCTTGCGACAAGTGGCACTCTCTCTATTAATATGGCTGCCACCAAGCCATCGCCTTCATCTCCGTGGTACTCCACAGTGGCACTCAAATTAACACACTCACCCACCGTAAGTTTTTTGTTCAATTCCGTGGCACCTAGCCAGAAGGAAGGTGAGAAACCTACCCAAAGAGGCGCCCAGATACGGGAAGGTAACAGTCACTGCTAGGAATGGAGGTGCGGGATTCGAACCCACAGCTAAATGAATGCGAAACCAGCAAACGTCCTATGACACCACCAGCCCACCTAGGTAGAGAAAAGATATAGTTACCTTTCAAGCCCTTCTGATGTTGGGTGCCACAATATGGCACTTTCTACTATTCTGGCTGCAGAAGAGAAAGTGGTACTTTTCCCTTTGTAAGAGGCATAAAAGGCGCCATATCCTTTTCATTCAATAGGAAAATGAACCTTGCTAGCAAGAACGTTTGACTTTATCAACAGTTACAGCGTGATGTTGTCCCCAAGGGAATAAAAAAACGCTGGTTATTGGCGATGAAATACAATACTCGGCACTCATTCTTATAATTGCCATTTTTTCATCAGGATATATACACGTGGAAGAAATACGTAAAGTTTGGTGCACAGTTATTCCGCCTCTATCGAAGACTATATTTTAAGGAGACTTGAAACATGTTTAGGAGTATAAAAGCTGTGTTCTCCGTGCTAGGGTACCGATTTTATGTTAACCTGCAGTCAATATCCAAGTGACTAGAGCCACACCTCGTTTTTCTATGTGAGAGTAAAATCTCTACTCCTAGGGGAATGCTGCTACTCTTTTACTGCAACTATCCCTCCTTTATGCTGTCCCATTGAAATTGTCCTCTACCACTTCCTTGGATAAACTTTTTCTTCTCTTCTGTGTCCCCTGTGATAGGGGGAGTAAAGAATTCTGCCTCCGTAATCCCCATGCGAGTCGTAAAAGGCGACGAAGTAGGACAAAGTAATGTGCCTAAGCATCTTGCTCTCCGTATGTTCATCCTACGAGAACTCAAGTCATAAGAGCGTCTAGGAGAACTCCACACGGAATCCTAAAATTTGGGTAATCGATTGAGCGTGGCTGTGGCACAGTTGAGAGTAAAAGAAAGAGATTGGTATTATGTTTGTGAGAAGGAGGTTGAATGTGTTAACGTTAAATGAAACTAAGTTGAAAGGAAGGGGTGATTTTGAGTTTGGGAGTGTGGTGAGGAGAGTGTCGGGAGTAATTAAGGGCAAGGGAGGAAATCAGTGGCATTACTGATAAGTGATGAGATAGGAAATTGTGTGATGGGGTTGAAGGAAGCGTCTTCAAGTTTAATGTGAATGAAGAAAAAACTGGGACGGGAGATGACAAAGCGAGGAAAGATGATATGTGAGACGAGGAGGATGGAAGGGAACAGAAGGAATGGTAGCGAATGATGGGAGGAAGAGGTGATGCATGTATGGGTAATTCGAAAAGCAATGTACGGTATTACTATACTTGTGCATCAGGAAATCATGAAATGAATTTCAGACAGTGAAACTTGACAAATCTTTAAAATGTGAGCGTTGCATTTCGGTGTTGTTTACAACTGGAAGCAGAAGTCTCATTAACTGTGCCTGACAAGTCATGAAGACCCGACGTTCCACGGCTATTTTGCTTTCTCAGCGAAAACTCTTAATGATTTTTCAATGTTGATAGGAACATTTCTGTAAATGATTAAAAATTCCTTTGGCGCAATACATGAAGAGATGTGGATATTTATGTTTACGTTGTTAGGAGGTCAGTGAAACTTACGTTGTTCGGAAGCCTTTAAAGCTGAAGAACACTTTCTAACACTAGAAAATAGAATGTTACCTGATTTTCTAGTTAACTAGCTTATTGACTATTCTATAAGATTTACCTGTAATTTTGTAAGCATAGTCAATAAATTTGGTAATTTGTTACTTTCTCATGTTAGAAAGCATTCACCAGGACTGGTGAAATATTCTAAAACTATTCCCGCTGTATCCTCCTGTTTCACCTCCTCATGTGGAAAGACGGCTCTTACCGAGGGAAACCATCTCCGTCCTCATGTACTTAGCAAACAGGTTAAACAACTAGAGCTTATAAAAATATCCTCATTTGTACAAGAAAAAACAGATATATATAAAAAGCCAGGGGAGGATAACATGAGATAACGAAGCCCTTTAGGCTGAACGAAGTCATTTGGTGACTGACAGAACAATTCCTTTCTGAAGTGACCGCGAGGCTTCTCACAAGTTAATCGAGATAGTTATGAATCCATAAACATTCAGAGCTCCCTCTGAGCTGAATCTAATCGTCTGGCTTTAGCCAAAACAAAGTCGGTAATGTGACAATGTCACTTTCACCGGCCAAGGTACATATTGGCAGCAAAAGAGGTCTTAACACAAACGTTCTTAACCCTTTGGGAAATCGTAGCACCTTCTCTTTGTATCTTATTTATATATTTATTTATTCATTTATTTAATTATCTATTTATTTATTTATCTATTTATTTTATTTATTAATTTATTTATTTTCTTATTTATTTATCTATTTTTTTATTATTCCTATTATTTTAGATTATGTATTTGACAAAAAATTTCATTGTCTTACGGTTCCCCATCCACGTTACGATCTGGTTTTGAAGCTGCCGGACAGATCTGGTCGGATCCGATCAGATTGGATCGTGTATGTATTGATTTCGGTTGGCCCGACCGACATACACGATCTAGTCTGATCTCATCCGACCAGATCTGTCCGGCGGCTTCAAGAGCAGATCGAACCGTGGATGGGGTCTCTTAGAGACTGTTCGGTTCTGCGGTCGAACCTCACAAAACAAAATAATCTCTTTAAGCAAACGAATGAATGTTGCATCCAATTGTACAAATCCTGTACTTTCGTTCTACGATGAATCAGAGGAGACATAAAAACATTGATCATATTCAACTGCAAGTTTTATGGATGTTTTGTTCCTTAAATTTCATTTTAGATCATCCAAAATACATAACAAAAATTTTATTTATATCTTTCTGAACAGAGGTGTTTTGCAGTGCTGGGCGCGCTCCTCGATGCGTTCCTTGGTGCATTCCTCGGTGCCGTGATTGACATATATATTGTCGGGACACCGAAGGACGCACCTAGAAACGCACCGAGGAACGCGCCCAGCTCTGCCTGTTTTGTCGTTCTGTTTTGTATAACACCTCTTAATTTGATTTCTCTTTGTAATCTCCCCAAGGTTAGGTTAGGTTAGGTTAGGTTAGGTTAGGTTAGGTTAGGTTAGGTTAGGTCAGGTTAGATTAGGTTAGGTTAGGTTACACATGTCATTTAACTTCTTCCTTGTCAAGATGTTCTACGTATTTCTTTGTTCAGGATAACTCCAGAACATCATATTCAGCTCCATGATCTACATAACCAGAACCCCTTTTCCCCCTTAGAAATTGATAGCCGAATCAAGGCAGACAACTCTCCTCATACACCATAAAACCCAGTTGATGCGCTTCCCATCTGAGGCCCATGGGGCTACTTCCAGGGATATTAAGTTCTTTGAGACTTTTCTCACGTTCGTCGTTATCAAAGAGGTGCAGTTCACAAACCAGGCACACAGTTATAGGGTAGAAATGTACATACATACATACATATATACATACATACATACATACATACATACATACATACATACATATACCAAAGGCTTTTTCCCCCTTACGGGGGGTAGCCAAAAAGAAAAAGGCATAGAAACCACTCCCACCCATTCCATCCCCTACATACTCCACTCCCCTCCACCCTCCTCCCTCCCTCTCATCTTGGCACCTCCTGGATGACGGGTCTTCCCTGTATCATGTCCAATGCCCTGGGTCAGAAGCAGTGTCGCAAGACACAGTACATCCACAGCAAGGCAGCTTTATTAATTCGGCGACCCCACCCCCTCCGTCCCATCATGAAGAAAAAGAGAAGACGGGGAGAAATCCCTTCGGGCTGCGCCAAAATAAAAATAAAGATAGATAAAATTAAAAAGATAAAAATAAATTAATAGAAATAATAGTAAAAAGTAAACATAAAAAGACGAAATAAATAGATAAAAATAATGATAAAAAAACAGATAAAAAGATAAAAAAAAATGCAAGATCTCAATTCTTTGAAATTTTACTCCACGGTTAACTGGATGTCGGTGAAGCGTAGCGTCGTCACCACCGCACTGCATTTCCAAGCGTCAGACAGATTATTTTCGAAATTATTATCTGAAGCAAAAGGATTAATAAATGGCCCTGGGTTCCTTGCAAGACGTCATCATCTAAAGGGAAGAATCGACCAATGGCCTTGCGTTATTTGTAAGACGATCTTAACGGAAGAATTGACCAATGGCCTTGCGTTATTTAGAAGACGTCATCATCTTAACGGAAGAATTGACCAATGGCCTTGCGTTATTTACAAGACGTCATCATCTTAACGGAAGAATTGACCAATGGCCTTGCGTTATTTACAAGACGTCATCATCTTAACGGAAGAATTGACCAATGACCTTACGTTATTTGCAAGACGTCATTATCTTGACGGAAGAATCGACTAATAGCTTTGCGTTCTTTGCAAGACGTCATCATCTCGACGGAAGAACCGACCAATAGGTTTGCGTTATTTGCAAGACGTCATCATCTTGGCTGGGGAATCGACCAATGGGTTTGCGTTGCCCCTATGACGTCAGCTTCACGTGAACCGAACACACTTTGTAAAACCCGAGGGTCAATGAGTTCGATTGAATATTGATTTAATTGGAAATATAAGTCTCCTCAGACTACCCACGCACGACTTAAATGAAAATATATATACATATATATATATGGTATATATATTAATAAGTATGCATATATAATATATGTACATATATATATATATACTGTATATATATATATATATATTATATATATATGTATATACATATACATACATATTTACATATTTATACATACAAACATACATATATATATATATATGTATATATGTATATATATATATATATATATATATATATATGTGTGTGTGTGTGTGTGTGTGTGTGTGTGTGTGTGTGTGTGGTTGTGTGTGTGTGTGTGTGTGTGTGTGTGTGTGTGTGTGTGTGTGTGTGTGTGTGTGTGTGTGTGTGTGGTTGTGTGTGTGTGTGTGTGTGTGTGTGTGTGTGTGTGTGTGTGTGTGTGTGTGTGTGTGTGTGTGTAGCATGTATACGAGGTTCGACGAACTTTGGAAATATATTTCCCATCGATAAACAAGCCCACTTTATTTTATGGTGAAAATCAAAACCAAGATGCTTTGAAAGCGGTGTGGTAACCCAGGTCAGTACACTATGCAGCCAGCCGAACACCGACGTTCCGTCCCTCACTTCCCCTTGTCTCCACCAACTCGTTAGATGAAAGTTATCTCTGCCATATCATGTCGATAACCAATCGACTGGCTGGTGAGGCAATGTATACGGGTGGGGCATCTTGACCTGCTAATTTTGATAATAATCTAAGTTTTGCCAAATCTTTGTACAAATCGCCATAGGGGCGCGTAAAGCGGGCTTATCTTGCCCAACCGGAGGGTCTAGATGCCCGTGTGCTTGTATAGCGAGGCCAGTCATCTTGGTTTCTCTATTTATAAATTTGAAAATTTGTATAGTTTGAAATAATAATTTGAAAATAAATTGAAAAATAGATAGCCAGCCTGCGCTAAGTTAGGTTGTTATAATATACTCTTTCATGCAAACAACGTCCTGTTCAAGAAAGACATTTCCTGGGATTTCTAGTTCATGACGATTGCTGATCCGTGAGGAGCTGCAACAGATGCGTTCTCGCGCTTCCAATCATTGGTCGTTCCAATTTTCAGACGGAATACGACATCTAAGGCGGCGTTTCGCCTTTCTTACGCGCCGAGAGAAAGAGAGAGAGAGAGAGAGAGAGAGAGAGAGAGAGAGAGAGAGAGATAGAAGAGACAGAAGAGACACAGATGAAAGATAAGTGAAAAGAAGAGACAGACAGGAAAGAGAGACAGAGGGAAGAGAGACAGAGGAAAGAGACAAAGAGAGAGAGAGAGAGAGAGAGAGAGAGAGACAGACAGACAGACAGAGACAGATGAAAGAGAGAGGGAAATACCGACAAAGAGACAGAGAGACAAAAAGACAGAGATGAAAGAGAGGGAAAGAGTGACAGAGACAAAGAGACAGAGATATAAAGAGACAGACAGCCAGAGAGACAGAGACAGAGAGACAGAAAGGCAGAAAGACACAAAGGCAGAAAGACAAAGAGACAGAGGCAGATGAAAGAGAAAAAGAGGGAAAGAGCGACAGAGAGGGGAAGAAAGAGAGAGGAAGTCAGGCAGCCAGGTAGGCCAACATCAAAAATGCCGCACGAAGTTCTTCTTTGGAACTTTATTTATTTGTCTATTCCTGTCCCTATTCTTTCCTCCTTCCTTCCCTCCCTGGCAACCAAAAGCCGCCGCTCCTCGAGACATCAACTGCACTCATCTGCTTCTTGGACATTGAACGAAACGCTTAAACCGTTCTGAGATTTCCCAACAGTTTCAGAATACTTTTACAACAGATTAAATCCTCTTCTTGCAATAGTCACGTTATCTCCAACCAATTTATCATTGATTATCTGCCACATAGATTTGTAGTAACGTAAAACCGAATGATCAGAGCATGGAAATGGTAGAAGCCGGATTCTGTTTCGGGCGCATGCGTACTTGGGACGATGACGATCGTGACGCAGTATTTCATGCTACCGAACGAAAAATCTATTTATTGTGACGGCCGGTATTGGCAAACTTTCACATCATGAACAACTTTTCCTGAGCTAGCAAGTGTGTGTGTGTGTGATATTGGATACCCAGAAGCGATTTCACACAGAAATGAGTTAACTAATTTGGCGGGGGAAAATGTGTAACTGGAAAACACAAGCAAAGTCGGTGAGATGAGTTGATCCATTTGGTGGGAAAAAATGCTTGGCTGCATATCCACCGCTTTACCGGACAATATCAAAAGGTTCCGCAACAGAGCAGAACAGATATTCGAATTAATGGGAACGCAACATCGAACCGCTTAATTATGATTCTGAAAATAAAAGAACCTCCAACAAACACAATTTCACAGCATCATATATATATATATATATATATATATATATATATATATATATATATATATATATGTATATATATATATATATATGTATATATACATATGTATATATATATATATATATATATATATATATATATATATATATATATATATATATATATATATATATATATATATATATACAAAGAGCTTTTCTACCTCATATATGCGCGCGCACACACACACACACACACACATATCTTCTTCAAATGACCTTAATCCCACTGTATTGTAGAGTCGGCCGCTCGAGTTATCCTTTTCCATTTGTTCCTCTCCATTGCATTCTCCTCCTCTTGCATTCCTAGTTTCCTCCTGTCACGTCTCGTTACGGCTCTTCATCTCATTCTTTGTCTCCCGACGCCTCTTCTTCCCTTAACTTCGGTCATCATCGCCTTCTTGACTGTTTCATCATTCTCGCTTCTTTTAACGTGTCCAAAATATCTCAGTCTTGTTTCTCTTGCCTTCTCTTTTATATTGCATATTCAACACATTTTTCTTATATCTTCACTTTGTCTCCTCACCAACAGGGATATGTCAGCTATCCATCTCACCATCCTCATCTCCGTTCGCTCCAAAATGCCTTCCTCTCTCTTCCTCAAGGACCACGTTTCTGCACCACACAGGAGTACTGGTCTTAACACACTTTTGAATACTTTCGTTCTCAGTTTCAGTGGCATTTTCTTATCTAATGTCACTCCACTCACTTCTTTCCATTTTTGTCATACATCTTTTACTTTTTGTCTAACGGATTTTTTCTGTTCCTTCTTCATCGGTAATCAATGATCCTAGGTATTTAAGCTTTCTTGTCTGCTTCAATCATCTGCCGTCCTCTGATGTAACATTGATTTCCTCACATCCTTCTCTGCTGCTTATCATTAACACACACACACACACACACACACACACACACACACACACACACACACACACACACACACACACACACACACACACACACACACACACACACACACACACACACACATATGTATATATATATATATATATATATATATATTTGGGTTTCTTTTTTAACTTACCCAAAAGGTCTAAGTAAATTAAAAAAGAAAGCTAAATATATAGATAACAAAAGAAAATATTATAATGTACATCATAGTACCAAATTACAATACCAACCTACACCTAGACATTTTTCTCCTAGAAGTGAGCACTAAGATAGCCAGAGCATCAGGTAGCAAAGCAGGTCATTTGGTCACACATGGGTACAATAATCCCATTAATGAAAACAGTATTGTTTGTAAATGACCATACAAAAGCTGCTTCTCATCTTATTTTTGAGAAGTAAGTCGTGGGCTTAACAAACGACTAAATGAAAATGAAAATGATGTAAAAGCCCACAGATTGTGCAACTCCATTGTGATACATGTGGACAATCTTGACCAGATGGGGACATCACAATCATACAAAGGATCCACAACAAAAATAAGAAAAGCAGTTGAAGCAGCCTACATGAACACTAATGATAACATTAACCATAGAGAAGGCTTAACAAGATTAGCAAAAGCCACAAGTGCATTAGTAATAACAGAGAATAAACACAAATATTCAGAGTCAGGTAACAAGATCTCCCAGGCGTCCAATGAGGTGACCCTATTATGTATATGAAGCCCATCTTATACTCGAGTTGTCAAATTAGTAATCAAGACCCTGCGGGTCAGAACGTGGAAGCACTGAGATTATCCCATTAATCCTTGTCTATTTCCTCCATCAGTATAATATATATATATATATATATATATATATATATATACATATATATGATAGGATCTATCTACCTAACAAATATTTCACTGTAGCAGTAAACAAGACACGTAATCAAGTCCTTACAATAATTGTAACATAACCATAACAAGATCAACAAACTTGGTGTTATTATGCAAGTGTGACCATCAGCGAAGCGGTAACCTTAAGGTGTTACGCAAAATATATTGAAATCCTTTTTGAAAAGCGTTGGTTGTTTGTGACTTGGAGAAGCGAGGCTGTGATGTATTGTCAGATGTGTTCACGTCCAATAAATCATCTCTGGGGTGATGGGAAAAAAATCGCCAAAAGTGTGTGATAGAAATGAAAACGTGCAGGCAATGGCAATGATGAAAGGAATATATGAAGAGCAAAATTAAGATATATATTGTATAACAAGTACGTAATTAGAAAAAAAAATATGACGATGGTAATGTTGTCATGAATGGTGATATCGACAATGACGACGACGATGGCGATGACGACGACAACGACGACGACGACGGCAGAAGATAAAGAAAACCTTTCTGTACATTTCCAAACTATTCCTACAGATGCTCATTCGGTGCTTAGGCCACGTACTGCCGTCAGGTGATTTTATTCAGTGATGGAAAACCCCTTTACTATCGTAGGCCTGCAGACACTTTCTACTAATACTTCGGCAATAGGTAGAGTGTTTAGTTCCGGACTTGACATTCTCATGTTTACCCCTTTGGGAAGCATTAAGCGACCCCCGTGCCCCTTCCAGTGTCGTTGCTGATACAATAAATCATTTTCTGATGACATTAGCTTATCAGGAGGAAGCAGATTATTGGCTGCAAGTTGATGGCATAATGTTTTATAAACATCCCATTAACGCTACAGAAATTTGTTCTAAATCATCGCGATCTATGTTCGCATTTTGAAACTTCGTTTGAAAGTTCACTAAGGCGTATGATGAAGTGAACCAGAATTTCTTTTTTTTTCTTTTTTTTCTTTTTTTTTTTTTTAATTCGGAGATGTCTCTTGGGTTCAAAAGGCTCACCAGTTTTATTCTTTTTCTCCTCTACAGAACCTCTGTTCATTATACTTTGCGTGTGTGTGTGTGTGTGTGTGTGTGTGTGTGTGTGTGTGTGTGTGTGTGTGTGTGTGTGTGTGTGTGTGTGTGTGTGTGTGTGTGTGTGCAAACGCGCGTGCGTGCTTGCTCTTTTTTGCTTCTGTCCGGTGTTATTTATTCCTGCTGCTTTCATAATAACAATATAATTATTTGTTTTATTATTATTATTATTATTATTATTATTATTATTATTATTATTATTATTATTATTATTATTATTATTGTTATTATTGTTGTTATTGTTATTGCTTTTGTTATTATTGCTATCATTATCGTTATTGTTATTGTTATTGTTATTGTTATCATTATTATTATTATTATTGTTATTATTATTGTTATTGTTATTATCATTATCATTATCATCATTATCATCATTATTATTATCTAATATCATTTATATTGGTATTGATGCCGATAATGACGATAACAATTGCAATAAAGATAATAATTATAATAATAAAGAATTAATAAATATCATTTTTATTTTTCATTGTTATATGTGTGTATACATTTTTCGTGTATGTGGGTAGTGCCGGGGGTTTCAGGGGACCTTAGCAATGAAAAGAGCCATGATATGGTCGTCTGTGACCAAACTTCTGTATTTGTCATCTTAGGGACTGAATCCAATATCAGAGAAAACGCTGACGATGGATATGATATCTACGTCATATTTCCACTACTGTCCAGTTTTATATTCCGAGATGCTAAGCTCTTATTGCGTCTGTCTGTTAGATGGGGAAATAATTAAAATGTCTTTTATACTGCTCACAAGTATCACCTTAGGTAGAATACACTCAGACATATTACATACATGTATATACCAAAGGCTTTTTCCCCCTTACACGGGAGGTAGCCAAAAAGAGAAAGGCGTATTAAACACCGTAAATGTTATTTGTCTGCCATGGCTTTTTGTAAAGACTTTGTTACTTGAATTGATGACCCGTTGATAAAAGTTTAATGAATTACGAAGAGGTGCACGAGTTACCGTCATCAGACTACAAGGGAAGAAAATTTTGCTTCATCTGGAAGAGCCTGGAAGCACAAATCCATTCGCCTGATGTGTTGAGTCCAAGATGTCGTTTTCGTTGTTCTTTGTCGACATTTTCCGCCCGCGACGACTTGTCTGCACGCCATCCAACCTTTCGTTTTCTGTTTAAGAAGAAAATGGGCAAGAATTGGTTTACCAACAGGGTGGTTACCGAATGGAATAGACTTAGTAATGATGTAGCGAGCGCTTAAACAATTAGTTATTTTAAGAGAAGATTAAATAGATTTATGAATATGGATGACAGGTTGTAAGGGACATGGAACTGCCTAGCGTAGGCCTATATGTCCTATTGTAGTCTCCTCCATGCTTATGTTTCTGGATACGGATGACAGATGATAAGGGAGCATGGAACTGCCTCGTGTAGACCCTATGGTCTCCTGCAGTCTCCTCCATTCTTTTGTTCCCACGGGGCCTTTCCTGTTCCCTTCGTCAGGTGGAAACGAGATTTCCTCTTCCCCTGTTCCCCACTTTCTGCAGTCATTTCGACTTCTGAGTCTTGGGTCCGAGTTCTTCTCCATTGTCCCATTCCAAAGACTTCCTCTACTCTACTCTCGCTTCCGTCTCCTGCACGCGGAGCCCTCTCTTCCCTCTCTTCCCTCTCTTCTAGGCCCTCTTCTTCCTCCTTACTCGGCAGTTGGTCCTCTCCCCTCCCCTCTCCTCTCTTCTCTCTTCTCTCTTCTCCCCCTCTTCCCTCCCCTACCCTCCACTAACCTCCCCACCCCTTTCCTCTCTTCTCTTCAATCCCCTCCCCACCCCTTCCCTCTCTTCAATCCCCTCCCCACCCCTTCCCTCTCTTCAATCCCCTCCCCACCCCTTCCCTCTCTTCAATCCCCTTTCCCCCTTCCCTTCCCTCTCCTCTCCTCTCTTCTCCTCTCTTCTCTTCTCTTCTCTTCTCTTCTCTTCTCTTCTCTTCTCTTTTCTTCTCTTCTCTTCTCTTCTCTTCTCTTCTCTTCTCTTCTCTTCTCTTCTCTTCTCTTCTCTTCTCTTCTCTTCTCTTCTCTTCTCTTCTCTTCCCTCCCCTCTCCTCTCCTCTCCTCTCCTCTCTTCCTTCCCCTACCCTTCCTTACCCTCCCCTTCCTTCCCCTACCCTCCTCTAACCTCCCCACCCCTTCCCTCTCCTCTCTTCTTTTCTCTCCCCTTCCCTTTCTTCTCTTCTCTTCTCTTCCCTCCACTCCTCTTCCCTCCCCTCCCCTCCCCTCCCTTCCCCTCCCCTCCCCTCCCCTCCCCTCCCTCCCCCTCCCCTCCCCTCCCCTCCCCTCCCTTCCCCTCCCCTCCCCCTCCCCTCCCCTTCCCTCCCTTCCCTTCCTTCCCATCCCTTCCCCCCCGTCCCCTCCCCTCCCCTCCCTTCAACTCCCCTCCCCTCCCTTCAACTCCCCTCCCTTCCCCTCCCCTCCCTTCAACTTCCCTCCCTTCCCCTCCCCTCCCCTCCACTCCACTCCTCTACCCTCCCCTCCCCTCCCCTCCCCTCCCCTCTCCTCCACTCCCCTCCCCTCCCCTCCCTTCTTCTCTCTCTTTTTCCCTCATTCGCACTCCCCATCGTCTCGTTATCAAGATGAAAAATGGCGCAGTGCCCCTAAGGAGCCGCTTTTAGAGAAAATCTTAACTTCTCTACGCTCTCTCTCTCTTTATCTCTACCTCTATCTCTTTCTCTCTGTCTCTCTGTCTTTGCCTCTATCTTCATATCTCTATATCTATATTTTTGTACCTACCACTATCTTTATCTATATCTCTGTCTATTTCTATCTTTATCTCTGTCTATTTCTATCTTTATCTATATCTGTCTACCTTTCTGTCTACCTCTCTGTCTACCTCTCTGTCTACCTCTCTGTCTACCTCTCTGTCTACCTCTCTGTCTACCTCTCTGTCTATCTCTGTCTACCTCTCTGCCTCTCTCTCTCTACCTCTCTCTCTCTCTCTCTCTCTCTCTCTCTCTCTCTCTCTCTCTCTCTCTCTCTCTCTCTCTCTCTCTCTCTCTCTCTCTCTCTCTCTCTCTCTCTCTCTCTCTCTCTCTCTCTCTCTCTCTCTCTCTCTCTACCCTCTCTCTCTCTACCCTCTCTCTCTCTCTACTCTCTCTTTCTCTCTTTACCTTCTCTCTACTCTCTCTTTACTCTCTATTCTCTATTTATCTATCTGTCTGCCTCTGTCTGTCTATATATGTATCTATTTTCTTATGTACTTACCTGTCTGTCTATTTATCTGCCTATGTATATATATCTCTGTATTTATATATTTCTGTATCTATCGGTCTATTCATTTATCTATATATTCTGAACTTTGTACCTTCGGAGTTTGCTGATTTCCCCAACATTGGACCGTCACTGCGTCCACCCATGATTAAAAATTCCCGACTACCCCGGCCATTCCTGCCGCGTTCCCATTCCCATATGTTCTCCTTGCCCTCTCCTTCCCTCCTCTCCCCTTCCCTTCCCTTCCCTTCCCTTCCCTTCCCTCCACTCCCCTCCACTCCCTCCACTCCCTCCACTCCCCTCTACTCCACTCCTTTCTACTCCACTCCCCTCTACTCCACTCCACTCCCCTCACCTCCCATCCACTCCACTCCACTCCACTCCACTCCCCTCCACTCCCCTCCACTCCTCTCCACTCCCCTCCACTCCACTCCATTCTACTCCACTCGCCTCCACTTCACTCCGCTCCCCTTCATTCTTCTCCACTCCACTCCCTTCCACTCCTCCTCACGACAGAAAGAAACGTTGACTATTTTGTCGTGAAAAGATTATGTCGAGATAACGTGAAAGCAGACAGCATCGAGTTACAGTAAGAGACGTGGGATTCAAATGGCGAATGTAAACATACATTAAAATGATAAAAATGCACACACACGCACGCACACACACAATATATCATATATATATATATATATATATATATATATTAATATATATATACATGTGCACGTACATACATTTAATTTGCATATGTGTGTGTGTGTGCGTGTGTGTGTATGCGTGCGGATGTGCGTGTATGCCTAGTATAGCTAATACCAGCACGTGGAAGCAAAAACACGGTGGCAAGATAAATATAGAAAACCCGGGAGCGCATCGACCCATTGTAATCAAGTTAATAACTTCGCATTAAGTTCAGGATTAGGAGAAGAAGAAGAAGAAGAGATGACGAACCTGGAATACAAACAGTGGAGGTAAACAGAGAAGAGAAATGAGAGCAAATAGAGAGCGAATGAGTGCGTGAGTGAATGAATTGGAATTCTTGTGATATTATTGAGCTTCTGTTTATATAAACCGAAGGTTAAGGTGCGTTTTACTCTGTGATTATCGCTCAACGATGATCGTTCATGGCTCAATGATAATCGTCAAACGATTGTCAAGAGGACTAATTCCTTGTTGCTGGATAATGGGGTTGTTTTGCTTCGAGCTGCAGAGCACAAGGTTGATAACCTTAACCGAACCAAGGCGTTTACCCAGACATGATGTCAAGTAGGATGCACGTCACCCGTCACTGGAGGTGGTAGTAGTAGGCTAATTGCCACACCGGGCAAAACATGGCTGGAGGTATCAAGCTTCAAAGCCCCTTTCTCGGCATTTTCTTTTGACTGAAGATTTGTCTCCAACCACAAAGCCATGCCGCTTGACTATGATCCAAAGACGCGTTATTAAAGCCAAACTTCCCTCTTCCCGAAATGATTCAATTTATCTATATTCCAAGAGCTTTTTCCCCCTTATAGGGGAGGTAGCCAAAGTCAGAGGCACGGACCTACTCCCACCCGCTCCACTCCCATCCACCACCCTTTCCCTCCTCTCATCTTAGCTCCTTGTGGATGACGGGTCATCCTTGTATTCCGCTTGCTGTCCTGGGTCAGAAGCAATGTAGCAAGAAACAGTACATTCCATTCACAGCAAAGCCGCTTCACATAATCGGTGACCCCCCTCCCCGTCCCTTCATGCAGAAAAAGTGAAGACGGGGAGAAATCCCTTCGGTCTGCGTCAAAATATCATTCACACATAATCACCCCTACCCTATCCATCCCCCACCCCTTCCTTCCTTGCATAACAGTGTCATCTATACACAGTCACTCTCCACTCATCCCCATCTCCTGCCTTCTCCCTTCCTTGCTCAACAGACATTCCCCTTTTGTTCAACGCCCACTTCACCCCATCCATCCATTTCCTCCTCGGTCGTCCCCTCACGTTCACTCCCCGCACTTCTGCCTTCCACACCTCTTTTACTAATCTTTCATCACTTATTCTTTCCATGTGTTCAAACCATCCCAATAATCTTTCATCATCCCGTGTCTTCTTATTTTTCCACATTCTCCATGTATGTATATCATGTATACATATAATGTATGTAATATATATATATATATATATATATATATATATATATATATATATATATATATATATATATATCATTTGTGTATGTGTGTGTGTTTGAGAGAGAGAGAGAGAGAGAGTGAGTGAGTGTATGAAAGTGTGTGTGGGAGTGTTTGAGAGTGTGAAAGTGTGTGAGAGTGTGTGTGAGTGTGTGTGTGTGTGTGAGAGAGAGTTTGAGATTATGTGAGAGTGTTTAAGAGTGTGTGAGAGTGTGAGAGCGAGTGATAGTGTGTGAGAGTGTGTGAGGGTGTGTGATGGTGTGTGAGAGTGTGTTAGAGTGTGTTAGAGTGTATGAGAGTGTGTGAGAGTGTGTGTTAGTGTGTGAGAGTGTGTGTTAGTGTGTGAGAGTGTGTGTGAGTGTGAGAGCGAGTGAGTGTGAGAGCGAGTGATAGTGTGTGAGAGTGTGTGAAGGTGTGTGAAGGTGCGTGAGAGTGTGTGAGAG
>NC_134793.1:24469278-24479278 GCF_046742065.1 Oratosquilla oratoria | reverse complement strand
GCCGAGACGCTGCGCCGTGCCGCATTTCTAATCGGATTCGTTCTATCATTCCTGCAACCCTCCTTTCCCCCTTTTTTCTCTGTCTCTCTCTGTCTTTCTCTATCTCTCTGTCTCTATCTGTTTCTATCTCTCTCTGTCCCTCTCTGTCTCTCTCTGTTTCTCTGTCTTTCTCTGTCTATGTCTCTATCCCTCTCTGTCCCTCGCTGTTTCTCTCTATTTCTCTGTCTTTCTCTGTCTATCTCTGTCTATCTCTGCCACTCTATCTCTCTGTCTCTCTATCTCTCTATATATCTCTATCTCTCTATATCTCTATCTCTTCCTGTCCCTCTTTCTCTGTCTCTGTCTCTGTCTCTGTCTCTTTTTCTCTGTCTCTTTTTCTCTGTCTCTTTTTCTCTCTCTCTTTCTCTCTCTCTCTTTCTCTCTCTCTCTCTCTCTCTCTCTCTCTCTCTCTCTCTCTCTCTCTCTCTCTCTCTCTCTCTCTCTCTCTCTCTCTCTCTCCTCTCTCTGTCTCTCTCTCTCTCTCTCTCTCTCTCTCTCTCTCTCTCTCTCTCTCTCTCTCTCTCTCTCTCTCTCTCTCTCTCTCTCTCTCTCTCTCTCTCTCTCTCTCTCTCTCTAACTGCAGTGAGGCGCCCTCCCCCCTTCCCTCCTGGCCCATTCCTCCCCTTCCCCGGTTGGCATTCTTCCTCCCGTTTTCCTTCCTTTCCTTTCTTTATTTCTTTCGCTGCATTCCTCGGTTCAGGACAGGAGGCCCCCGTTTGGAGGTCAGTGTGGGTGGCGGCATTCAACAAACGCCCCTGGACGGGCAGGCGGGCGGGCCTTCTCTCCTTCCACCGCATCCCTTTGTCCAGTACTTCCTCTCCTTCCCCTCCCCCTTCCCCTTCCCCTTCCCCTTCCCCTTCCCCTTCCCCTTCACCTTCCCCTTCCGCTTCCTTTTTATTTTACCTCCCTTTTCTTCCTTTCTGTGTGATCACCTTCAGCTTGGCATCCTCTTCCTGCTCCTCCTCTTCCTCCTCCTCCTCCTCCTCCTCCTCCTCCTCCTCCTCCTCTTCCTCCTCCCTCCTCTTCTTCCTCTAATCCACAAATAAAATATTATCCCTTACAATAAAAGATCTGATAACCCGGCATTTAAATGCAAATGGATAGGATAGTGGTAGCAGTAGTATTAGTTCATCATCTGTCCTGTTTTCTTGACTGTAGCTTAGTTTAGTAAACACAAACAATCTCGTTAGGGCCAGTAGGCCTGCTGTTGTTTGTTCATCCTTTGTGTTCCTCCTCCTCCTCCTCCTCCTCCTCCTCCTCCCGAAGAAGTACGAGCCTCGCACCGACTGTGCGTCCTTTCGTTCACGGCCGGAGATCAAACGTTTCTCTTCGGGCGGAGGCTTTTCTTCGCCCAAACCTGCGACCCTGAGACCTCCTCGAGAGCCCCCGTCTCCTCTGAGACCGAAGACTTTCCTTGCGTACTTGACAGAACCTTCTGGCGGTGCCTTCCACGTCTATACAGCGAGTCAAGTGGTTCTACCTCCTTTTTTTAAGCTTTCTGAAGTGCGATGTGGTGAAGGTGTAGCTTCAGAAGGAATCAGATTTAACATCAAAGTAAGATAGAGCTGGTTTATCAATAGAGTGGTTAACAAGTGGAATGGTCTTAGTTACCATGTGGTGAGCGCTGAAACAACTGGTCGAAATAGGCACGAAGTGGTTTACCAGTAGATTGGTCAACGAATGGAATACAATTTGTAACCATGAAGTGAGCGCTGAAACTATCGATTGTTTTAAGAAATGGTTAGGTAACTTTAAGGATAGGGATGATAGGTGGAGACGGATAAGGAATTGCCTAGTGTAGGCCTTATGGTCTCTTGCAGTCTCCTTCATTCTTATGTTCTTATGAATCCAATCGCAGGGGTATCAAGCGTATCCTATTCAGTTTTGTTTTTTAGTCCTCCCAGTTCGGAATAATGTGTTATCTATTGTATTATGGACATCCATTTGCGGGAGTTAATTGCGGGAATTATTTGAGGGAGTTAATTGCTGGAGTTAATTGCGGGAGTTGGTTGCGGGAGTTAGTTGCGGAAGTTAGTTGCGGGAGTTAGTTGTGGGAGTTAATTGTTGGAATTAGTAGCGGGAGTTATTTGACATGCAAGTAGTTCCGAAACAAACTGCCTATCTCGGGAAAGATGAAAATGGGCTTCCACGTGACCTGTACTGGGGTCTCGGCACGTTCAGGCCAGGGGTCTGCTCCTTGGCTGAACGAGAACGTCGACGTTATTTATCTATTATATATATTTATCTATTCATTATTTATTTAGCATCATAAAATCTCTGCCCAGGTAATGTTTTACATAACATAAGAACATAAGAATGAAGGAGACTGCAAGAGACCATAAGGCCTACACTAGCCAGTTCCATGTCCATTACCACCTGTCATCCCCATCCATAAAGTTGTCTAACCGTTTCTTAAAACAACCGATAGTTTCAGCGCTCACTACATGGTTACTAAGTCTATTCCATTCGTTGACCACCCTATTAGTAAACCAATTCTTGCCCATTTCCTTCTCAAATCTAAATTTGTCCAGTTTAAATCCATTACTGCGAGTCCTGCCCTGTTGTTTTGATATGATGACCTTGTTTGCATCACCCTTGTTAAAGCCTTTGATCGCAGTTTTCGCAGTAAACACAACATGAGAAAGAATAGAGTCTGAACGGAAAATTGTGGCGCGTCCTGGGAACATAGATAGGGTGACTCTGAGATCCTCGAAGACAGAATGGAACTCTTGCCTCTTGATGACGCCTCCTGGGCGAGACCAAAGTCCGTTCCTGTCGTAGTGGAAGACTTCCTGGACGAAACCATCCCGCCATCGGGTCCTCGGCTTTCAAGTTGAAATGAGAAACTGGACTTCAAGGAAGTGGGTGAGCTGGAGAAGAAGGCTCTCCGAGAACGGAAACGAGCGACGCGTTTGTGGCACAGACGAGAAGCAACAAGGTTCTGCGAAAAAAAAAATGCAACTTCTGAGGAACATTAAGAAGATTCGGAGAGAGAGAGAGAGAGAGAGAGAGAGAGAGAGAGAGAGAGAGAGAGAGAGAGAGAGAGAGAGAATGAAGGATAAGAGGAAGAGAAATGAACTGAGATAGTAAGAAATGAGAGAGGTAAAAGGGAGAGAAATGATATGGAAAGATAACTGAGAGAGGGACAGAGACGGAGAGAGAGACAGACAAATAAATGAGAGTGAAATCTGGGAGGTAAGATAGAAGTGAAGAAGAGAATGAGATAATCAAGATGAAGAAAGGGAGGGAGGGAGGGAGAGAAAGAGAGGAGAAGAGAGAGCAGAGCAAAGGAGACAGAAAAAAGAAGGACATCAAAAGGAAGGCAGAAGAGAGAAAGAGAGAGGCGGAATGAGGTTATCGGACGAGGAGTAAAACGTGCTGGAAAGAAGAAGAGAAACACTTCCAGACCTGAAGTAAAGAGCGGCTTGTCAGATGAGAAAGAGACCGAGCCTGCAGGTGGCCAAGACACCCAGAATGGGACCTACAGACAGCTCAGGAGACACGCCAAGGTCACGAAGTCAGCCAAGAGAGAAAGAAAAAGAAGAAAAATTGAAAAAAATGGGGAGCCTGCAAAAAATGGAAAAGGAAGTAAGGATTGCGAATAAATGCTATAGACTATGGATATGACCTCAAATTTCTATAGAGACACTAGTAGACCCTAGATGTAGGGTGAAGCAATTTCGTCAACCGTGTGGTCAAATAATGTGGTAAATTTCCCCCAAGAGAAGCCCGCATGTGTTACTGTCCAAGCTCTTACGATCCTGCCTCTTTTTGAGTTTGTTTACTCATTTCTATTTTGTTCTAGTTTCCATTTGATTTTGAAAACTGACCATAAGCTGAAAGGTCTTCTGTTTTCATTATGTTTCTAATGTAATTCATTGTTATCGTATTCCATTGAAAAAGTGTTTACCAAATGTAGAGTTCCCTATACTAGACCAGCAAACTCGAAATGTACTAAAGAGAAGGACGTGACCTGTCGTTAGGATGACCTAGCTTGGGTTTGAAAGGGAAGCCCCATGTGAGGTCAAAGTGTCTTTTGGTGCAGCGTTTCGTTCATTTGAGCTTTATCAACGTTGCACTAATAACGAATTCTTCCTCAAACGGTGCTTTTCCTGAACTCCTTGTCGCCAGTTGCGTTTCTCTTGTAAAGGGTGGAAGTAGGTGGGTCTCGAGAGAAGAGCCATGGGACGGTTAATGCAATGATCGAGAGATTGACTGTTTTTGGGGTCTGCAGCTGATGGTTTTGTTTACGCCCGAACTGCTGGCTCTAATGAAGAGCTGCAGGGCTGATTGGGATGATGACGAACGTGTTGTTTGGTGGTGCTGGTGGTAGTAGTGATGCTGATGGTAATGATGATGATACAGGTGATGATGGATGGGGAGGATTTGGTAGCAATTTTGATGTTGACTTTGAAGAAAAGGAGAAAGAGTGGGATGATGAGGAGGAGGAGGAGGAAGAGGAGGAGGAGGAAGAGGAGGAGGAGAAGGAGGAGGAAGAGGAGGAGGCGAGAAAAGTTGGTGACGACATGGGTAGCGTTGAAGGCCGTGATGGTGTTATCATGCCGTTGGTGATGGAAATCTTGATGAGGATGATTGTATCTGGTCCCTCTCCCATTGCCTGATTAGATTCGCCTGTTTTCGATCTACAGAAGCTTGAAAGACAAAGGGAGGCATTGTTGAAGTGTTGGGAATAGCAAGTACGGTGCACAAGATATTTGATCACCTTTCTTCTTCTCTACCCTTTCGTCCATTTTCTCGTTACTCTTCATCCACTTTCATCCACCTCCCCCAGCTACCCACCACACATCTGTTGAGACCAGAGGCAGTTTCTTGACACTGTGGACTTAAGGAAGTGTCTAGCAGCAAAGGAGCAAGAAAGGGCATGCTTTTCTTTGAGCTGTACATTCTGCTCTGAGTTGCAGCCATGCAAAATAACAAACAATGGTACTGTGCATAGAAAACGTGATACATATCCGTAAGAAAATGGATGGAACTTAAGACACACTAGGTCACTTGTAATCTTGTTCAAAACTGTATTATTTCAAAACCCTCCTACACCTCCTCCTTTTCCTCCTCCTCCTTTTCCTCCTCCTCCTCTTCCTCCTCCTATTCCTTCTCCTCCTCTTCCTCCTCCTATTCCTCCTCCTCCTTTTCCTCCTCCTCCTCCTCCTGCTTTTCCTCCTCCTCCTTTTCCTCCTCCTCCTTTTCCTTTTCCTCCTCCTCCTCCTTTTCCTTTTCCTCCTCCTCCTCTTTCCCTCCTCCTCCCCCATCTTTTTCTCCTCCTCATCCTCGTCTTCCTCCTCTTCCTCCTCTTCCTCTTCCTCCTCCTCCTCCTCCCTCTCCTCCTCCAATAGCACCTACCTTCCCCTGTATCTTCAAAATCCTCAAAAATCCTGCCTTCCCCTCTACCCTGATCCCCCTGACCCTTTATCCTCCGAGGACCTTTCCAGAGCTTCTTTCTATCAAACAAGGGTGATGTAGTCAAGGTCATCATAATAAGACATCAGGTTAGGAATCGTAGTAATGGATCTAGATTGAACAAATCTAGGTTTAAGAAGGAAATAAACAAGAACCGGTTTACCCATAGAGTGGTCAACGAGTAGACTAGACTTAAACTCATGTAACGAGCGATGAGGAAATTGGTTTTTAAAAGAAGGTTAGATAACTTTATAGATTGGGATGGCAGGTGGTCAAGGACATGGAACTACTTAATGAAGGCCTTATGGACTCTTGCAGTCTCCTTCATTCTTATGTCCTTATGTTCTTCCAGCTATTTCGAACAAATTTGTGGATAAGAGATATAATTTGAGAAAAGCGAGATAAGGGAGGAACATTCTTCATGAAGATGGATGAAGACTCCAACGTAAAAATAAAAATAAATTAAAAATAAAAATTGCGAAGAGAAAGATAATGTGTTAAACGAAATTCGAAAAGTGCCAAGGTTGAGGTCCTTAGCCTCGATGTCCTACGTCTTCCCCGTTCTTCATTCAACTCTCCAACAATCTCCAACCCACCCCCCTTCGAGCAACTCTACTCTACGTTCTCTAAATTCGGATTTTTCATCTCACCAGAAAGCGATCATGACCTACGAGCGAATCATCTCAAGAACAACTAGAAGACGATGAAATGCAATTTAAGAAACATTTCTCTCGACTCGCATGATTCGTCACGTCACATAAGAACATAAGAATGAACGAGACTGCAAGAGACCATAAGGCCTACACAAGGCAGCTCCATATCCATCACCACCTGTCATCTCCATCCATAAAATTGTCTAACCGTTTCTGAAAACAACCGATAGTTTCAGCGCTCACTATTATGTGGTTACGAAGTCTAGTCCATTCGTTGACCGCCCTATTAGTAAACTAATTCTTGTCTATTTCCTTCTTAAATCTAAAATTGTCCTGTTTAAATCCATCACTGTGAGTCCTGCCCTGTTGTTTTAATATGATGACCTTGTTTGCATCACATGACGTCACTGATACGTCATCAAAGTTTCTTTCGTGTCATAAAACGGACCGGTTCTCAGCAAACGGTTCACCGCGGTGTGAGAGAGGTCCGTCCGGTTTCGCGGGATGACCTCGGACGAGCCAGGTCACCTGGCCTTCAGTCGAGCCCTCGCCACGCGTGAGAGGACCCATTCAGTGCCTTCCTGAGGTCCTTTTTTTCTTCGGGGGCGAAATCACGAGTCCACGTTCATTGATTCTCTTTGGTCCAAAACACCTTTGTGTCCCTCTTCCACCTTAGACAAAAGGCGCTGTCGTCCAACAAAACCACCAGCGGACGAAGTCGGCTTGTCTTCATGGAGGGCGTCTTTCCGAGTTGTTCTCGAAGTCTTTCCAAGAAGTCTGCACACTTCACCGGAGGCTCTCCATTGGAGCCAAAACCAACGCGCGCGCGTGTGTGTGTGAATGTGTGTGTGTGGGTGGGGGGATTTGTTTTTACCAACGTCATATGCAAAATAAAATAAAATGTATAAGTAAAAAACTAATTGATAAAATAGGAGATTAACTGAAACAAAAAATGAATTAATAAAACAAAAGATAAAAAAGTAAATAGATAAACCAGTAAATAAGCAGAGAGATGAACACCAAAGTAGCCCGGGGGACCAAAGAGACGGACATTACTGCGTATGGAATCTTCGAACTTTGAATATCTCTTTGCGCGAAGCTTAATCCATTCTCCAACTACGTGGTTGGCGAGATTGTTTCTTCCTATTTTTAGATTATACGTACGACTTGATAGCTTAAGCCTATCTTTCATCGTCTGGGTAGTATTTAGTAAGATAATGTTTATGACATTGATATTTTTAATTTCCCTTCGAATCTTGAATACCTGTGTGAATTTTTCTTTGGTCTTTAACTCGCTCTTGCAGTTAAAAGATGATATTATCTACCCTAGAATCTTGTTGGGATTGATTATTGTAAATTTGTTCTAAGATCCCTTGTACTTTTTAGTGCAATCTGGAAACTATGATATGTGTTTATCTGTGTCTGAATTAGATCGTAGACATCTATAAGAAATGTAACAAAAAATATGTATTTTATCTAAACTCTTGTGCTCGAGCTCAAATTCCCTAACCTAAAGTTGAGTTCTGTTCTTCTTTTTCGTGTGAGTTTAGGCATTCTGGTTTTTGTCTTTCAACCCAGTTTACAATTTTTTTCTTTTTTACTTTTATTCTGGTTAGCACGATGCTGATCTCCTCTCCTCAGTCACCAACGAATGAAATTCAGTCTTCAGGTTTCGCTTTCCTCTCTTTCACACGCTGCTTTCCTTTTATGCCTCTGGTTTATCATCGAGGTTTCCAACACATTTTTCTCCTCTTCTTTTGTGTACATTCATGTTCCACCCCACCCCCCACCCCCACTATCTGGCCTGGCTCTGCCCAGAGCCCCCTCACTCCTCCATGATCCCCTAATTTACTGAGGAATTTCAATATTTTCTCGTTTATCACACAAGCCTCATCCCTCTGGACCATTCATCAGTGTCACTTGCATTTTGTTGTGGTCGCTGGCCTCGGAGAAGAAGGAAGAAGAGGAGGGAAAAGATGATGATGATAATGAGGAGGAAGAGGAGGAGGGGGAAGAGGTGGAGGCCTAAGGAAAGAGGGAGGAAGGACGGAAGGAAAGGAGTAGAAGAAGAGAGGGAAGAGAGTGGGTCGAAGGCAAAAGGAAAGGAAGAAGAAGAGCTAGTCTTGGGGTTACTGGGTTAAGGAAGGAAGGAAGGAAGGAAGGAAGGGAGGATGTAAGGAAGGAAGGGAGGAAGGAAGGAAGTAAGGAAGGAAGGAAGGAAGGAAGGAGGGAGGGAAGGAAGGAAGGAGGGAGGGAAAAGAGAGAGGATCGAGAGAAAAAGGTAGAGGGAAAAGGAAAAACAAAGGTCTTGGACTTGGTGGATTAGGTAACAAAAAAAGGAGGGAAAGGAGAAGGACCGAGATGACAAGGGAACGGAGGAGAGGCTGGAGGTGAGGATCAGGCGAGCGCGAAACAGAGTGAGGAAAATGTTGATGGCGGCTGAAGAGTGTCGGAATTCAGGGAAAGAGTACAAAGGGAGCTGGTCCCGTAACGAGGCACTTGTCTCCTCTGAGTGTGGTAAAAGGGATGGGTAACGCATGGGAGGGGCAAGGGAGGAGGTAGGGAGTTTCGTGGGAGTATGAAACGCGTGGGATGCATCCACGCACGCACGTACGAACACACACGCACGCACGCGCGCACACACACACACATACTAGCACACACACATACATGCATGTATACATAGGTACATACATACATACATACATACATACATACATACATACATACATATATACATGCATGCATGCATGCATACATACATACATTCGTATATCACGTGAAAACTACAGTTGGAGCAAAAAAGACTGGAAACGGGGAATCAATATATTTCGATTGCAAACTGCAACCCTCTTCAGTAGATCAACTCCAACTGCTCCAACTGTGGTTTTCACGTGATCGACAAATGTGGTATTACATTTTTCATCAGTAACATTCGTATATATTCATATATACTAGCATATATATGTTCCTATATGTATATATACATACATATTCATGCATGCAAGTATACATGTATGCATATATGTATGTGTGCAAGCAATCATTCATGCATTTATGCATGATACATACATACATGCATAAATACGTTCCTACATATGTATGCAAAACAAAGGACATCTTTATGCCATCCAACCAGAACACTCGCAGAATTTGCCAGACTTGAGAAACTGTTTTCTTTCCCAATTCTATTTCAATTTCTTGGATCACTTAACTTCTTCCGCTTGAGTGACTTTGTGTAGTCCGTAGAGTCTTGTTTTGGGCCAAAGAAACGTGGACACTCGCCTTCAGACAAAATGGCGCCGGTTTCTTCACCTCGCGCTAAAAGACTGTCGTTGTTCCTTTCACTGTAGCGACTTTCAAAGGATTACAAAGGAGGAGCATGCCAACAGGAGACCTTTTGGTCCATAACTAGGTTGGATTCAAAAATAAAATATAATGATAAGTAGATAAATAAAAATTATAATAATAGAAAATATAATAAATCAAATAGGTAGATAATAAACAAACAGGTAAATAGTAAATAATGATAAAGTTACTTGTGTTGTCTCATCCTCGAGGATTTAGGTCACCCTCGAGTGGAATCTTGTACTGGAGAGCCTTACGATGTCTCCTTTAAGCAGTCAAAGAGATACAATGATGAAACATACCTAGTGTAGGCCTTATGCCTAGTGTAGGCCTTATGGTCTCTCGCAGTCTCCTTCATTCTTATGTTGTTATGTTCTTATGTAAAAGGTAGATCGCTTGTAAACTAGTCAGGATGCAAATGAGCGAAGAGACTACAAAGATGACAGGTGAAGGTGAGGAGAGCACGCTAGGAGGCACTGAGTAGCTGCAATACAAGCCGTTACCTTTGCCCTGTTATGCGTTTGAACTGTTGGGACAAGTAA
>NC_134793.1:24456778-24459278 GCF_046742065.1 Oratosquilla oratoria | reverse complement strand
TCGAATGTTCTGTATATTTCGATCACTAACTGTGACCCTCTTCAGCAGAATGAATACATAGTGGAAGGCATATGCTTATATACAAAGGTGTGAGGTGGGAGAAGGAACAAGCTCAGGTAACGTGACCGATGCTCAGCAGGTCGCCTGGAGTTTTGTGACCTTGAAGTATATGAGGTAGAACTTGGCTGACTGCTGAGGTGGTAATGCAGTCAGGTGACCACTGACCATTTGATATATTGAAATTAGGGAGATATTTAATCAGGGAAGACTCTATTATTTTCCTTTTGAAGCTACATGTTGATTTATAAATTATTTCAGCATCATCCCAATGCATGCGGTGATCTTTATTGGCAATGTGCTGAAATACTGCGGAACTTTGTTGACCATATTTTACAGAATTTTTTATGCTCTTTAATTCTGGTTGCCAAATCTCTTCCAGTTTGTCCCCAATAAACAGTATCACAATCTAAACATGGCAACTTATATACACCTGGGTTAATGTCGCTTAATGGTCTGCGGTGTACATTAACTATTTTCCTAAACAAGGTATTAGGATAATTGAAGATCACATTGATGTTTTCTTTAGGTAATGATTGGGACATTTCATTTAAAGAATCATTATAGGGTAATTTTATACATTTGTTATCCCATTTTTGTTTTTTAGTAGAGTGGGGAGTAGATTTATGGAAACTAATTTTAGCCTTGCTAAGGGCTTTTTGCAAGAACCAATCCGGGTATCCTAGTCTTGTAAGTTGTTTTTTTATAGTTATTAGTTCTGTATCTAAATATTGTGAGCTGCAAATTTTAATTGTAAGCCATCTACATCGAGAGACTCGAGAAGGCCCACATGCAGAAATTGAAACGTGGTACAGCCAAGGACTCGAACCTGGGCTAAAGTGAATTGTGGTTGATAAAAATGTATGTGTATATATATATATATATATATATATATATATATATATATATATATATATATATAGATAGATAGATAGATAGATAGATCACATCTAACTTCTGTTATTCTTCCTTTTTACCACTTTTCCCAGATTTCTCCTTGACGGCCTTTGTGATTCCGCTTTGGTGCAATATTTTCCCCAAGGGTAGAAACGCTGGTTATTACCAACGAGAAACTAACTAATACTATATGAATGTCAACGTAGCAGTAGATATACTTACTATATCACATTAATAGATTGTAATTTGTAATAGTTTCCGTAAATGAGAAGACGGTACCCCAAGTGTAATTACTGATATTACAGTTGTATAAATTGCAGCTATACAAATTAAAGTTATATATGGGAAGTCGAGGGAAGGGAAAGAGGGGCTTTTGAAATTGCCTTTGTCGGGATTGTAACATTTCAATCGAGACCGGCTTCGAATTGCGTCTTTCTCAAGAAATGGTATAAAGCCTCGTTGACATGGGGCTAGTTTAGTAGCCGGTAGTTTAGTAGCTACTAGTACTAGTAGCCGCTAGTGCTAGTAGCCGCTAGTGCTAGTAGCCGCTAGTGCTTGTAGCCGCTAGTGCTAGTAGCCGCTAGTGCTTGTAGCCGCTAGTGCTTGTAGCCGCTAGTACTAGTAGCCACTAGTGCTAGTACCCACTAGTGCTAGTAGCCGCTAGTGCTAGTAGCCGCTAGTTTAGTAGCCGCTAGTGCTGAAAGCGACTTGTAAACTAGCCCTCTACTTGCCCAATGTCAACAGAGAGTTAACTTGCCTCTAAACTACCCTAGTGGTAACACTTACTTGCCCTTACGTAAGTTGACTTGCAGCAGCTAGCTCTAGCGGCTACAAAATTAGTTACATATCAACGAAGCTTTACACCAATTCTTGAGAAAGACATCAAGTCGAGTAAAGTCTCAGAATCCCAGTAAAGACATTCTCAAAGTCCCGTGTCTTCCCTTCCCTCGTCTTCCTATACCTGTCTGCATAGATTCTGAATTAATTTACATAATTATGAGTTACATAACTTAATTATGTAAATTACAGCCCCTCAACATGATCCTGTTGTGATTGTTTATATTGACGAGACACCATTGTTATTGTCATGTTGATATTATGAGGATTACAATCATCATCAATTATTTATACAATTATTGGTATATCAATTAATATCATGGTTATTATTATCGTTTTTGTTTATATCATTATGAAATATCTTTACTGCAGCCATTCTTGGAAATGAAAACAAGATAACTTAGAATTGATTAGATTATGGAAGGCGCAATGAAAATGATATTGGATACATTCTTGTTGTTCTTGACTGTGATTTACCAGCGCTTCTCTCCTTATGGACGATCTTGTACCGAGAAAATTCATTAGAACTGAGCAATTTTATCTTCGTAAACAAAGAGTAAAAATTGAAAATATAAAAGCATTGGAAAGCTGTTTGGGAGTGGAACAGTCTGGTGAAATGGACACAGGTTGATGAAAACACGTAAACACCTTTTCGTTGGCTTTCGTTCCTGAAGCCTAAACGAAACGATACAAGTGAACGAAACTAAAA
>NC_134793.1:24441778-24449278 GCF_046742065.1 Oratosquilla oratoria | reverse complement strand
AGGAAATAGAGAAGTAGGGTGGTAGGTGAGTAGACAGATAGATAGACAGACGTAGACAGGCAGACAGACACCAAATGGAGGAGGGTTGAAAGCGAAGAACCGCGCCATTATACTGAGGAGAATTTGTACTCAACCGCTGTCGTCATCGTCATTTGCATTGTCGTCGACGTTCGTCGTCGTTATAGTCGTCGTTCTTATTGTCAACGTCGTCATAATTATAGTCGTCATCGTCGTTAATAACGCGGTTATGGTCATCGCTGTTGTTGCTCTTTTAGTTGTCGTCGGTTTCTTATTTCGTCGTTGTCTTTCACTCAAAATTGCTGTCCTTGCTGTCGTTGATTTAGTTATCATTTTAATTAAGAACATAATAACATACCAGTGATGGAGACTACAAGAGACCGTAAGGCCTAAATTAGGCAGTTCCATGTCCATGACCACCTGTCATCCCCATCCATAAAGTTGTCTAACTTTTTCTTAAAACAATCGATAGTTTCACCGCTCATTACATGATTATTAAGTTTATTCCATTCGTTGGCCACCCTATTAGTAAACCAATCCTTGCCTATTTCCTTCTTAGATCTAAATTTGTCCAGTTTAAATCCATTACTGCGAGTCCTGCCCTGTTGTCTTAGTATGCTGACCTTGTTTGCGTCCACCTTGTTAAAGCCTTTGATCCACTTAAACACCTGTATTAGATACGAGCCCACGCGCAGCAACGATATCGTGTCACCGTTATTCCTGTCGTCGTCACTGTCGTCGCCATGATCTCCACCGTCTTTGCCGTCGACGCTGTCGATGTCGCCTTTCTCAGCGAGAGAAGAAAATCTTCATCGGCCCGACGCGACGGTCGCTGGAAATTCCTCCAAAGGGTGGAGGACTCATCTGCAATGCAAAGGAGCTTCCACCGAGACGGAAACTGGTTGAGGGGGTAACTGTGATCCACCTGATATATAAACGTTCACCTCAGCGTTCGTGCAAGGAGAGTCGTGCAAAGAGGAAACAGTTGGATGTGTTCCCATCCAGCACGAAAGTAGTCTTGCCCCATGGGCTCGGTTTCCTTGCTAAGGCCATGCACAAACGACTGTGGTCAACATAAATGTTTTAATTCCGATTTCCCCCCCATGAAAACCCTACTTACTTGCCTTTAACCAAGATGGAAAACGTCCATAAAATACATCATTGTGATGAAGAGGTCTAGAAACTGATTTTGTTTTCATTTGAAAATGTAACTTCTTAGATAACCTACAGCAGTAATAGCAACATGGCTTACTTACATATAGTGTGTGAGCGTGTGTGTGTGTGTGTGTGTGTGTGTGTGTGTGTGTGTGTGTTCACTTGGTCTTTGGATCACGTGTTGGACTCGTGATCGACAGCTATTTCCCTCCCGGAAGAGAGCTCAGAGCTCGTAGGTCCGATCTATGGGTAATGCTATGACCTTTCACACACACACACACACCCAACTCCCCGCCCACGAGAGTCAGAGTAACGACCCGAAGCGCAGCAGTACCGAAATAATTTCGGCCCTGGGCAGGATTCGAACCAGGAGCTGCGGGCCACTTTCGTGGCAGCTCAGCGTTCTACCAACTGCGCCACCGAGTCGTGTGTGTGTGTGTGTGTGTGTGTGTGTGTGTGTGTGATATCAAATAACATCAAACTTAATTAAGTCTCTGGAAGATTTACAGGAAATCTAATTAGCAACAAACAGGACAGTTGATTGTGATGACTGTTTAAACGAGAAGAGATTTTGTTAAAATGTTTAATGACGCGAATCATCTTGTTGTCGTTTGAGCGTATTGCTCTGTCTTGGTGACGCGTGTCAATACTCCACTAATTTTTCGTCCATTTATGTAGAATTGAAAAGGGGAATCATATGTTATCATGGCACCGAGTTGCAGAGGGAATGTATTAATGGATATAGTCTCTCTATCAACATTTCGAGTACAAATACCATCGACCGTTGGAATTACGATGAACAAATATACGATAGTAAAAAAAATGATCGTGAATTGACTGGAAAATAGAACCTACTGGAATTGCCTCTATATGTATCTGTACACAATTACTCTGTGAAGTCGTTTCCATTTTGAATATATATCGACAATTTTTTACCCATCAGGAAATGTATTTGTACTACGTTGGTAAAATAACTTAGGCTTTGTATTTTACTGACGGTATAACGATATTCACACCTTCCCGTAGATCGCTACAAGAAGAAACGTTAGACTGTCTATGATGTAGTGTCTGTTTCTGTATCATCATCTAATAATGAGGAAGAGGAGGGGATCAGTCACCGGTACGTGAAAGGAAAGAACATCAAAGCTGATACATATAAACGGTTTGCTCACTACGGGGACCGAGCATCAGCCCTTCTGGGCTTCTCATCCAGATTACGAGGATATAGATGGAACGTGGCGACGAGCTGGGGAGGTGATTCTCTTTGACGTCCCTCTCAGGCTTTCAATATTGGTCCGTGTTATGTTCGTCAGGCTATTTGCTTAGAATTGAATTAGCTCAAACTCAGCGATGCCAGTACCAAATAAGGGCATTGCAGGTCAGTTACCAACGCACGAAATGAAATGGAATTGTGTTCAGAATAATCGAACATGAAGTTGATAACTTGTTTTGACTCTGTTCAGAGGATGAAGATTATTTTGGGAAGATTAGATGAGAGAAAGAGAGTTGGACGAACCTTGGAATCTGAGACGAGGAGCACATCACGCCAGGAGGCGCTGAGTATCTGCAGCCGGAGCCATCACCTTTGCCCTATGATGCGCTTTAAGGACAGATAAGAAAGCGTCACTGCAGGGAATCGGAGAGAAGTGCGGGACTCGACCCCGCAACTAGGAAGACGAAGAGCATTGGGACTTAGGGCCCTCAACTCTCGCTTCCTCGTCGAGAAGTGAAACCCCGACCTGTGGCTGAAAGATTTACGCTCGAAATAATTAGATAGACAAGGGTTTGATGCCTTGTTCGGGAAACGAAGAATTTTTTTGAACCAGCAGATGAGAAAAGGAAAGCGAGAGGACTTCCTCTGAAGTCTCAAATTAAGTCTGGGTGAGAGAGAGAGAGAGAGAGAGAGAGAGAGAGAGAGAGAGAGAGAGAGAGAGAGAGAGGACTGAGGTTGTCAGGTCATCCTGCCGCATCGTCCAGCCCAATGAGCCTCGACCAAACTCGCTCTGAATACACAATGCCCAGAACACAACAACGCGAGGACCCCATTCGCTGAATATACTGGTCATACACTCCACATAAACAAGACCTCAAAGGAACGCGTAATGAGACAAATATAGATCCTAAATTGTTCAAATGGAAATTCAGCAGCCATGAAGGCTGAATCCGAGAGAATTCCGAGCCTAATTAAATGCAGGGTAATTGATTCGGCCAAGATTGTACAATAAAGATGCATCGACTTTAATGGTCACAAAGGGAGTATAAGCTGGAAAAGATATTCAATAAAGAAAAATTATGTACAATAATGAAACGGCAGACTACCAAAGGATTGACATGTTAGATAATCTTTCATCTATAGTGGTCGTCACGTGTGACCTAATCTTTCGAAATCGGACCGATGTTCCTTTCTTCTTTGTTGGCACATCACTTCAGAACGGAAGAACATGTTCTTCATGTAGAGCACAATGACATAACGAAATGCGTGCCAGGATACCTAAACTTTGCAGACTTCACACCCCAGCAGGGCCAAAGGGGTGGTCACTCACAGCATGCAACGACACCGTTGCAAGTCGAATGCAACACTAAAGGAGCGTGTGCAACTTTCATGACAACCATTTGCAACACCTGGACCGACAGTAACAAGGGCCCATGTTGCAATATTAGCATGTTTTGTTCCTAGCGGGAATGCCCGAACAGCCTGACCTGATGTAACAACACTCGAGGCTTTGGCAACGTACGAACTCCATGCAAATTCCCTGGCCCGCGGACAAGCTGGTACAAGAGGTCGAACACGGAGGACGCGAGGAGTATTGGAGGAACGAGGGATGAATAAGAGCAAGAAGGAACCAGAGAATGAAGAGGCGGCCGCTGCAGGTAAACGGACAAGCGAGTGAGCGAATTGAAGGCAGACTCTCCAGAGCAGAGGTTCTCAACCTCTTTCCTTATGTACCCCCGTTCTTATGTATTACTATTTTTAGCTCCCTAGAAATCCCTTCACTAGTGGATAGAACCCTAGTGCATCCACTAACTATCATTATTTTTCGATTTGTGGCCCTATTTATGAACCACGGTGACCCACAAGGAGCCACTGAACCATAGGTTAAGAACCACTGCTCCAGAACGCAAGAGAACGGTTCTGGAACCAGGCATAACACGAGACTCGGATACAAGACGATGGTCCAGGTATTAAGAGAGAGCCAGAAGTGGTGTTATCATGAAAAGCGGCGGGGAGCCTCTAATGAACCAGATCCTGTCTGGTATTCTTGAAAGGACCAATTTCTCGAGGGAAGATTTAGCAAAAGAGATGAGACTGTGAGGACGTGGGTAGAGGAAGATGAAAGGGCGAAAATGTGTTAACGATGAAGGAGACTGCAATAGACCATAAGGTCTACACTAGACAGTTCCATGTCCATTACCACCTATCACTCCCATCCATAAAGTTGTCTAACTTTTTCTTAAAACAACCGATAGTTTCAGCTCTTATTACAGGGTTACAAAGACTATTCCATTCGTTGACCACCCAATTAGTGAACCAGTTCTTGCCTATTTGCTTCTTCAATCTAAATTTGTCCAATTTAAACCCATTACTGTGAGTCCTACCCTATTGTCTTAATATGATGACCTTGCCTTGGAACATCTCATTTGTCTTTAAATATATCAAAGACGAGACTATGATTACTATTCTTTCGGGAAGAAGATTTCAAGACACTTCGTCCACGCTTATACCTGATGACCTCCTCGTTCTTTTCCTTTCAGAGTCTTTCTCAGGGCTCTGACATGCGCGGAAAGAGAAAGAAAACGGATGAGGAACCAGTTATTGGATGCACAAAGAATACTAAGCAGTGGGATGTCTGTGGGAAGGTTATGGGCTGAGAGAAACCTAAAGGGAGTACCTAAAGACAAGTATCAGTGGAAGACAGAGGACGTATAAAACTTCATGACTGGAAGAGAGGAGAGGAAATGAGGATAGAGAGTAAAAGAAATAAAAGGAAATGAGCAAAAGGATAAGGAGGTAAAGACGTGGATGATGGAGATGGAATTGTGTAGTCGAGAAATGGGATACAGAGGAAAGAGCCATTTGCACGGTCAAACGGTTTGTCAAACAAGTGTTTGAAGTGATTATTGACATTGTGAACGGAACGGGGGATTTGGTTGTCAAACACGCTTGACAAAACAAAAACCATATCCACATGGTCAAACATCACTTCAAATACTTGTTTGACAAATCTGGTTTGACAAACCGTTTGATTGTGTGAAAGGTCCTTAAGGAAACAAAACGCGGAAGGAACGGAGAAAAGACGGAATAATTTGCGTGTGTACAGAAGAGGGAGAGACAAGATCTGTGGGCCGAATAGTCAATAGAAATAGGATACAAATTGAAACAAAACAAAAGAACAGAAATAGGGTCGGGTAAGTCAGCAAGATGGAATCATACACTTTTGCAAATAGAAAAAGTAAATTGACAGAGAGCAGACATATAGCCATGAGAGTTGAAGTTGAGAGTGGCACTTAGCGAGTGCGAGATAGTGCCTGCGCAATACTGAAAATTACAGATGCGTTTGGTAACATGATTACATGGACACAAGATAGCAAACACAGAGACATGGACCATTAATCTTTTAGATCCACGCACGCGTACAAACACATCCTCCCTGGCCACACCCACACACAAACACATACACAAATACGCACACACACACACACACACACACACACACACACACACACACACACACACACACACAGATGTGTGTGTGTGGGCGTGGGCGTGTGCACTTGCGTATGTGTGAATACATCCATTTTTGTACAATGTGGCATCGTTCCTGAAATTTCACACATTAGTTGAAGACAGACAAGTTTCACCTGTTTTTGAATTAGACAATAATTGGTTTACATTTCATCCCAAAAATATTTAAAATGTGGATGATGATGATGATGAAATATATAATTTTGTGCCTTTCTGTTCTTTCTATTCAATGTGCATTCATCATTTAGGCTCGGTATATCAAAAGGCAGAAAACAAATAGACGTGATTAATCTGGAATTAGATTTTTTAATCCGACAATACTTAATTTGGTAGGTTTTGTGAAATCCAACTTTCCATTATAGTATTTTGTGACCTTCAGTGCATTTATTGGATATTCGGTTCCTCTTCGGAAAAATGTCTCGATGTTTTTTCGAGTCCTGTCTTGCTTCAGCTTTCAGCGTTGTCGCCGTCGTCATCGTCGTCGTAATTGTGGCGGTTATCACTATTTTAATCATCGTTGTTGTCAATGTCGTCGTCGTCGTCGCTGTAGTCGACATTATCGTCGTAATTGTGGCTGCTATTGTTGTAGTTGTCGTTGTTGTCAACGTCGTCGTTGTCGTCGTCATCGTCGTCGTCGTCGTAGCTGTGGCGTTTATTGTTGTAGTTGGCGTTGTCGTCGTCATCGTCGTTGTCGTCGACATCGTCGTCGTTGTCATTTTCCTTCATCGGTAGTTCCTTCTCATTGACATAATCAATTACTCGTTGATTAATTATCTTCCTAAGACCTTTTCACGCAATTTTGGAACAATTAGTAATGCACACTTATAAAGAAAATCATCGGATCTCATCGAGTTTCAAAATGGATTAAGTTTCATTGCAATAATGTTTACAAGTTGCAATGTTTTATCTAATCAAACCATTGTAAATGATACAAATACATATTATGATGTACAATGACAATTTTTATTTTTCTGCCGCTGTTCTGCCGCTGTCCTTAACATTTATATAATTAGATACGAGTCCTTCAGTTATGACTCGAGTTGCCATAGATATAATTTTCTTTCCCTTTTTTCTTGTCCGTTTTATTAAATCGAATAACGATGCTATAATTGTTCTTTAATTGAATCTTGTAATTAGTCTGTGATCTCGTCCCACACCTCTGGTTCTTGAGTGTGTGTGTGTGTGTGTGTGTGTGTGTGTGTGTGTGTGTGTGTGTGTGTGTGTGTGTGTGTGTGTGTGTGTGTGTGTGTGTGTGATTCACCACGGTCTTGGATCACGTATTGGTATCGTGATCGACAGCTATTTCCCTCCCGGAAGAGAGCTCAGAGCTCGTACATGACCGACCTATGGGTAATGCTGTGACCTTACACGCACACACACACCCAACTCCCCGCCTACGGGAGTTGGAGCAACAGCCCACAGTGCAGCGATACTGAAATTATTTCAACCCTGGGGGGGAGTCGAACCCGGACCCCCGTAGTGGCAGCCGGGAACTGACCACTGCGCTACGAGGTGGGTGTGCGTGGGTGGGGCCGGGTGTCGGGCGAGTCGATTGGAAGCAACAAGTGGAGGAGTCTCAGGAG
>NC_134793.1:24429278-24439278 GCF_046742065.1 Oratosquilla oratoria | reverse complement strand
TATATATATATATATATATATATATATATATATATATATATATACATTTACCTGTTTTTACTTGTTCTAGATTTAATCGAAATATAACGTTTATGTTTGACTGAAAGCCCTGACACGTGCTCTTTAATTCTGCCAGTCTCTCGGCAACCCAAGCGTGTGTTGGCAAACAAAGACTCCTTTCATTTGTTCTTTTCTCAGCAGTCCGCCGCGGACTCTCCTGAGGCACGTTTGCTGTTCATTCGCCATTTCCATTATCACAAACCTCTCGAGGTCACGTCCCCTTCTCCCCTCTCCCCCCTCCCCCCGTCCTCTTCCGCCTCCCCCGCCCACCTGAAAACTCGTGTAATCATTCTCCTCTCGCCTTATCACCCTTCCATCACGCCTCAACTCTCATCAGGCTCTCGGTTCCAGTCCCTCTGGAAGTCTGTGTCACTTCCATGAGTTCCTTTATGGTCTTGGGGGCCAAAGTTTGGCCCCTGGATGGCCATAGGGTAAGACCTGGTCGTGCCCATGCCGTCGTTCGTGTGCAGTGTACATTATGGATAAAGAAAATTCAGGTGAAACCATTAAGCTGAATTATAGCCGGGATTCGCTCCTTAACTACACGTTTAAATTTATTTTTCACGATTACACATGCATACATAATTGCAAATGTGTGTATACATATATGTACACACACACACACACACACACACATATATATATATATATATATATATATATATATATATATATATGTACATATATATGTATATATATATATATATATATACATATGTGTGTGTGTGTGTGTGTCTGTGTGTGTGTGTGTGTGTGTGTGTGTGTGTGTGTGTGTGTGTGTGTGTGTGTGTGTGTGTGTGTGTGTGTGTGTGTGTGTGTGCGTGAGTGTGCGCGCGCGCGAGTTGAATGTTCCAACACGTTGGTAAAATGAATTGAGGATAGCACTATTGGAAAAAAGATAAATTGTATGAAGACATATATATTGCGATCACTGTCACTATATACACACACATATATATATATATATATATATATATATATATATATATATATATAGATATATATATATATATATATATATATATATACGGGAGGGGAGGTGCTAAGATAAGAGGGAGGGTGGAGGGGTGTGGAGTGTATTCAGGGATGGAATGGGTGGGAATGATTTTATGCCTTTTCCTTTTTGGCTACCTCCCTTGTAAGGGGGAAAAAGCCTTGGTATATGTATGTATGTATGTATGTATGTATGTATATAAGGCGTATTGTGGGCCCTGTATAAGATCATGATCGAGTGGCATTCAGAATACGACATGATGAGGAGTTGAGGAAGACCACTCGACAGAAAGAGATGCCAAGATCTGTAGAGACGCCGCCACCGAGAAGGGCAGAACACGTAGTACGAATGGCCGGAGACACGATCTCCAGAACGGGTTTTCGAGGTCCGAGTCCAAGAAAGAGTTCCAAAGGGAAGACCGCCGCGATGGGGATGATGAGGCAGTCGCGTCTCGGCCAGATGACCCGCGAGGTCGGGGAGAGAGATTGCGCAAGACGGGCGAAGATGTGACGTCGGTTTGCTAGAGCGGGGGTGGATCCACAGATGACCCGACGAAAGCCACCTGAGTAAGGGTAAGATGCTGTAGTGACTGTCATTTATCTTATATTATTTGTTTATTTGTTTTGTTATCATTTGTCTGTTTATTAATATTTGCTTGATTCTCGTTTATTATTAGTTATATGTGAATTTATTATTATTTACTATTTACCTGTTTGTTTATTAAATAACTACCTATGCATTTGTTTTATTTATTATTATTTACTTTATTATAGTTTTTATTATAGTTTTTATCTATTTATTTATTCATTTATCTATCTATCATTATTATAAGTTTTTCGCACCGACCTTGATATGGACCAAAAGGTCTCCTGTCAGCATGCTCCGCTTTTGTAATACAGTATACATACTATGGTATATACCTTTGTGTATGTACGAACGTGGACATGTACGTGCATTTTCTTTTTCTTTTTTTTTTCCTTCTTTTTTTTCTTCGTCTTTTTATTTTTTTTGTAGATATTTCCAACGTCTACGTGCCTTCCTCCCCCCTGCGCGCCCTTAGAGCGTCCGTCTGGCGGCCTCATATTACTTGTAAACGTTATTATATTCACGTTCGTTAAAGGCTCCATTACGTTCACCGAAAAAGGATAATCCTGGAGGGTAAGACGACGTTGTATACAAATCTTGTTGGACATCTCGTTAAGGGGGACTAAGTAGTTCATTAGAGAGAGATCCAGCGCTTCTATATCTGGGAGTAAAATCGCCTCAAAGAGGTAGTGTGTCAGAGGTAGGAAAGGAGAGATTTAAGAATTTTTTTTTTTTTTTTTTTAATGGAGTCTCCAGTTATGAACTAGTGCTGCGAGGCTCTGGTCCGTAGGGGTGGTACAAATCACACGTGGAGCTTGTTGGAATGTGGCTATGCTCGTGAATGAAGTCTTCTCGCTCCTGTGTGATCTCTTCGTTCACAACCATTTGGCGCTGACATCAAAATGTATCACTGGTATACGGCACCTCTGATGCCCGACGTTGCAGAGAGGGGTTGGGAATCCTTCAAAGTGCGACTTGGACAATGGCTGAAGAGTACATAAGAACATAAGAATGAAGGAGACTGCAAGAGACCATAAGGCCTACACTAGACAGTTCTATGTCCATGACCACCTGTCATCCCCATCCATAAAGTTGTCTAACCGTTTCTTAAAACAACCGATAGTTTCAGCATTCACTACATGGTTACTAAGTCTATTCAATTCGTTGACCACCCTATTAGTAAACCAATGCTTGCCTATTTCCTTCTCAAATCTAAATTTGACCAGTTTGAGTCCATTACTGCGAATCCTGCCCTGTTGATTTAATATGATGAGCTTGTTTGCATCACCCTTGTTAAAGCCTTCGATCCACTTGAACACCTCTATTAGAAAACCCCGCACTCTGCGTCTCTCCAAAGAGTGTAAGTTAAGGTGCCTAAGCCTCTCCTCGTAAGGCAAATTTCTGAGTCCATGTATCATTTTGGTCATTCTTCTCTGTACTGATTCTAGTGAATTTATGTCCATTCTATAGGACGGAGACCAAAACTGTACAGCATAGTCAAGGATGAGTCTAACTATCGCTAGATAGAGTTTGATAATTACCTCTGCACTTCTATTCGTTACCGTCCTAGCAATGAAACCTAATGCTCTGTTAGCTTCATTCCTTGCGCTAATGCACTGTTTCCCGGGATCGAACTCGGACCTTCTGTGTTCGAGGCAGGAACACTACCCACACTTCTGTGCTGGCTCATGTAGTCCCGTACATATGAATATACATATGTATGTGTATATGTGTTCGGGTATGTATATATGTATGCATAAACATAAGCTTGTACTGTAAATAATGTGTACATGTATATATAAATACGTATTATGTGTATGGATGAATATTTATGTTTATATATGTATGTATTTTTTCATGTAGGTTTGAATGTGTGTGCGTGTACGCGGAGACAGAAAGGCACACATGAACACACACACACACACACACACACACACACACACACACACACACACACACACACACACACACACACACACACACACACACACACACACACACACACACACACACATAGAGGCAGAGTAAGAGGGGTGAGGGAATGGGAGAATGAAAAGGAGAGGAAGAAAGAGGAGACGGGGAAGAGGACGAGGAGCGAAGTATGGGGAGTGAAGGAAGAAGGAAGAGAAGATGGCAGCGGATTTCGTCGGAATCTCAACTTCTGTTTTTTGTGTGTGTGTGTGTCTCCCGGGCGTCTCTTTGCCTCCCATATTCCTGTTCTGCTCCTCTCTAAGAGAAAACTTCTGCAGTCCATCGTTACTCAAGTTGCAAAACTCGTGTTGATAAACTTCTCATAACTATCGACGGTTTTCCGGGCATTGACCACTCCCCTACCCCCACTCCTACCCGGGACTCCCTCATTACCAATATTGCTCGGGGGTACAGAACCCTTCCCATCCGTCCCTTTCACTCCCTACCTAACTCTCCTTTACTCCCACTCCTATACACTCTCCTACTTCATCTGTCTCCTGCTCCACAGCATCGCGCCCGTCGTCACCCTCAGTAATTTGTTTCCGGACTTTTCCCAAAACTTTTAATCAATCACGAAATGAATTTGGACCTCCTAACACTCCCACTGCCCCATAATCAAGCCGGGTCCAGCCCTATCGTTGGGATTTTAGTACACTATAGTGTGTGTGTGTGTGTGTGTGTGTGTGTGTGTGTGTGTGTGTGTGTGTGTGTGTGTGTGTGTGTGTGTGTGTGTGTGTGTGTGTGTGTGTGTGTGTGTGTGTGTGTCCATTTACCTGGTTGTATTTACCTAGTTTTATCTTACGGGAAGGGAAGCTATGCTCGTGATGTCCCGTCTTTGTATCTCGCAGTGTCTAGCTTACTTTTAAATTCGTGTATGGTTTTTGTACACACTATAGTTTTGTCCAGTTTGTTCCAGATGTCAACCACTCTGTGTGGAAAAAAGTTTTTTCAGGTCTCTTCTATAACAACCCTTTTTAAGTTCTATTTTGCATGTCCTCTTGTGTTTCTCTTGTTTCCTTTTTAGCGTGTGTGTGTGTGTGTGTGTGTGTGTGTGTGTGTGTGTGTGTGTGTGTGTGTGTGTGTGTGTGTGTGTGTGTGTGTGTGTGTGTGTGTGTGTGTGTCATTGTGTCTCTTTGTGTTTATGTATTATCAAACTAGGTTGTTTATTGTGGACCATCAGAAGCGTCGGACCTCTTCACAAGGCGTCCTTATCATATCTGACGAATAATTCAGCCCTGAGCGGGTTATGCTCGACAGTCGGAGCCTCTAGTCAGGACGAATTGGCAGACACCGCAAAAAAAAAAAAAAAAAAAAAAAAAAAAGGGGGCGGGTTCGTTGCTTGCGCCTACGATTTCCAGGCTTATACACTCACTAGGAAGGCATCTAAGGAAAATATTACACATGGTGGGATTCCTCTGTACCAGCGAGGAAGCGAGTAATTTCTGTCTTTGTGGCAGAAACGAATGAATTGTTGACAAACTGCTGTTCGTCCGTCTCGCCGCTTTCGAACACCGTCCCCTGGCGACGACTTCGGCTTCCTCATCAACTTTTTTTTCAGAGGGATTCTCTCAGGTAAACTAAGTTGTTTGACAGCGGCTAGAAGAAGAAAAAAGTCGTGGAATTTATTCATACAAATTAAACAAGTCCTCGATAAGTACTTGATGTAGTGGTTCATAACGGATAAGGTGTTCCATCTTATACGGCAATCCTGGACTGGGTGCGTGCTCCTGTAGTGTTTTGCACTGAGATTCACTGAAGGAACAAGTGATCATGAAGGGCCCGAGGGACCCATGAAAACTTGTGCGCAAAAGAGCGCCAGGCAAGTCCTCCAAACGCGTCAGCCCTCTTAACCTCCTGGTTTCTAGCTCGCAAGTGGTCTGTTTTTTCCAGCCACTGATACCAAGCGAAATTCTTTGAAATGTTATCGACTCCTGAGTTAGCGTCACAGCCTTTCAATTACTCCGCAAATGAAGCTTAAGCACTTCAGAGAAGACGAACAGAAAATGGATGCCAAATCACTCTGGCAAGTTGTTGATGAAGAAAATGATCCCAATGAGACTCAGGAGGTCAGAGATCTGGAGGCGAGTGACTGGAAGCCCAGTAGTGTCTGCAGAAGAAGAAGAAGACCTGGATGCCTGGAAGGTCGGTCCGAAGGAGGGGTTCTCGGGGTCTGAAACAAGGAAAAAGATGAACTCGAGATAGCTGTATGCATTTCTGAATCTAGAACCTAGGACTCTCCCCTCCTTGCTCAGAAAGATCTAATAACTGGAAAGCAAAAATAAGACCGTTTCCATGGTCGTTAGAAATCGTTTTCACGAAAAGGAAAGGGAAAAGAAAAAGGGAAAAGAAATGGAAAGGAAAAGAAAAGAAAAAGGAAAAAGAAAGAAAATGGGAAAGAAAATGAAAAAATAAAGGAAAATGAGAGGGGAAACAAAAAGGAAAAGAAAAGGAAAGGGGAAAGAAAAAGGAAAAAGGAAAAGGGGAAATAAAAAGGAAAAAGATAGGGAAAGGAAAAGGGGAAGAAAAAGGAAAAGGAAAGAAAAAGGAAAAAGAAAAGGAAAGAGGAAAGAAAAAAGAAAAGGAAAAGGAAAAGGAGAAGAAAAAGGAAAAAGAAAGGAAAGGGGAAAGAAAAGGGAAAGAATAAAAAAGGAAAGGAAAAGGAAAGAAAGAAGGGAAAGGGGAAGAAAAAGAAAAAAGAAAGGAAAAGGAAAGGGGAAAGAAAAGGGAAAGAGAATAAAAAAGGAAAGAGGAAAGGAAAAGGAATAAGAAAGGACGAAGACTAAGACGAAGAAGAGGATGAGCGCGAGGACGTGGGCGAACTCGAAGTAATTGTCGAAGTAAGGACTGAATAAAAAGTAGATCGACTCTTCATTAATAGAATATCAAATAAACATTATTCATAAATACCAGCCTACGTGGGGGAAAACTGAATGAATTTATATGACTTAATTCAAACTTGATTTCCCTCCCCCTGATCCACTTGCAATAAAAATGGCGCCGAGAGGGAGGGAGGGAGGGAGGGAAGGAGGGGGCGAGGGAAGGACCAAGGACTCAAGTGGGGTAAGATGAATCATGACCTTTTTCCAGCTCTCCCTTGCTCTCTCTCACTCTCTCCCTATATATATATATATATTATATTGTGTGTGTGTGTGTGTGTGTGTGTGTGTTAGTGTACTGTACATATATATCCTATGTCTTTCGTGAGGCGTTATTATGAATACACATCGCTGTGACGTCAGCAAATATTTTGAAATTGGTGCGCAGTCTATTAGAAAAAAAAGAGGTTTTCCGTTTGTCAATTTTACATCCTGTTCTCTGCATCCTCTTCTACCAAAAAATATTTTCTGATCTCCAATTATTTTTCAGAGTTCTGTTACACAGGATTGATTGGGAGGTCATAGTGTATGGTTTCTTTTCATTATAGTCTTCATTTGTGAGGCTGCCTTGTCCACTGGATTGGTTCTACATTACATTGGGTAGAGAAGGCCTGCAATAGTCTCTGTAGATACACAAACACAAACACACTTAAATGACTTGGTGATGTAACAGACAGCGTCGTGACCTTCCATGCATAAAGTTCTGGGTTCAGGCCCAGCTCGTGGCGTAAAGTGATTTCACTGATACTATGGCCCGTTCTGTTTTCCATCAGCAAGAAGATGGTAAATTTTTTTATCATTTGTTGTTGATGCTCTTGTCATTACAATCTTATATTTTTTAATGTCAATTTTTAATATCTAATCATTATTTTTCTATAATCTTTTATTTCTAATTTTTATCTTTATATAAATTTTGGACTCACTGACACGATTTATTATTATCATTATTATTATTATTATTATTATTATTATTATTATTATTATTATTATTATTATTATTATTATTATTATTATTATCATTATTATTATTATTATTGTTATTGTTATTGTTATTATTATTATTATTATTATTATTATTATTATTATTATTATTATTATTATTATTATTATTATTATTATTATTATTATTATTATTATTATTATTATTATTATTATTATTATTATTATTATTATTATTATTATTATTATTTGCATGGCATTTATTTTCTAATTCTAACTCCCCTCCCCCAGTCTATTTCATTCATCTATTCAGCACATAGTAGAGAAGAGTCTTAGTGTCACTCATTTTTATGTTAATAATTGAGAATAGTGGCCAATTCATTATTTTATGAAAAACAACTATTCTTTCAGACCCCAAAGCAGTACGACTATCAACTGTCTATCATGATGAATGAAATTGTCTTAGTGCTGGCTTAGGATCCTATATAATAAATGGTTCATCAATCCTAAGTGTAGGTTGTTCAAATCAATCCAAAACGAACTGAGGCCTTTGGTTCATCCAGTTTTTTTTTTTCTGTAGAGATTGTTTCCTGTCGAGGCCAGTTGCATTTCATTTTCAGTCAGACTTGAATGCTGTCTTTGGAATAAACGCAGCTCTGTGTTTCCGTCCAGCACTTTGACTTCCTCTTGCAAACTCGATACAATTTGAATTCTGTCGTAGAATGTCGTCCTGCAGAGATCTCCTCCCGTTTTTCTTTGACGTCGAGAAAGCTGCAGAAACCTTCTCGCGTTACAGCTTGATATCCGAGGTCTTGTTTCCTTTTGCCGAGTTCCCTTCTCCAGTCTTGTGTACCTCTCCTGAGTCGGGATTCTATTCTCTGTTTCCGTCCGACTCTTTAATCTAACTATATCTCTCCTCCAACCCATCTCGCTTTCTTTCTGCTTCTTCTTTCCGATGCCGCGTCTTGTTCCATTGTATTTCATCCGCCAAATATCTGTGATTTCTTCTTTTTGAGTCTCCTGTTTTTGAGTTTCCTGTTTCCTGTTTTTTCGGATTTCTTCGAGACGCTTATGTCTTACTCTCTGGGTGCATTCCACTTCGTGCAGTATCCGGCGCCTTAAAATGGCGATTTTTCGACGACAAGAATATCGAATGACGTCTCAATGAGCCACTTTTCTTCCCACGTAGAGGAAATGACGTCATGTCGCTCACGGAGACAGTTGACGTCACAGAACGGAAGGCCTCCCTCTCCCGTCCCTTCTGATCATACTTCCCCGAGCGGCCGCCCGTCCAACATTTTCTTTCTTCTGGAAAGCGACTTTGTCCCTTCTGGAATTTGAGACCCTCCATGACTCCCTCTTCGACCATCGTCTTCCTTTTTCCCAATTGGCACCATTTGTCTCCTGTTCCCGCTGTCATTGACCACAGCAAACTTGCTGAGGTCTTCAAATTCAAATTTCGTTGTTGCTCCCCCGTGCAACAAATGCGGTCTACCAAATGCACGTGTGAGCTTCCCATCCTTCCTTACCTACATCTGGACTCTGTCTGAATCACTCGTCTTTTTCCTTCCCCCAAACCCCTCGATCTCGCTCCTCCCCTACCTTTCTCCCCACCTCCCCAGCTTCCCCCCCCCCATTCCCCTAATCCCCCCATACAAAGACCATATCCCTCACATGTGGGACCCTTTCTCGATCGACCCGAAGCCTTTCATGGGTTTTCAGTTTAATCAAGAAAGGCATTTCTGGCACCCGTAGCACACACACACACACACACACACACACACACACACACACACACACACACACACACACACACACACACACACACACACACACACACACACACACTGGCATCGACTATTGCCGGACAGTGACATAGTACGAGTGCCAAATGTGCCACGAAGAAGACGTCTTTATTGTGCCTTGGCACACAATGACATCGGCTAGCGCCCGCTGCGTGCCATCTCGAACCACTCTGTGCCACTCGGCAGTGTCAACTCGTCTCTGAGTGGCACTGACGCCAAGAACCTTCTTGGTTGAAGCCAAACCCTGACGTAAGTCTTGATTAGAACTTATGAACTGTTATCATCATTTCACATGTTAACAGCTTGAATGGTCAAAATTGGCAATTGGTCACCAGTTCTGGGTTTTGTAGCTGTTAATGGACAAGGATGGCCAGTCAAGTTACAATCATTGAGGATGTGTTCATGAGTCTGTATTTGACCGTATGGACAAGGTCTGAGTCAGAAATTCCCCATTTTAAAAAGTGTGAGGAAATAAACCAGATTGCGAATTATTTATGGGGTAGATGAAGCGTTACACACTCACATGGACACACACACATACACACACACACACACACACACACACACACACACACACACACACACACACACACACACACACACACACACACACACACACACACACACACACACATTTGATAAAGGTTCTTGCCTGTTCCCTTTATCAAATACGAGTTAACCTAAAGGGACGTAACCTTATAAGATGCATTTATGATGGCTTAGACCATTCCTAAGCCAGTTTACCAAACTACCTCTTATTCCATCCAAAG
>NC_134793.1:24421778-24424278 GCF_046742065.1 Oratosquilla oratoria | reverse complement strand
CAGACTTCCAGAATTCTGTTCTCGTGCCCTTTTCACAAATCCTTCTCCCTCCAGACTTCTTCTTTCTTCTTTGACCTTCCTTTTCTTTCTTCCCCCCTGGATCAGGAGGTCGCTCTCCGCCCCCCCCCCCACACACACACACAGATCCCTCACCGTCCCTACCCCGGCCTTCCTCAGTGGGGATTAGGATCCCTTGGGATCTCACCCGTCTTACGAACCAGTTCCTTCCGTCTTGACCACCCCCACCTCCTCCTCCCACTCCAGGGGCACCCTTCAACATGGCGTCACTTAGGAAGGTATAATGTTGTATCACTTTTGTAAAATGAGATTTATTAACCCACTGTCGGAGAATGAGATAAAGACAGAAATTCTGTATATTTCGACCACTATCTGTGGTCCTCTTCAGCAGAATGAAGAGCACCACAGATAGTGGTCGAAATATACAGATTTTCTGTCCTTGTCTCATTCTCCGACAGTGAGTCAATAAGTCTCATGGTATCACTACTCTTTGGTATTTCGAGTACGTTACTCAGTAGGTCCGTTTTCGCTAAAGAGGCGCTGTTATCTGTGAGTTTTGAATTTGAAAATAACGAAGAATAACTGTGAAAGTAGATTAGAAATACGTGCGTATTACATGTACCAAAAGGACCTTTGTTCTTTATAAGGAGGTTTGAGTGGCTGAGTCAAAGTCATACACTATCCAAACACTCATTTGTTGTCCCCACCATCTTAGATCTTCGCTGATGTAAGGTCATCCCTGTCCCCCGGCCCACTACTCGGGTCGGAGACAATGCAGCAAAACACAGCGCATCCACAGCAGGACTCGAGAGCCGAAGCTGGTTCACCCCCACAGCCTCATGACATGGCCACCTCCTCACCATATCCACCCGAGAAAACAAGGAACAGACAAAATGAAATCCCTTCAGGTATCGTCATATTCTTGTCTGCACAAAATCACTCTCCATCCACGCATATCTCTCGCCTCTCCCTCCTCCCTGCTCGACAGGTATTCCTCTTGTATTCAATCCCACTTTCACCCCCTCTATCCACCTCACCTTCGGTCTGTCCTTCAAGATCCCTCCGTCCACTTCTGTCGTCCCATTCTCGGGTAGGGGAGGATAGGAGAGGATAAGATAGGATAGGTGATAGTATAGGATAGGATAGAGAAGCTAGTTAAAAATCACACGATGGAATATGAAGAGATGGACAGGTCGATGAGAAGCCAGATAGGTGGCTAATTAAATCGACTTTTATTTCCGGAACTAAAAAAGAAAGAAAAAAGAATAATAAGCCTTAATAAGACAGTGATTGAAGTGTGCATATCTTCGAGATAAAACGCAAGATTTATAGTTTTAAAGGAAATTCATCAATTCTAGACTCGTACGTTTAAAAACATTTGTAAACAAAAACCGTGACTTGTCTTCCAAAGACGAGAGAGATCTCATTATCCACAGGAGAGAAGAGTGGCATATTTTCCGAAGACAAGAGAGCTCTCATTACCCGCACGAATGAGACTGAAGAGAAAAAGAGGAAGAAACATCAGAAGCCAAAGCCACGCAACACGAAGAAGGACACGAGCCTAGGACCGAGAGGAAACTTCGAGCGCCTCGTGAGCCGGGTTGCCGGGGGGAGGAAAAGACGGAAAACATCCTGATAATCCAGCCACACGTTAATAAACTATTGTCGCCCGCTAAAAGCCGCGAAGAAAAATCTCCCAAAAAGTTTTCCCGGCCCCCCGACGACCAACTTAGACTTGGGACGTGCTTGTGGTCCTGCGCATGGAAATTGTGCGTGTAGCAAGCAAGCAAGCAAGCGCGAGCGTACACACACGCGCGCGCGCACACATACAAATACAATCAGTGCACATGTCCATGTATCCTCACACACACACACACACACACCTCGTGGCGCTGTGGTTAGAGTTCTCGCCTGCCACTACGGCGGCCCGGGTTCGACTCCCGCCCAGGGCTGAAATAATTTCAGTATCGCTGCGCTGCGGGGTGTTACTCCAACTCTCGTGGGCGGGGAGTTGGGGATGTGTGTGCGTGTAAGGTCACAGTATTACCCATAGATCGGTCATACGAGCTCTGAGCTCTCATCCGGGAGGTTAACTGTCGATCACGAGTCCAACACGTGATCCAAGACCATGGTGAATCACACACACACACACACACACACACACACACACACACACACACACACACACACACACATACACATACAAACAATCATACATACATGTCCAAACGTGCACATATCCATACATCCTCGCACACACACACACACACACACACACACACACACACACACACACACACACACACACACACACACACACAGTCATATAACTGGAAATAATCTTAATATAAATGAATTGCGTGTAGGATGAACAAGATATCTTGACTTTTTTTTACCAAGGCACTGCGTTGAAATAAGGAAGATAATTCTAACACTATTCATCTAACAAGTGCTTCGTTCTGATGCATCTATGGCCCGGCTA
>NC_134793.1:24414278-24416778 GCF_046742065.1 Oratosquilla oratoria | reverse complement strand
ACACACACACACAACTCCCCGCCTACGAGAGTTGGAGTAACAACCCGCAGCGCAGCGATACTGAAATTATTTCAGCCCTCGACGGGATTCGAACCAGGACCGAAGAAGTGGCAGCCGGGAATTCTAACCGCTGCGCCACGAGATGCATGCGTATGTGTGTGTGTGTGTGTGTGTGTGTGTGTGTGTGTGTGTGTGTGTGTGTGTGTGTGTGTGTGTGTGTGTGTGTGTGTGTGTGTGTGTTTATTTTGTTAAGAGAAATTCTCAACGTTATAAAGTATATTTACTTAAGAGCTCTGAAAACCTGTAGCCCCCAATACTTAGACATAGAAAAAAACACCATAAATTATCAACTACAAAATTTAGGTTACCCACTCTAGTTTTCAACTAAAGCTTTCAGTCAAGCCAAATCTAGTTTTTATACATCGTCTTCTCGGAACCAGTTTTCTTGAAACAAAAGAAAAATCTAATTATTCCATACAATGACTCCGATTATCTTCTTCCCAACGATAATAAGATCACGTATAATTATCCCTAACAGCATTAAAAAGAAATTAAAATGTCCATCAAAGATCTAAAGAGATTAGCAGCCCAGGCGTCTATGAAATACCATACCAAGACTGCTCTAAGGTTTTCTGTGGACAAACGGGAGAGAAGCCTTCCCACCAGGAGCACACACACACACACACACACACACACACACACACACACACACACACACACACACACACACACACACACACACACACACACAAAATCTATTTAGGACATCCAAGAAACTTCGATGGTATTCCTCCATACCGCTGAATTAAATTACCGCATGGACTGGGACGAAGCCCACATAATCTATAAATCACATTGTAATTACAGAAGAAATTTTGTCGAGTCCCTCCTGATCAAACTTCTTAATTTTAACACATTAAAAGGGCAATGGTCACCGACACCATCACTACTAATTATGCCGAAAAACACAAGGAAAATAACAGAAATGAGACCGAGCGCTTTCGTCTATTTAGACATTTTCAAGGTGTCTTGAAAATGTCTAAATAGACGAAAGCGCTCGATCTCATTTCTGTTATTTTACTTGTGGTTTTTCTGTATATATACAGTGTATATATATATATATATATATATATATATATATATATATATATATATATATATATATATATATATATATATATATATATATATATAAGATGTACGGAGCAGCTTCTGCTGCTCCTTACATCTTCAATACATAACCGAATATTTTTTCCTTTTCCCACACATTTCTTCCTCATACGTCTCTCTCCCTTTGTAAGAAACCTTTTCATTATTCTTCTTTTGCTTTTCTCTCTGTTTCACCCTGATCCTTTGTCCACACTTTTTACCCTTTTCCTCCTCAATTCACGATTTCATTACCGTTTCTGCTTCTATTTTTGTCAGTCATGCATCATGCAATGTTTTAGTTTCCACCACTAAGTCATCCTGAGATCTTTCGCGTGTTTCTTTCGTTGTAGTTCCACCCACAAGTCCTTCTCTTGTTTTCTTCCCCGCGCCGCACCATCGCTCAGAAGTGTCCTTCAGTCGTCTCGACTTCTCGCCCACAGAAGATTTTGGATCCGGCTTCTCCACAAACTTTTTACCTCTCATTATAAGTTCTTCCTCAAAACATTTTTTGAAATAACACTTTTCCAATTCTTTTTTTTTTTTTATTCTTTTGTGTCCTCAAAAACGTGGTTGTTTCTTCTCACGCCATTCTCATTATAAGTTCTTCCTAATTTTTTTTTTTTTAATAACACGTTTCCAATCCTTTTTATTCTTTTGTGTTATCAAAACGTGGCTGTTTCTTCGCACACCATTCCCTCCTATTCTCGCGTACATGTCCACCACTTCTGTCCTCTTACCCTCTTTGGACACGAAAAAAGTAAATATAAAAATGGAGGAGACTAGGCAGTTCCATGTCTATTACCACCTATCATCCCCATCCAAAATCTATTTGATCTTCTATTTAAACAAAAATATTTTCAGCACTCACAACTTTGTTAGCTTTCGGTTCTGACTTTCTGACGATACTTTGTCATTATAAAGTTCATTCTTTGGTGTATAGGAGTTTCTAATCAGTTGAATAAAATCGCCTGGCGACAGGCATAATAAAATAGTTAAATAACGTTACTCGTAACTCTCACAGATTCTAATCCTTCAGAGTTTAAGAGGGAAATATCCCAAAACTAGTTTACTAACAGAATAGTTGACAAATGGAATAGATCTAGTAACCATGTAGTGAGCACTGAAAATATGGGCTGTTTTAAAAGATGTGATAACTTTATGGATGAGAATGATAGGTAGTAAAGGATATGGAACTGCCTAGTGTATGTCTTATGGTCTCCTGCACTCCCCTCCATTCTTATGCTCTAATGTTCTTATGAAAGTACCAGACGATTTTACTCAGGTGAGGGGAGTTTTCCTTTAGAAGATTACACTATCTCTACTTCGTGTCAGTAAATAATATATGTTTCCC
>NC_134793.1:24399278-24409278 GCF_046742065.1 Oratosquilla oratoria | reverse complement strand
CTATGCCGAGGTTTCTCCCCTTTTACATGAATAGAATAATCTCAATATAGTCGGAATAAAATAGCGAAAGTGTAACACGAAATAAGAATATTATATATATATATATATATATATATATATATATATATATATATATATATTGAAAAATGGAAGACAAATGAGTGGAAGGGTGGTGAGTTAAACACAGAGAACAGTTGGAGTTTTATTCACTGACGTTTCGTCCTTACCAGGACATTCTCAAAGTACATACATTTTCAGAAAATTAACAGCTTATATAACCCATCCTTGCCGAGTTCCCCTCCCTCTATCATCCGTCCTCTACCCTTTTTTCATGTGACTCCGACCATGTCACTTCTCCCTCCGTTCTCAATTGTCCTTTTTACCTCCTTGATAATCAGAGTACTTACCGCTCCTGCTAATTTTATAAACCCTTCCCTATGGTTGATGCAGGAGCGGTAAGTACTCTGATTATCAAGGAGGTAAAAAAGACAATTGAGAACGGAGGGAGAAGTGACATGGTCGGAGTCACATGAAAAAAGGGTAGAGGACGGATGATAGAGGGAGGGGAACTCGGCAAGGATGGGTTATATAAGCTGTTAATTTTCTGAAAATGTATGTACTTTGAGAATGTCCTGGTAAGGACGAAACGTCAGTGAATAAAACTCCAACTGTTCTCTGTGTTTAACTCACCACCCTTCCACTCATATATATATATATATATATAATATTATATATATATATATATATCAGTGTATTTGGGCAGGAGTTTTTCTCTAATGCATATATCATTAAAAGTGATGGCTAGTTTTCCATTAATTATTTTCTATAAGTATTTTCCATATACCTTATTATAGATTTATGTTCCTTAGAAAGGAAATTTATGACTTGGCTGTATGTAGTCATATTAGCTAGATCGCGATTTCGGGTTCTAAGTTTTATACTAAGCCTTCAAACTGGCTAATCATACTAGGGGAGGTCATCCGGTATTTCGGGCAGTGACGAAATGTCACGTGCACTAGGAGAGCCTCCGGGTGCGTGTTGTGGCGGAATTTTGTCTCGTGTTTACACTGGTGGTGTTTTGTCCCATATTGGCGTTTGTGGTGTTATGTCTCATGTTTGGATTTGCACCAGTTTGTCTCATGCTTGGGAGGGCTCTAAGGTCGTCTGCTTGTTTATTTAGATCTGGGCTTAACTCCTTAATATATAATGCTTCTAAAATTGGGAGCCGTCTATCGTCAGTACATAAATCCAAAATTTCAGTGTTTTCCTCTAGGTTCTCTCTTGATAGTGTTATGCCATGTGCTTCTTTTAAGTGGTTTTTAGGGGCTCCAGATGTCAGGTGATAAGAGAGGCGACGGGACAACCTCATTGTAGTCATGCCAATATAGGTGGATGGGAGGGCTGCACAGTTCCCTCGTGTACATGTGAACCCATAAATGACATGGGATTTCTAAAGTTCCCTTTTCTCTTGTTGGGGGCTGTTTCTAATAAGGAGGCTAGTTTTCTTAGTTTTATAATAAGGTATATGGAAAATACATATAAAAAATAATTCATGCAAAACTAGCCATCACTTTTAATGATATATATATATATATATATATATATATATATATATATATATATATATGTATAATATATATATCATATATATATACACACACATATATATATATATATATATATATATATATATATATATATATATCCTAAATATATGACTGCCTCCGTTTCCTGAATCGTCAATTCCATTACTGTGTACTTCTATTTTCTTTTCTTTTCTTTTTTTCTTTTTTTTTCGTATATATTTGGTGAAAAAAAACTGTGCGGAGTCATTATTACTTCCGCTTTCCTCTTTTTATGCTGGCATATCCATTCCTCGCTTTTCAAGATTTCTTTTGATCCTTTTTCGCTCGTTATCGGAAACCTAATTTCCTCAATTCCCTCTAATCCTTCTATCGCCTCCCTCCAGCTTCTTTCCTCTCGATGTGTCTCCACCATTACTTCTCTTCCAGTTCTAAACCTTTTTACCTAAAACTTTTTACATAAACCTTTTTACCTAAACCTTTTTACCTAAACCTTTTTACCTAAACATTTTTATCTAAACCCTTTTTACCTAAACCTTTTAACCTAAACCTTTTTCCCTAAACCTTTTTACCTAAACCTTTTTACCTAAACATTTTACCTAAACCTTTTTACCTAAACCTTTTTACCTAAACCTTTTTACCTAAACCTTTTTACCTAAACCTTTTTACCTAAACCATTTTACCTAAACCATTTTACTTAAACATTTTTACCTCAACAAACATTTTTATCTCAACAAACATTTCTACCTAAACCTTTTTACCTAAACCTTTTTACCAAAACCTTTTTACCTAAACCTTTTTATCTAAACCTTTTTACCTTCGTCTTTGACCGTTTCCCCAAACGACTATATCATCTTCCTAACCTTTATCTTCTATTCACCATCAAGATTTCACTTCATTCTTTCTCCTTCCTGTCCCCAATCACCTATCCAGGGGGTTCATATTTATCGCCCTTCTTTTTCTACTTATTGTATAATTAAAGAAAAAATTTGCTATGCACAGAATACGTGCAAATCAGACTTTAACTACAGAAATAATACATTCCTTTTATTCATGGTGATCTCTACACAAAACTTCATAAGCCGATATGATTTTTTATTTGTTTAATGTCCTTCCTATCACGCCCTCCCCTGTCCCCTTTCCACTATTCTCTTTCGTGTCATCAACCATGGCTCCATCAACCATGAGTGCCCAACCCATCAACCGGTCGTCCATTCTCCCACTTTTACGATTATGCAAACCTCCCAAAATAGATCATCTTCCTCTTCCTTGTCGCTTCTTTGTGGTAGTCACGTATTTTTTGTGTGTCAAAGAATGGCAAAAATAAGATTAGATATAATATATGAATGTGTGTGTGTGCGTGTGCGTGTGTGCGTGTGCGTGTGTGTGTGCGCGCGTAAGACTCTGGAAAATCTAATATGGCGTGATTTCTCCTTCCTCCTCCCTTTTCTTCTCTTCTTCCTCCTCTTCCTCGTCCTTTTCTTCTTCCCCGTGGACAGGGTGTTCCATCGGGAACTTGAAGCTGTACAATCCTCAGTTTGATTTTCTGAAGAGGTATGAAACCAATTTGTCAATCTGACTGAAACGCATGTATCATAAGTCGCCCTGAAATCGAGAGTACTCAAAAAAATGGCCCAAATGTCTACCGGGAAATTCCTTTCCAAGCTTCCTTTGACGGCCAAGGATCTTCTCTCTTTTCTCTTTTCTTTTCTCTTTTATCATACCTCTTTTTCAATACTAAACCCAAGTCGGAGCAAAAAAAAAAAAAAAATCTGGAAACGGGGAGTCCATATATTTCGACCGTAAGCTACAGTCCTCCTCAGTAGTGGAAGCGGACTGTAGCTTACAGTCGAAATATATAGACTCCCCGTTTCCAGTATTTTCTTCTGCTCCGACTTGGGTTTAGTTTTTGCTTTACAAATGTGCTTTTTTCAACAATGACACCTGTTCCACCTCTTTAGAAACACGTGTTCAGAACACACGACTTACATGTTCCACGAAGGTCCCATTTCGTATAGTTCATTTAACGCTACGTTCAGAACATTGCACGCGTTAGAAACGATGACAACTCCAACGCCATGATCCGCCTAGCTCTGCCTGTTTTGTCTCCTCTCTCCTCTCTCGTGAACAAAACGCGCCATCTCACCCGAACTGAGCGATTACACACAACAATATACTCGTAGAAACCAAAGCCACGCCTTCCCTCCTTCCTTCCTTCCTTCTTCCTTCCTTCCTTCCTTCTTTCCTTCCTTCTTCCTTCCTTTCTTCCTTCCTTACTTCCTTCTTTCCTTTCTTCCTTCCTTCCTTCCTTCCTTCTTTCTTCCTTCCTTTCTTCCTTCCTTCCTTTCTTTTTTCTTTCCTTCCTTCCTTCTTTCTTTCCTTCCTTCCTTCCTTCCCTTCCTCACTCCCCCTACCTCCCTCTCTCCCTCTCTCTCTCCATCACTCACTCCTTCACTTCCTCCATCACTCCTTCCCTCCCTCTCTCCGTTCCTCCCTCCTCCTCCCACCCCTCCCTCACTCACTCCCGCTGGGCGGACTGCATCAAAGCTCCCATGAACACGACAACCAAATTCGTAATCCTTCCAACTCTCTATTAATCTATCACTCTATCTCTATCTGTATATCTATATCTATATATCTATATCTATCTATATATTACAAAGGCAAAGGATTACAAAGGCGGAGCATGCTGACAGGAGACCTTTTGGTCCATATCTAGGTCGGATATATATATATATATATATATATATATATATATATATATATATATATATATATATTCTCTATTTCCATCTCTGCTTCTATCTCCATCTCTGTCTCAATCTCTATCTGTCACTATATGTATATGTATGTGTGTGTGTGAGAGAGAGAGAGAGAGAGAGAGAGGGGGGGGGAGGGAGAGGAGGACAGGGAGAGGAGGATAGGGAGAGGAGGACAGGGTGAGGGAGAGTGGGGAGGGAGATATTAACGTATAGAAAACATTGGAAGAGACGACAAGCCAATGGACGTAGCAGAGGTCAGGAAAGAGCAATGTCGTTCCTCTTTTGTAGTGCTGGTAATCCAATTCAAAATGGTTTCCCGCGTTGTCATTTCTTTCTCAAGTTCACCACAAAAGGACTTCGTCGTGTTTCGGGAAGCTTTGAGGCTAAGAGTGGGTGTATGGGAGCCAACGACCATCACCCCCTCCCCAATTGGGGGAGGGGGGGAAAGAAATATCGATAATGAGGAAAAAATAAAATGGCCACAATAACAGCGGAGGTGAAGACATTCGTCATAATAACTGGGAGGAGGGAGGAGGAGGTGGAAGAAGAGGAGGAGGTGGAAGAGGAAGAGGAGGTGAAAAGTAGGAAAAGGAGGAGGAGGAGGATAAGGATAAGGAGGAGGACGAGGAGGAGAGGGATGAGGTGGAGGACGAGGTGAAAAGGAGGAAGAGGAGAAGGATAAGGAAGAGACAAGGAGGATACGGATGAGATGAGGAGGAGGGCGATGAGGATGAAGACGAGGAGGAGAGGGATAAGGAGGAGGACGAAGAGGAGGACAAGAATGAGGACAAGGAGAAAAAGGAGAATGAAGATAAGGAGGAGGAGGAGGAAAACTGGTTCTTGAATCAATTTGTGTCACAAGACTTCCGTGCTCAACACCGTATAAGAACTGTACCTCCACCACTTCCTCCTCCTTCTCCTCTTCCTCCTCCTCCTCCTCCTCTCCCTCCTCCTCCTCCTCTTCTTCCTCCTCCTCCTCCTCCTCCTCTTCCTCCTCCTTCCACCCCTCCCGTCCCCTCTGGTACACCAAAACCCTTCAGGGTCGCTCATTCCACACAGACTGTAATCAAGGATGTATGCCTTCACGACAGCCCCCACAGGGGATCCTGCCCCTGTCCCCCCCGTCCCCATCGCCCCCCCCCCACCTCACCCGTTCCCTCCCGGCTCGGATCACCCTTCACGGCGCCACCCTAATTGCCTCGTATGCATAATGGCCTCCCCCACCACCCACACCCCCACCCCCACACCATCCTCCATTCCTGCCTGTGAGCAACTTAAATCTCACTTAATATATATATATATATATATCATTTCTCTTTTCATTACTGTCTTTCTTTTACATTTCTTTCTAGTTCCTCTCTTAGTCACGCGCGCTACATGCATTTCTCACCTAGTTGCGAGCTCCTTCCTTTTATCTTCCCTTTCCCCTTTCTCTCTTTCTCTTTCTTTTTACTCTTTTTAGTTTATTTTTACTCGTCTTTATTTTACGTTTGATCAATACATGCATTGCCATTTCGCCACCGCCCTAGGCCCGCGTCCCCTCCTGGTTCTCTCTTGTTTGCTTAGGAATTAACCCAAAGCTCCCCCCCAATCTCACCGAAGTAAAAAAAAAAAAAGAAAAAAAAATGCACATGTCTGTTTTTCCTCGCCTCTCCTCTGCCACGCCCCTTTCCCTTCCCGTCGTCAGTCTCTTTACAACCTTCTAGTCTTCCAGAGCCTTCCAGAGTCTTTCAGAGTCTCCCAGAGTCTTCCGAAGTCTCTCGAAGTCTCCCGAAGTCTCCCGAAGTCTCACAATCTCTCTCAAAGTCCCTCAAGTCTTCCAAATGCTCTCTGAGTCTTCAGACGTCCTCTGACACCCCACGAAGTCCCTTCAAGTCCTTCTAAGTCCTCCGAAGTTCCTCGACGTCTCCCAAAGTCTCCTGAAGTCTTGCAAGCTCTTCCGAAGTCTTACAATTGCTCTCAAAGTCTCTTAAGTCTCACAAATGCTCTCAGAGTCCTCAAGCCTCCTGTGACACCCACGAAGTCTCTTAAACGCTCTTTAGAACCTTCGAGTCTCTCAAAGTCTTCCGAAATCTCCCGGAGTCTCACAATCTCTTTCAAAGTCTCTTATGTCTCACAAATGCTCTCAGAGTCCTCAGGCGTCCTGTGACACCCACGAAGTCTCTTGAACACTCTCGAAGTACCAGAAGTCTCCCAAATGCTCTCTGAGTCTTCCGACGTCCTCTGACGCCCCACGAAGTCTCTTAAATGCTCTCAAAGTACCCCAAGTCTCCCAAATGCTCTCTGAGTCTTCCGACATCCTCTGACGCCCCACGAAGTCCCACGAAGTCCTCCGAAGTTCCTCGAAGGCATGCTCGCACCGAACTGCCCCGCCCCTCGAACGTGACCAGGAGCTGGGGGGGGGGGGGAGGCGAGCGAGGTGCTCGATACTGACATGGTGGGAGCAACAAGGGAGGGGGTGGGGGGGAAGGAAAGTGGGAGCGGCTGCGTCGAGGGTGGGAGGGACCCGTGTAGCGATCCCTCCCCCTCTCCCCCTCCCCCCCATCCTTCCCATTGCACTCCCTTATTACCAAAGTTCCTTTTCGCAAAATATATAGAAAGGTTATCTTTTTCTCTTTTTCCCTCTTTTTTTCTCTTCTTTTAGAGATTCCTTTTCCTCTCCTTCCTTATCTTCTTCCCGCTCCACCTCATCACCTTCCTCTTCCTAACCCTTCTTCTTTCCTTTTCCTCCTCTTTCTCCTTCTCTCCTCCTTCTTTGTCCTCCTCCTCCTGCTTCACCTCATCACCTTCCTCCTCTTTCTCCTCCTCCTCCTCCTCTTCTCCACTTTTCCTGTTCCACCTCGTTCTGCTCCCTCCGCCTCCTCCCATTTCTACCCCTTTTTGACTGTTCTCTCTCTCTTTCTCTCTCTCTCTCTCTCTCTCTCTCTCTCTCTCTCTCTCTCTCTCTCTCTCTCTCTCTCTCTCTCTCTCTCTCTCTCTCTCTCTCTCTCTCTCTCTCTCTCTCTCTCTCTCTCCATCTTCTCTCTCCCTCCCCATCTTTTCTTTGTACAGCAGAAGGGTCAACTGGAACTGGAGTACCCAAAGGCGAGGCGTAAATTCTTGTGCCGAACAAGGTTAACTGGAGGAGGAGGCACACGCGATGGACGAGGAAGAAGAAGAGCGAGACGGCCAATGACCTTTGTCCATGATCGACCAGACACGAAAATCCCTTTATTAGACAATCCAACACCGTTCTTTTGTCGACAAACATTTTTTCCTTCTCCGTCACCCCTCGGGTGAGGAAGAGGTTCAAGTTTTCTTCGTCAATTTTCCTCACTTTGCTCTAGAGCGACGTTTGTTCTTCTTTTCTGTCTGCGGACACCAGACTAGCTCAGTCAAACGCCAAAGTCTCAGTGCTTCATTTTGACGTCAAGGGTCGAGTGACGGGACCTCTGAGGGGAGTGAGGGAGGGGGTAAATGAGTGAGGGAGGGAGGGAGGACAGGAGGGAGGGAGGTAGGGGAGGAGTGAGGAAGAGAGAGAGAGAGAGAGAGAGAGAGCGCGCAGCGGAGGAGGAAGAGAAGAGGGACAGGGGGAGGTATCGTTTGTCCAGAGAGTTCGAAGTTTTCCCATTTAATTCTCAAGAATTGACTGTTGAAGTCGGACACCCAAGAATCTCCTCTTCCCTCTTCTTCTTAACCCCCCTCTCCCCTCCCCTTCACCCCTTCACCCCTCACCCCCCACTCTTTCCTTTTCTCCCGATACTACCCAACACTTTCCCTCCTTCTCTCTCTCTCTCTATCTCTCTCTCTCTCTCTCTCTCTCTCTCTCTCTCTCTCTCTCTCTCTCTCTCTCTCTCTCTCTCTCTCTCTCTCTCTCTCTCTCTCACACACACACACACACACACACACACACACACACACACACACACACACACACACACACACACTCTATCTATCTATCCCTCTATCTCTCTCTATCTCTATCTATCTCATACACACACACACGCACACACACTATCTATCTATCCCTCTATCTCTCTCTCTCTCTCTATCTCTCTCTATCTCTCTCTATCTCTCTCTATCTCTATCTATCTCATACACACACACACGCACTCTCTTTCGCTCTCTCTCACAATCTTTCACTCTTCTCTCACTCTCTCACTCTCTCACTCCCCCCCCCTCCCACCCGCCTCCACGTCCTCGATCTCACTTCGCTATTCTGATTGTGGGGCGACTCTGCCAGGTTCGTGACAATTGTTTGTGTTTACGAACGCCAGACTCGAAAGTTACTATCAGGACACGGAGCGCCACCAGACGAGGCACTCGCGTCGCGACCACAGAGCCAACTTCGCCACCGAAGTTGTAATGATCTTAATGGATGACAACGAGCCCCGGCTAACAAACAGTCAAGATCTTATGACCGAATGTTGATTCACGGTCGCGTTCCTTTGATTTGTAATCCTCAACTTGTGCAATCATCCGCGGGATGACCCAATTATTGACATTTCAATTTGTTTGTTCATGTTCGACAAAGATGGTGTGCTTTAGTAAACGACATACTTAGTAATAAGTTTTTGCTCTCTGAATACAATTAAGTTCACAGAATTTCTCTGTCACCGTTAGTTATTTTCTGACATGCTCACATATTACTGTCAATGCACTGCGAAGCATTTGTAATAAAGAAACTATTTTCGTTGTTTCTGAAGAGCGCAATAGCTTCTTTTTGAAAGAATCCTTCTAGAGAATTGAGTCAACAAACTTCTGTAGAAACATGGCTAGACTAGTATATATGTACATGTTTAAGTATATGTATACATATATATGCATACGTATATGTATACTCGTACATACATATATGCATACGTATATATACGTACGTACATATATGTGTATACGTACTATATATGCATATATATATATATATAATATATATATATACATATATTATACAGTATGTAGATCTATGTGTTTATGTATATATGTGTATGTATATGTATATGTATATATATATGTATATGTACATGTATATGTATAGGTACAGTTTGCTGTAGCGTGGGGCCCTCATGTGCAATTGAGTTACGTGCTAATTGAGTTTCTGATGTATGTACAATATATTTGTTGGCGTTATCAAATACCAGGGCTGCTGTATGCAGATGGAGGGGTGGGAGGGGAGGGGGAGAGGGGGAGAAGGGGATTCAGGCTTGATCGAGGCCACAACAGACCCATTACCCCAGTCTGACCCGAATGTTGCCCCAAACACACGCACTCTACTGAAAGGATTTATGTTTTCACCTCTGTGTTGTTGTTTTTATTATTTTGTTATTGTTATCGTTGTTGTTATTGTTGCTGCTGTCGTTATTGCTGTTACTGTCGTTGTTGTTGTTACTGTTGCTGTTTTGTTGTTGCTTTTATTACTTTGTTATTGTTGTCGTCGTTGTTGTTGCTGTCGTTGTCGTCGTTGTTGTTGTTTTTGTTGTTGCTTTTGTTATTTTGTTATTGTTATCGTTGTTGTTATTATTGCTGCTGTCGTTATTGTTGTTACTGTCGTTGTTGTTGTTACTGTTGCTGTTTTGCTGTTTTTATTGTTTTGTTATTGTTGTCGTTGTTGTTGTCGTCGTTGTTGTTGCTTTTGTTGTTTTTGTTGTTTTTGTTGTTACTGTCGTTGTTATTGTCGTT
>NC_134793.1:24391778-24394278 GCF_046742065.1 Oratosquilla oratoria | reverse complement strand
CACTTAAAAAGAGTCCAGTTCACCTGTTCTCCGACCGCATCGAGACCTGCACTCCATCAGTCCATCCTGGGGTGCCTTGGCCCTGCTCTGCTCTCTCGTCAGAGCTGTCGTAGTTCTTCAGGCGTAGGTGACTGGAGTAATTGAGCTCAGGTCTTTCAGTGACTGGTTTGATTATTAATTTGTTGAATATTTCATGTAAAGTTATCAAGCAATTGTTTGTTTTCTTTGTTTTCCCGGAAGCTTTTAAGCCTTTCAAAAATAAATAAGTGAATAAATAAGTAAATAGGTAAATAAATAGATAAATGAATGAATAAATCAGTGAATAATGAATAAATAGAGTCATAAATAAGTGAGTAGGTGAACAAATAAACCATTAGATAAATGAGCAAATAAATGATGCATAAATAGATAGAAAATAAATAGAAAATAAAGAAAGGGAAAAAGTATATTTGGAGCAAGATTTTCAAGAATGTACTAAGTTAATCCGTCTAATAACTTCAAAAACTACAAAATAAACAAAACAAATAAATGAAATTAATAAAATATAAAATTAAAAAAAAATATTTACCATTGGTACGTACAGACGGCCAGGGAAACCAGGATGTGGGCGCCCTTGCTGTCGTTGATTCACAGTGTCGCCGCCAGGTGGCTGATGGGGGTCACCCGCATCGAAGTTGCCAAATAGCGAATTTCTGGCCTAAGGTTGTCTAATCTATGACCTTCGTGTCCTCATCTCATGTCATAATGTCAATTACGCTCTTATTTCTAAAAAAAAATCTCAGTCTTCTTCATCTCCACGATGTCCCCCTCTACCCCCACCCCCAACCAAAAATTAGTCTCTCCCAAATCCCCCCCCCCCTCCCGTTGTCCTTTGCGGTTCACTTCGGCCTACATCCCTCCCCCTCTCCTTTTGCGTCCCTTCCTCCCCCCACTCCTGCCTCCACCCCTCCCCCTCCCCCTCCCCATCCAGTCTTTTTTCGCGCCTCTCCCCCGAGTGCCGGTTGCCAGCTGCTCGATGCCTCAGAATCCTCGGGTTCGGTCTGGTGAAAGAGATCAGGCAATAACACCACCGCTGGATTCCACCCATTCTTAGGGGTCGGAATACCGGAATACCGAAAGGAAGCGAAGCAGGAGGAGGAGGAGGGGGGGAGGGGGAGTACGAGGAGGGAGAGAAGAAGGAGGAGGAGGGGGAGAGGAGGAGGAGGGGGAGGAGGGGGGGAAGAGGAGAACGAGGAGGAGGAGGGGGAAGAGGAGCACAAGGAGGAGGAGGAGGGGGGAGGGGGAGAAGAAGGAGGAGGAGGGGGAGAGGAGGAGGAGGGGGAGGAGGGGGGGAAGAGGAGAACGAGGAGGAGGAGGAGGAGGGGGAAGAGGAGCACAAGGAGGAGGAGGAGGGGGGATGAGGAGAACGAGGAAAAGGAAGAGGAGGAGGGGGAGGAGGAGGGGGAAGAGGAGCACGAGGAGGAGGAGGGGGAAGAGGAACACGAGGAGGAGGAGGGGGAAGAGGAACACTAGGAAGAGGAGGAGGAGGAGGAGAAGAAGGAGGAGGGGGAAGAGGAGAGGAAGTGGAAGGAAGATGAGCGGGAAGAGTGGATGGGACGAGAAGGGAAATTTGAGAAAGGAGGAGAAGGAGGAGAGAAATGAAGGAGGGAAATGAAAGGAGGGAGGGTGGGTGGGGAGAGATGAACAAAAGGGGGAAAGGGGGAAGATTGAAAGGGACGGAAGGGGCAAGTGGAGGGGAGAGGATAGACAGGGGAGGAAATGAAAAGAGAAGAGTGTAGAGGGGAGAGAAGGAGGAGGTTGAGAGGGAAAGGGAGAGAAGTAGGAGAGGAGGAGGAAGCTGAGAGGGAGAGGGAAGGGGAGAGAAGGAGGAGAGGAAAGGTGGAGAGGGAGAGGGAAGAGGAGGGGAGGAGGAGGTGGAGACGGAGAGGGAAGGGAAGAGGAGGAGTAGAGGAGGAGGTGGAGAGGGAGAGGGAAGGGGAGTGGAGGAGTGGAGGAGGAGGTTGAGAGGGAAAGAGAGGGAAGGGGAGAGAAGGAGGAGAGGAGGCTGAGAGGGAGAGGGAAGGGGAGAGAAGAAGGAAAGGAGGAGGTGGAGAGGGAGAGAGAGGGAAGGGGAGAGAAAAGAGGAGGAGGCTGAGAGGGAGAGGGAAGAGGAGAGGAGGAGAAGAGGAGGAGGTTGAGAGGGAGAGAGAGAGAGAAGGGGAGAGAAAAGAGGATGGAAAAAGAAATTAGAAGCGAGCCCATGTTGTGAGACGATGTCGGCCTGGAAACCTCAATCATCTGTGGACGGGACGGGAAAGAAAGAAAGGAAGGAAAAGGAATTGAAATGGAAAGAAATAGAAATTGAAAGGAAGGGAACAATAGAAGGAAGAGAAAGGAGAAAGACCAGCAGGCGACGAGAATAAAGGAGAAGAGAGCAGAGAGAGTCTCTCAGCCGCCTTGCGTCGCTCAGTCTGGAAGTCTATTCCAGACATCTATATCAAAGGGGAAAATATCCGGAAAT
>NC_134793.1:24369278-24386778 GCF_046742065.1 Oratosquilla oratoria | reverse complement strand
TATCTTTCTGGTAGCATGGGGGGACCGAAATTGTACACAGTATTCGAGATGGGGACGGACCAAGGAATCATAGAAGAGGAGGAGGACAAAAGGAAGCAAAGGAAGAGAAAGTGATGGAGAAGTTAAAGAAGAGGAGAAGAGGTGGAGATGAAGGAGAAAGAAAGGGAGAATAGGAGTGTAAATAAATGAGAGAAATCAGGCAGATGGAGCAGGAAAATGAGAGAATGAGAGAGAGAGAGAGAGAGAGAGAGAGAGGGGGGGGGACGAAGCGAGTGGGGATGGTCAGAGGGTGGAAAGATAAAGAAGAAGTGTGCCTTCAAAAAATGTGTAAAAAAAAAAAAAAAAAACACAACAAAGGCCCTTCCTCCCTTTCCTCAACCTTCCTCCTCTCCCTCCCTTCCTCCTTTCTCTCCCTTCCTCAATCATTCTCCTTTCCTCCCTTCCTCAACCTTCCTCCTTCACTCCCATCTCTCCCTCCCTTCATCAATTATTCTCCTTCCCTCTCTCTTTCTCTTCTTTCGTCAATAATTCTAATTTCCTCCCTCTTTCCCTCACTTTCTCAACCTTCCTCCTTTGTTCCCTCACTCCCTCCCTCAATCTTCCTCATTTCCTCCCTCCCTCCCTTCCTTCATCAATTATTCTCCTTTCCTCTCTCTTTCTCTCCCTTCCTCAATAATTCTCCTACCCTTCCTCTCTCCCTACCTTCCTCAATAATTCTCCTTACACCCTCTCTCCCCACCTTCCTCAATCTACCTCATTTCCTTTCTTTTTCCATACCTTTCTTTTCTTTCTCCCCCTCTCCCTCCCTTCCTCAATCATTCTCCTTCCCTCCCTCTTTCCCTTGCTCCCTATCTCTCTCTTTCTCTCCCTCCCTTCCTCAATCTTTCTCCTTCTCTTTCTCTTTCCCTCCCTCTCTCCCTCACTTCCTCAACCTTCCTCCTTTCCTCTCTCTCTACCTCCCTTCCTCAATCATTCTCCTTCACTCCCTCTTTCCCTTGCTCCCTTCCCTCCCTCCCTCCCTCCCTTTGCTCCCTCTTCTCGCTCCGCCCTCTCTCCCTTGCTCCCTTCCCTCCCTCCCTCCCTCCCTCGTTCCCTTGCTCCCTCCCCACGCTCCTCCGTGGCGGCGCGACACCCCACGGCGTGCCGTCCCCTGAAGCCGTCCTGCTCAGAGGCCTCACACCAACTTTACTTCAGTTTTTCCAACAAGACGAAACACATGTCGACAATAAATTGTTTCATTGCTGCTGCATAATGCAACGCTTTTACAGGCGACTACAACAGGGCTGCAGAGAATATAAGAGAACTCTGAAGCAAGAGAAAGAAAAGAAAATATGAATGAGTCATGTTGTTGGTTGTTATATTGTGACTGTGCGTGTGTGTGTCTGTGTGTGATTCGCCATGGTCTTGGATCACGTGTTCGAATCGTGATCGACAGCTATTTCCTTCCCGGAAGAGAGCTCAGAGCTCATATATGACCGATCTATGGGTAATGCTGTGACCTTACATGCACACACACATACACACACACCCAATTCCCCGGCCACGAGAGTTGGAGTAACGACTCGCAGCGCAGCGATACTAAAATCATTTCAGGCCTGGGCGGGATTCGACCTCGGACCGCTGTATCAGCGGTTTCGAACGCTACCACTGCGCCACCGAGTGTGTGTGTGTGTGTGTGTGTGTGTGTGTGTGTGTGTGTGTGTGTGTGTGTGTGTGTGTGTGTGTGTGTGCGTGCGTGTGTGTGTGTGTGTGTGTGTGTGTGTGTGTGTGTGTGTGTGTGTGTGTGTGTGTGTGTGTGTGTGTGTGTGTGTGTGTGTGTGTGTGTGTGTGTGTGTGTGTGTGTGTGTGTGTGTGTGTGTGTGTGTGTGTGTGATTATTTTCTATAGCTGTTATGTGACTATTCACTAATGAAGGTATCATATATTTTCTTTGTGTACGATGAGAGGGACGTGGGGAAGGGGGAGAAGGCAGTAAATTATGAGCATAAGAAAGCTTTAAAAAAAAAGAAAAAAAAAAGTCATCAGGACGAGAAACTGGCGAAAGGGAAGGTAAATAAGGGAGAAAGCAAAGGAGGAAGAATTAAGGGAGAAGAGGACATCAAAATCAGGAGGTGTCGAGAGAGATGTTATATCTAGGAAACGGAATCAGCGAGAGGTGGAAAATCAGTCTTTTTGTGTCTTCCTCAATTCAGCAATACGTTTGCCCTTCCCTGCACGCGCCATCCATTTCATCTCCACCTTTCAATCTTTCCTAACCATCTGCTTCTGTTTGGAAACCATCTCCCCTCGCGCCACCTGCGTCCCTGTCCAGCCGGTGCTTGAACCAAGCACCCAAGTACCAGTTGCACCATTGCTCACCAGGTCTCAGATACCTCTTCCCAAGCCTCCCACCTACACCTCTTTTCATAATTATCCTCAGATATTTCATTAATGCTGATAAATGATGAGGCTCACACGCTTGAGCGCGCGCACATGCACACAAGGATTCCCACAACAAATTGCATGTTTATTAGAAGAAGGGAAAGGGCATAAAGACTGGAGAAGTAGCAATGTGGTTCCAATTCATAAAGGAGACAACGAGAAGTAATCTTTGAATTACAGACCAGCGTTCGGGAATTGTAAAAGACAAAATGACAAAATATGTGAAGGAAATGAAGATTTATGCCGATAACGAATATGGATTCAGAAAAGAAAGGTCATGTATAATACATTTCTTAATATTTTATTCAAGAATGATCGAGAATCTTTTACGTCTCCAGAGCCCTCCTTCAAATTATTTCTTCCTGCTCTTTTCTCCTCTTTAGATTTTTTCTCTCTAACCTACCCTCCTCTCTCCTTTCCTCTCTTCTTTTCCCTCGAACTCTTTGTTCCCTTCCTGGCTTCAACTCCAACAGTCTTCTTTGTCGTTTCTTCTTTTCACCGAGCCTTATCTTCTTATTGCTGGATTTCTGTCATATTTTGCACTGCTGCCTTCGGTGTAATTATTGTGAGAAATAGGGAGACAAAGGGGCGAGTAGAGAAAGGAGAAAACGAGCAGCAAAACTGATTGAAAGGAAGAAGGAAACAAATACGATTTATGAGAAAATAAAAGAAACGGAACGTGAAAAAGTGGAGCCAAAGAACAAGAAAAAGAAGAAGGGGGAGGTAAAATGCGAAAGCGGAGAGAGAAGTATGAAAGGGTTAAGCTCCTCTCTCTCTCTCTCTCTCTCTCTCTCTCTCTCTCTCTCTCTCTCTCTCTCTCTCTCTCTCTCTCTCTCTCTCTCTCTCTCTCTCTCTCTCTCTCTCTCTCTCTCTCTCTCTTTCTTTCTTTCTTTACTGCCTCTAGCTCTTTTTTCTGCTTCTAAATTCTTTTATTTGTTTTTCCTATACTTCTTCCTATTCTTTTTTCTCTTCTTCCTCTTTTCTTTCTTTTCTTCTTCGTCTTCTTTCGCTTCTCTTTTTTCTTCTGCCTGCTTCTTCCTTCTTCCCCCAATTTTTCATAACTTCCTTCTTAGCCTTAATCTTTTTCATCGCCATTCCCTGTTACCTCTTTATTGAAATTCTTACCCCATTCTTTTATATATTCTTTCCTTACCTAAATCTGCGGGCCATCCCCGCCAGCCTGTACGTCCTTCTGGACACCGTTAGTCACAAGCAGCATTAGCAGGCAGAAAGGAACGAGATCTTTGCCTTGTGAAAGCAAAATATGTTCCAGGCCACCTTCCCCTCTCCCCTCCCCACCTCTGTCCCCCTCCTAACTCTCCACCACCACCACCACCACCACCACCGCCGCTATCCTAAGTGCGGAGGCTGATACCTTTCCCATACCAATGAGAGAGCTCAACAGATCCTTCTGAGCCCGCGTGAGGGAGATGGTTTGTCTTGTCGCAGTTATTCCTCTTGTGTCAACAAGAAAGGTTCTGCGCCGTGTTTCCGTCCACAAGGACCCGTTGGCAAAGCCTTTTTTGATTAGTTCATCATCCAGTGGAAGATGTTATTGCAATAAGAACTTATGCATCATTAAGGAGATGTCACTGACTCGATTGGCTGAATGTACCATACCACCATGATCTCAGTAGTATATATCGTATGAGAGTGGTATCTACTAGGAGGAACTGTATCATTGTCTCTTATATTAACGCCAGGAAACTCGTGAATACCTTTCCCGAGCTAGGGCAGGATGTCGAAAGAGGTCCCGTTGTCTAAGAACGCCTATCGAAGTGTTTGCTCGCCAGGCGTTGGTTCTCGCAATACCGAGTGTCGAACTCCAATGAATTTGAACGTTACCATCGATATATAATGTGTCCATTGAAACTCATCCATAGCCTTGAGGGGCATGACTCCGCCATGCCAAGGCCTCACGGTCTTTGTACAAGTTTTTGTACAATTGTACTTCAATTAATCCCAAGTAACCCCTCGAATATGTAGTATTACACGGATACAATACAACAGCTGCCGGGTAGTACTGGTATATGATGGAAAGTACTTATACCGGAGATTACTGGTATATGCGAGAGAGTACTTACAAACACCGGATAGTACTGGCATATAAGAATATAGCATAAGAATGATGAAGACTACAAGAGACCATAAGGCCTACACTAGGCAGTTCCATGTCTATTACCACCTGACATATGCGAGAAAGTACTTACACATAGTGATAAGACCTACCGGAGAGGACTTACCGGACACTTCTCCAGCCTGTTTCGCCCGGCCTTCTCTCTAGCGCATGCGCAGAGACCCACGACACGACCCGAGTTTCGACTTCCCTTCTGCCGTCCAAGAGACACCGACTTCGACCTTTTGTCGAACTCGCGCGAAAGAGCTTCTGGCTGTTGGGGGTCTTTGACTTAGATTAGCACAACTTTTCCCCCCGCTGCCTCAAGGATTATTACATACATACACATACATATACCAAAGGCTTTTTCCCCCTTACACGGGGGGTAGCCAAAAAGAAAAAGGCATAGAAACCACTCCCACCCATTCCATTTCCTATATATTCCACTCCCCTCCACCCTCCTCCCTCCCTCTTATCTTGGCACCTCCTGGATGACGGGTCATCCCTGCATCCTGTCCACTGCCCTGGGTCAGAAGCAGTGTCGCATGACACAGCACATCCACAGCAAGGCCGCTTCATAAATTCGGCGACCCCCCCCTCTCCGTCCCCTCATGCAGAAAAGGAGAAGACTGGGATTAGATGGATTATTAGAAGGATTACTAGAAGGGGGAAAATATAACCAAGATTTTATATCTTTACCATAAAGACACCTTCGACGCAGAGCAGCCTAGTTCACCCTTTTTTATTTTGGTTCTGAACACGTGTTTCAACATTACCGAAACCAAGCCGATTTTTTTTTTTTTCAAAAGAGAGAGAATTCTTTGACAGTAAAAAGTCCAGTATTGATTCATTCTTTTTCTGCCACATTCTTCATGTGATTTCATTCAGTGAAAAAACATTGCCAACACTAAAATAATAATTTAAATATGTGTGTGTGTGTGTGTGTGTGTGTGTGTGTGTGTGTGTGTGTGTGTGTGTGTGTGTGTGTGTGTGTGTGTGTGTGTGTGTGTGCGTGTGTGTGCGTGTGCGTGTGTGACCGCGTTTCACTTCGAATATTTCCTCACCATCAAGTAACTTTATTTCCACTAAAGGAGGCAAAAAAGTATCTAACGCCAGGAGGCTCTTACCTCTCACCGAGAACACCACCTTGGCCCTGGGTGCTTGCATACCGAGATCAAACGCCAGCAGCTGTTGGTTTTGAGTTCAGCAAACCGTCCTCTTATCGGACCTCGCGAGGAGATGTGACGCCTCCGTCGCCTTTGAGAGCGGCGACGGTCGAGTGCGTCTTGGGCCAACGATTCGGATTAGGAGAGAGAAAGAGAGGAGCTGCCTGCCAGGGAGAGAGAGAGAGAGAGGGGGAGGCTGAAGTGCTTGGAAAAGGGACTGAAAGAGACACGAGGGAGAGAGGAAAAGAGAGAGAGAGGGAGAGAGAAATAGAAAAAGAGAATGAGAGGGAAAGGGAGAGAGAGAGAGAGAGAGAGAGAGAGAGGGGGGGGGTAGAGTGTGAGGGAGTAAGGCAGAGGTGATGAATGGGGGAAAGAGGTGGAGACGTGGGGTGAAGGAGGATTGGAGGGAGGGAGGGATGTCAAGATAGGGGATGGAAGAAGGGAGAGATATGATGGGGTGAGGGAGAGAGGAAGGGAGGGAGAGGGGGGGTGAAGAAGGGAGGAGGGAGAGAGGATGATAGAATGGTCGAGAGGAAGCGGGAAAGAGGCCGTAAGAGGAAATGAAACAGAGACAACGAAAGGAAAAGAAACGTAGAGGGAAACGTAGGAAGGAAGGCTTAGCGAAGGTTTTAACGAAAATGGAAATCAGAAGATCTGAGGAAGCTTCAATTAAGGAAATGAGTAAACAGAGTTCAGGTTTCCCAGTTATAAAGCAATCTTGGTAATTTGCTTAAACAGGAAATAGATGGAAAATCAAAGAAGATAAGAAGCGAATTGAAAGGAAAAGTTGATTAAGGGGAGGGAAGATTGAACACCAGGAAGGTCGAAAGAATGTATGAAAATACAGAAAGGATTTTGGATTCGTTTATTTTATTTGTTATCTCTACTATTTCATATACAAACAAGGTCCCCGTTAAAATGTTTTACCATTTTGATTCATTGTGATCGTACGTAACAATTTGTGTCATTTTTTATGAGTACCATTATACCCAGTCACGTTCACCTACTTTCGACCGGGTGGGTGTGTGTATATTCAACTCGTTTTGTTTACTACACCGTACACAGGATGATATCTATGCTCGTGGGGTCTCTTTGTTAGCAACGGTTAACTTTGACCTTCAAATGCTCCCTGTTATCTGACTTCTACTCTTTCTCTTGTCCCAATTATTCCACGAATCAATAATTCATAAAGAAACCATTACTTAATGTCCTTCAAACATATGTAGATTACTAGTGAAGAATGTAATACATTTGTAAATTGCAACTGACACCACATGCGGAAGAAAGAAAAATTAGTACTGAAGAGGATTGCAGTTAGCGATCGAAATATGTAGATTTGTTTATTCAATTCCCTCTCCCTTCCGACTGTGGCGTTAGTTGCGATTTCTAGATTAATTTCATCTCATTTGTTCCCTCGGTAAAGAGGTCTTCGTTATCAAACACGTCCACATTTTTAACAACTCTAAACACTGTTCTTAGATCACCTCTCCCTCTTCTCTCCTCCAAAGTTGACAGCTCCAAATTACACAGTCTCTTTTTGTAGGATTCATCAGCAAGTTCTCAAACTATTTTATCTTATTTTTTCTTGTTTATATTTTTTTGGCTACCTCCTTTGTAAGGGGGGAAAAAGCCTTTGGTATATGTATTTATGTATACATTTTTGTGTATATGTGGTGACCACATCACAGCACAACTTTTAATTCTAAGGAGAATCTGGTTCTTGATCATTTTTTGTTCATTTAGTAGTATGCCACACTTCAATATGTTCCAGGTGTGTGTGTGTGTGTGTGTTTGAGAGAGAGAGAGAGAGAGAGAGAGAGAGAGAGAGAGAGAGAGAGAGAGAGAGAGAGAGAGAGAGAGAGAGAGAGAGAGAGAGAGATTCTTGTGATGTGTGTTTCTGGTGACATTTTTTTCCCACAAATGTCATTCCAAAGTCTCTTTCTTCCTTTGCCTTTGTATTCAAATCATTACCCATCCTATAGAGTAGTGATTGCATATACCTGATTAGACCAATACAGTATAGTGCATTTCTTCACAGTGAAATTAATTTTCAACGCGCGGCTCCAATTATATACTCTATCCATCTTCTTAGAACAACCCTCATTCGTCTGTGTTCCCTGGTCTCCTCTGTGTGTGTGTGTGTGTGTGTGTGTGTGTGTGTGTGTGTGTGTGTGTGTGTGTGTGTGTGTGTGTGTGTGTGTGTGTGTGTGTGTGTGTGTGTGTGTGTGTGTGTGTGTGTGTGTGTGTGTGTGTGTGTGTGTGTGTGTTTGATTTTGAAGTTGAGTTTATGCTTGTGTTTGTGTTTGTATTTGTATTTGTGTGTTGAGTATGAGTGTCAGTGTCAATGTGAGTGTGGATGTGAGTGTGAATGTGTTTGGGTTTGTGTTTGTAGTTGTGATTGTGTTTATGCTAGTGTTTGTGCTTGTACTTGTGTTTGTGCTTCTATTTGTATTTGTTTGTGTTTGTTTTTGTGTTTGTACTTGTGTGTGTGTGTGTGTGTGTGTGTGTGTGTGTGTGTGTGTGTGTGTGTGTGTGTGTGTGTGTGTGTGTGTGTGTGTGTGTGTGTGTGTGTGTGTGTGTGCGTGTCAATGTGTGTATTTACACAAGCATCTATATTTTGCTTTATCGTACTTTTCTAGATCTAGACTTCTCTTAAGCGCAGAATAAAAAGCAATAGATAACGGGATGTGTGACCGTAGTGGACCTCTGGAAAGGGTCTGGACCTCTGGAAGTGGTCTAGACCTCTGGAAAGCGTCTTGACCTCTGGAAGGTGTCTGGGCCTCTGGAAGGTGTCTGGACCTCTGGAAAAGGTCTGGGCCTCTGGAAGGTGTCTGGACCTCTGGAAAGGGTCGGACCTCTGGAAAAATTGTGGACCTCTGGAAGGGGTCTGGACCTCTGGAAGGAGTGTGGACCTCTGGAAGGGGTCTGGACCTCTGGAAGGAGTGTGGACCTCTGGAAGGGGTCTGGACCTCTGGAAGAGGTCTGGACCTCTGGAAAGGGTCTGGACCTATGGAAGGGGTCTGGACCTCTGGAAGGGGTCTGGACCTCTGGAAGGGGTCTGGACCTCTGGATGGGGTCTGGACCTCTTGAAGGCATCCTTCGAGTTGACTGCGGACAGCGCCGACTCAGTAAGTGAAGTTGCTGATCGTGGTTAAAATAAAGAACTTCCTTCGGAGAGAGTCACCTTCCTCGGTAGCGAGGCTCGTATCATCCGAAGGTCCGGCTCGAATATTTCCAGACAACTAAGAACTGCCTCCGGAATATTAAGAAGATTACCGGTTCTGGGAAAATCGCGAGTACGTATACCGGTAAACCCTGGCCCGGAACTCTTAGTGTTCTGGTACTCTGTGTATTGGTGTTTGGATGTGAAACATACACAGTTACCTCTAGAGTGCTTCCGGATGTCCTCGACGTAGAGTTTCCGATAAGGATGAAAGAGCAACACAGAGGAACCAAGACGGATCGAAGTCACTACATGAACAAACGGAACGTTGTCCAGGAGGGATGGAAATTTGGATCACAAACGTACATGCAAACCCTGTTCACATGAAAAGACAGAAACAAAGTGAATTAAGTGAGAAACTGTGGAGCCATGATGGATTCAGCGTTTGCACGGTGGCTAGCTGGGAAGAGCCGAAGAGAGGGAGTAAAAGAGAGATGGAACGAGCGTAAAAGGGAGAGAAGGAGAGCAAGTGGGGAGGAAGAATAAAAAAATTTGTGTTTATTCTTGAGATGTGCTTGCGGGCGGGGAGAAGTTTGTTGCGCGGAAAGGAAGAAAAATTAACAAGTTCTGATGAGGAAATTGGCTGTATTCAGTAAGGAAGAGGAGGAAGAAGGAGACAATGTAGGCGCTGGGCCATGCAGACGGGAAGGAAGGGAGATGCTTAGTGTTTAAAAAAGGAGTTTATGTGAAAAGTAGGTAACGTGTAAGCTAACAAGTACACACACACACACACACACACGCACACACACCCACGCACACACACACACGCACACACACACACGCACACACACACACACACACACACACACACACACACACACACACACACACACACACACACACACACACACACACACACACACACACACACACACACACACACACACACACACACACCAAAAAGGACAGTTATAGAAGAAACCTGAAGGAGAACAACTTTCCCCACATAGTGATGGATATATGGAACAAACTATACGAAACAATAGTGTGTGCAAAAACCATACAGGAATTTAAGAGCAAACTAGACATGGCAAGATACAGAGACGGGACATCACGAGCGTAGCTCCCCTTACCGTAAGATATAACCAGGTAAACACACACACACACGCATGCGTACACACACACACACACACACACACACACACACACACACACACTCGGTGGCGCGGATGATAGAGTCCTGGACTGTCAGCACGGAGCTGTGTCAGCACCTGGTTCGAATCCTGCCCAGGGCCGAAATTATTTCGGTATCGCTGTACTTCGGGTCGTTACTCCGACTCTCGTGGGCGGGGAGTTGGGTGTGTGTGTGTGTGTGTAAGGTCATAGCATTACCCATAGATCGGTCATACGAGCTCTGAGCTCTCTTCCGGGAGTGAAATAGCTGTCGATCACGAGTCCAACACGTGATCCAACGACCAAGGTGAATACACACACACACACTTAGACAACATTCAAATGTGCTTCAACAAACAAACAAACCAGTTTACCTCCTCAGAGATGCGGTGAATAAGTGAAACGATGAAAAAGGTCCGTCTTACATAAACAGGCCCGCAAGAGATCTGTACGACGGCTTGCATTGTCCTCACAGAGGAAGGAAAGATAAATCTGTATTTTCTCGATCACGGGCAAAGAAAGCTGCGACAAAAGCGGCCCTAAATACAGCCAGGTTGGATGCCCTCCAAAGAGTTGGGAAAACAGGCATCAAAACATTATACGGTCAGAAGTCATAACTTTTCAAAAATGTACAACGTTGATGCAGCAGCTGCGTTTGTTTTGAGAGTAAATACGATACACTATTGGCTTTCCGAGTTGATCACTCACTCTCTCTCTTTCTCTCTCTCTCTCTCTCTCTCTCTCTCTCTCTCTCTCTCTCTCTCTCTCTCTCTCTCTCTCTCTCTCTCTCTCTCTCTCTCTCTCTCTCTCTCTCTCTCTCTCTCTCTCTATTCATCTTCAACAACAATAATGTTTTTATGATCGCCCGTACAAATTCCTCCTGAGCTTGTTTCACGTTTGAAAGCTCAGAGACGAAATACACTCAGACGAAAGGAGTTCTCAGCTGATTAGAACCGTCTGGTTGAATCCAGAAAATAAAAAATGAAGACAATTGTGAGGTAAACGTAGGGATCATTGAGTCTGTTCTTTCGTTCTTGCAAGGGTTTCACTCACCTGAATAGAATCATCCGGTGGCAGACGGGATAAGTTCTATGGGTTTCTTTACAAAAAGGTTGCTTCATTTCCATCAAATGAGGCAATAGTAGGGAAAAAGACCCCATCTTTTCTTCGTCCTTCTATTCTCTCTCTCGGTCTCTCTCTCTCTCTCTCTCTCTCTCTCTCTCTCTCTCTCTCTCTCTCTCTCTCTCTCTCTCTCTCTCTCTCTCTCTCTCTCTCTCTCTCCCTCCCTCCCTCCCCTTCGTCCTCCTTTTCATCATCATCTTCCCCCGCCTCCTCCTCTCAGCCCTCCTCTTCTTCGTTCTCCTCTACGTCGTCCTCCGCCGTCTCCTCCATTTCCTCCTCCTCCTCCTTCGTTTTCCTCCACATCGTCTTCCTCCTCCTCGCCGTCGTCCTCTTCTTCCTCATTCTTACGTCCGTCTTCCTTCTCCTTCTGGTCGTCTTCTAAACCCCTCTTAATCTTCTACCCTCTTTTAATCAACCCTTTCCTCTTTCTCTTCCTTCTCCTTCTGGTCTTCTTCTAAATCCCTCTTAATCTTCCCCCCCTTTAATCAAGCCTCTCCTCTTTCTCTTGCTTCTCCTTCACTCCTCCGTTCCCCCTCCCCCTCTCTCCCTCCCTCCCTCCCTCCCTCCCCACATATTTTCGTCTCTATCTTGTCCATCCCGTCATTTCTTCCATGTTTTACCTATTTCTTTCTTTCTTTCTCTCTTTTCTTCTATTTTTTCTTTCTTTTTCGTTATTTCTGTCTTTCCATATTTTTTCGTTATTTCTGTCTTTTTATGTTTTTCATTTCTTTCGCTCCTTCTTTCTTCTTTCTTTCGTTCCTTATTCCTTTCTTTTCTCTTTCTTTCTATTTCTTTTCTTTCCTTCACTCCATCTTTCTATCCTTCTTTCTTTCTTTCACTCTATCTTCCATTCTCTCTCTCTCTCTCTCTCTCTCTCTCTCTCTCTCTCTCTCTCTCTCTCTCTCTCTCTCTCTCTCTCTCTTTCTCTCTTTCTCTCTTTCTTTCTTTCTCTCTTTTTTTCAATCCTGGCAGTTTCCCTCCCACATTTTTGCCAGTCCAAAGAAACATTATTGAGGCAGAAACTTTCTCATTCCGAGCAAACTTGTTTGCTGAATCTCCGGAATGGAAATCTGGGTTTACATTTTCCATGTCTGCATCTTGAACTACTCTCTTATGGTGTATCGGGCTTCCTCCCTTGACTTGATCCGCCACGGCCTTCAACGGTCACGTTTTACGTTCTTCAAGCTTAGCGATTGTTGACGTCTTTCACTGCTGAAACCCCCTGAAGTTCCAATGCCTCCCCTCCCAATCCAAACGGGTCTCGATCCTAGACTCCTATGTATATATATTCTTCGTTGTTAAATTAGAAAATGGGTGGTAAAAGAACACTTACTAGGTGTTCTAGTACTTCAAAGATGGAATCTCTATTTTATTGGTTCTCAGTCTTGGTTTCATGGACCCACCCCACTCCCTTCCCCTCCCAAGGGGGCGGGGGGTCGGATTTTTACGATTAGGGTATAAGAACTGAAAACTAGTAGCGTCTAGTAGATGCTTGGTGATTTCATTCAGTAGTCCCCATGAGAATAAAGAACAGTATCACATAAACATGGGATGAAAAATGAGGTTAGGTACTCCTGGCGTATTTGATTAGTTACCGAGAAATATCTAGAATTGTTGAATTAGCCTCAATTGCCACATTTCTCACACCTAAGTGGACCATACATTCTAGATCAAGGTCCACTGTTCTAGCTAGAGCAATCGTTCTAATCCTAGAATCCCAGAACCCCGATGGATCTAGAGCAGCTTAGGTGTCCAGATCGAAAACTGGAAGCAGTTGGTGGATGCCGGACAATTTTATTCAGCGTTGAAGTGGGTTGAGGAACAGTAGTCCATAAATGAGTGGTCTATGAGCAAATAGAGTTGGAAATCAGTGATTCAGAGTGAGGCATCGACTTAGGTTTATGGCCGATATCTCTAAGTTTGCAAATCAGAACCTCTGAGGAAGAGGGGGGAGGATTCGGGATAAGGAGCCTGGGATCGTGGGTGAACGGAGAAGAGTGGGTCGTGAATCAAGAGGCAATACGGGTGTTTGCGTCCTGAGACAAACGGTCCTTGAAGTGCCTCCCTCCCGCATTTACTCCAAATGGCCTACGTTGTATTGTCGGTGGCGTAACTCATCCACTTTCAAGCATTTGCCTGATTAATCCCAAGAGCTGAGGGCTGTTCCCGAGCTGAAGGGTCATCAGGTATCAGGAGGCGAAATTCTAAGCGAAGCTATTTTTCTTTTTCTTTTTTTCTTTAAGAGCTTTTGGAAAATGATGAAATAAGGTCAGGAAGCACCAGAAAGAAACCTTTGTAAACTAAGGAATATTTCTTTTCGAGAATTCCCCTTGCCCGTGATTTTTTGAAAAAAGAAAATGGGGTAGAAAGAGAGGACCTCTTTGGATACCAAAACGGAGGAGACGGTTACTGGAAGACTCTTTGGGAAAAAGTCGAAAATCATGAAGAATGAAGACTCCGGAGAGCCTGCGGGAGGGCTCTCAGGAGACTGAGTCAAGAGCAAAGGTCGGGTCAGAAGGAAAGGGAGGACACAAATTCGACTTCTTTTATGTGTGACCTCGGCGGCGCCCTTTGGTGGAAAATTATGCGAAGTCCTAAGGGTGGAAGTCTTCGAGGGTTCCCGAAGTGAGCTGGGAGCCAAGGTGCGAAGGCGCTGACTGTTGCCGCCAATGTCTTGTGCCTCATTAGACTCTACGGGTCACCGGATCCCAAAGACCTCGTGTGACCCCGATTGGCGCGTGTGCGTGTGACCGCACACACACACACATACACACACACACATACACACACACACATACACACACACACACACTCTCTCTCTCTCTCTCTCTCTCTCTCTCTCTCTCTCTCTCTCTCTCTCTCTCTCTCTCTCTCTCTCTCTCTCTCTCTCTCTCTCTCTCTCTCTCTCTCTCTATCTCTCTCTCTCTCTCTCTCCTCTTTCTCTCCTCTCTCCCCTCTCTCCACCAGCCCCCCTCCCCTCCTGCCCAGCCCCGTCTCCTCCCTTCTGGTCTCACCTTGTGCCTAAATTCACATCCAAATCTGCGGCATCCACTTCCAAATGCACGTCACTATCCTTGTCCACGTCCGCATTCACATCCACGTTCACATTAACATCAACATTAATATCAACAACAACATCAACATCAACACCATCTGTGTGTGTGTGTGTGTGTGTGTGTGTGTGTGTGTGTGTGTGTGTGTGTGTGTGTGTGTGTGTGTGTGTGTGTGTGTGTGTGTGTGTGTGTGTGTGTGTGTGTGTGTGTGTGTGTCTGTCTGTCTATCTGTTTGTCTGTCTGTGTGTCTGTCTGTCTGTCTGTCTGTCTCTGTCTGTCTGTCTGTCTGTCTGTCTCTGTCTGTCTGTCTGTCTGTCTGCCTGTTTGTCTGTCTGCCTGTGCGTGCCTACCTCTGTATCTGTGTTCGTGTATCAATGGAACAAAACCACTTGACAAGACTGAATCAAACAAGGGAGGAAAGAGGCCGCGACAATCACGCACAGGGGATTAATCAGGAGAAACATACGGAACACGACTCAAAGGGAATTCTTCCGCTCAGGAATCGAACGTCGAGAGAGGAACAGGAAGAGAGAGAGAGAGAGGGAGAGAGAGAGAGAGAGAGAGAGAGAGAGAGAGAGAGAGAGAGAGAGAGAGAGAGAGAGAGAGAGAGAGAGAGAGAGAGAGAGAGAGAGAGAGAGAGACGAAGAAGATAGAAAAGAAAACAGGGACTACGCAAGAACGGAAAGAGGCAGACCAGGAAGGAGACGGAGAAGGCGCAGAGATAAACAGAAAAAGAAGAAGAAGCGAAGAAGCGATCGGGCTCCCGAGGAGATGGAGGAGGAGGAAGAAACTCGGGTCGGGTTTTACGATCGCGACGGGGTTTAGCAAGTCGACCGAACTTGCAGAGTTGCTCGGAATGGGATGGGTGGCTGCATGAGAGATTTCTCGGAGAAACTAATCCACTATCACCCGCGAGCGCTCCCAATTGCTATATTTACACACACACACACACACACACACACACACACACACACACACACACACACACACACACACACATACACACACACAACCTCGTTGCGCGGTGGTTAAAGTTCTCGCCTGCCATTACTGCGGTCCGGGTTCGAGTCCCGCCTAGGGCTGAAATAATCTCAGTATCGCTGCGCTACGGGTTGTTACCCCAACTCTCGTGGGCGGGGAATTGGGGACGTGTGTGCGTGTAAGGTCACAGTATTGCCCATAGATCGGCCAAACAAGCTCTGAACTCTCACCCGGTAGGTTAATAACTGTTGGTCAGAGTCCAACACGTGATCCAAGACCACGGTGAATCACACACACACACACACACACACACACACACACACACACACACACACACTCACATATGTATATACACAAATATATAATATATGTATCTCACTGTAGTATGAGGGTTCTACACTAAGCCAAGCCAAATGGCCCCGCTTTAGCCAACACAAGATCTACAAAGTTCCCATCGCCGAAAATGGGTCAAACATTTACTCTTAAGAAGTCTGTTTACTCTTTCTCCATTGCAGCCGTTTGAATGGAGCCCTGCCGGGCTCCACGACGAGGCCGCTGGCGGCGGAACCTCTCGCTCTGCCCACTCGGCAGAACCGCTCGGACAGAGTCTGCGCAGAGCCAAGACTGGACCAGTCCTCCCGTGGAGAACGTGGTGTCCTCGTGTATGCCTTCAAGTATTCATGCACATGCAAATACATATGAGCATACGCATACACATACACATATACCTATATACATAGATATGAGTATAGGTGTACACATATACATGCACACGCACACACGCACGCACGCGCACACGCACACACACACACACACACACACACGCACACACACACACATATGCACTAACACATACATACATACGTACATACATACAATACACACACACATGTAGAGAGAGAGAGAGAAAGAGAGAGACAGAGAGAGAGAGAGAGATTTTCTCACTTGTCTAATTGCCGTAAAGACAACATTGAATTTACCTGGAAAAGAGGAATAATTGGGTATACGTTAGACTAATGCCAACATCTCTCGATATTTCTCTTTGTATGTAAAGGCAGATTTTTATATCCCCAGAGAATTGAAACTAGATTGCTACATTCTCTTACCAAGTTTTTTTTTTTCAATCTTCTCGAAATGAGTTCCTCCTTGTGAAAATATCTTCTGTTTTTATTCAAAAACATTTCTTAATTATTTCCTGTTTGGAACAAACATTTTGTTTCATGTCAGAGCCTTTGAGTTCCGTTTTTTTTTTTTTTTTTATTCGTTTATTTATTTTTGTTCTCAGAATGTTTGCTATGTCATGGTGATGCATATATTAAGCGAACCATGAACTGTCGTCTAGAAGGGGGACGAAGGAATAGAGGAGGGAAAGGAGGGAGGGGGAAGGGAGGGAGAGAATAAAGGAAGGAGGGGAAGGGATGGAGGGAGGGAGGGAAGGAGGGAGGGGAAAGGGAGGGAGAGAGGGAAGGAAGGAAGGAAGGAAGGAGGGGAAAGGGATGGAGGGAATGAGAAAGGAAAGGGGAAAGGTAGGAAGGTAGAGAGGATGGTAAGGAGGAAGATAGGAAGGGGGAAGGGAGGAGGAAGGGGGAAAGGGAAGAAAGGAAGGGGGTAAGGGAGGGGTGAAGGAAGGAGGGAGGGGGGAAGGGGAGAAAGGAAGGAGAGAAGGAGGGAGAAAGGGGAGAGAGAAAAGAAGGAGGGAGAGAGGGAAAGGGAAAAGGGAGGGAAAGAAGGAGGGACGGATTAAGGGAGGGGGAGAGGGAGGGAGAGAGGGAGGGACGGGGAAAGGGAGGAAGGGAGGGTAGAAAGGAAGGGAGGGAAGGAAGGAGGGAGAATGAAACAGAGGAAGGGAAGGGAGGAGAGAGGGAAGGAAGGAGGGAGGGAGAGATTAAGGAAGGAAGAGAGTCAAATGGAGTGGGAGGGAAGGAGGAAAAGTGAGGAATGGAAGGAGAAAGTGAGGGAGGGAGGGAGGGAGGGACGGGGAAAGGAGGAAGAGAGAGAGGGAAGGGGGAATAGAGGAAGTAGGGGAAAGGGAGGAAGGAAAGGAGGGAGAAGGAGAGGAAGGGAGAGGGTGAGGGAGGGAGGGTGCGGACAGACAGGAAGGCAAGGAAGGAAGGACAGGGATGGAGACAGTGATATTGAAAGTGACGTGGGGATTGAGACAGTAAGAAAGAGACAGAGGCAGAGACAGAATAACAATGGTAGTGAGGGAGTGGCATCAATTGGTGACCGTGACCGGTTCCCTATAGGCCGCGGGTATCTTGTAAGAAAGAACCGGGAGCAAGGTATTGATTGAATGACTGGTTGAT
>NC_134793.1:24349278-24364278 GCF_046742065.1 Oratosquilla oratoria | reverse complement strand
CGTGCAGACCGCCTTCGAGGTCGGACACTTCGCTCAAGAGAGGAATGGGAAGGAGGAGGGAGAGAGGGAGAGTCAGGTGGGATAGTTCGTCTCGCATGGACGCCTCGCTGGTCAAGAGGGGGTTGGTGAGGTGAAGGAGGGGAAGAGAAAAGAGGTGAGTGTAGCTGCCGATGGGCTTCATATCTAGATGAGAAAATAAAGAAGGAAATAGCAGAAGTCGCGTTAGATTTATATACGTATATATATATATATATATATATATATATATATATATATATGAATGTATGTATGTATGTGTGTATGTATAATGTATACAGTATATACTACTGATATATTGCACGATAACTTGATTACTGTGTGGGCTGCGCTTGCAATCTATAGAACCGTATTGGCACTGCTTCTCTTGGGAATCTGCTGATTGCCCGTAATGGATGTGTTCCTCGGTGGCTTCTTTGCCCGCCCTGAGCAATTGTGTCGTTCTGCAGGGGCTTCACGCACGCGCCGCGTCCCACACAAATGCCTCCTCGCCTCCGCCCCGATGCCCGTCGACGATCACTCGCCTCCTGGACGAAGTCGCAGCCGAGTTCCCCTTTTTCCTCCCCGTTGGACAATTTGTTCGTGTGTCCATATAAGATACGCGTCCAGGGCGATGATGTTTCGATGTTGTTAAGGGGTTATGACAATGGACTTTCACACGGTTTACCATCGTCGACCGTTCAGAGTTTCTTGGAGTAAAAACGACTTCGGTTACAATGTTTTATTATTCAAGTCTCCAAATACCAAATTATCTTTCCGTCATATACAGCCAAGTTAAATGGTAAACCAAGAGATTGCAAACCTTTAGGAATGTTAGAAATGCTGTTGAAATGTTCTCAGAGAAGTCTAGATTTCTGTAAGCGAAGTCATGTTCTAGCTACAGTATCCAAATGAAAATTGGAGGTAGGATGTGGGAGGAAAAGTAGCCAAGTGTGATAACCACTTTAGAGTTTTTCTGTGTTTGGGCAGGATTCGTCCCTCGCCCTCTCTCTCCCTGCACTTGAGACGCGACACCCGGAAGCTCCAGAAGCGAGGAAGAGGCACCGAAGCAAGAGCGAGAAGAGGTGCTAGAGAGGTAATGGCCCAGTGTGAGGTTGTTAGAAGGCTTAGCAGAGATGAGTAGAAGGCGTGGGAGGCAATGAGATCGTTAGGAGGCCCATGAGCGAATGGGGAGGTAGGAAGCTCCTGGCGTAATGAGGGGGGCATGCTGAGGGTCATTTGTCCGACATTCACACTTCCCTCCATTCATTTACACTTGTGTCGTGACGCCTTTTCGTCAATATAATCTGTCTATGAAGATTAGCCTTTGGATGCCAAAAAAAAATGTGTTGTTCAGCTGGTGACTGGCCCAAGATTTGGGTGCCTTGATTATTTTTGTCCTCTCCTCGACCCACACCTTAATTGGGTCCTTGTTCTTCAGCCAGCTGAAGAAAGCCACCAAACGTCAGTCATCATAAAATGTAGAAAGTCCATCATGTCGTTGAGAGAAACCTTCAGGACCCAGACCCACCTAGATTCAGGTGTTTCCAAAAGCCACACCAAGAAGACCCCGTCAGACTCTTCACCAGTGTTGGAACTCCAGAAGACATGGTCATTCACGAACTCGTTAAGGTGTAGTTCGGTCGTAGATCGAGGAGGTGCTCCCCCGAGACTTCGAAGGCAGGCGAGGATGAGACGCGGACTCTGGGTTGACGGTGATGGGGTCCGTGAGAACGAAAAGGAATTGTAGAAGATCTTGAGGAAGGCACTGTGGCGAAGTTTTCACGCAAAGGAAAAAGCAAGAGGAAGAGCAAGCAAAATGGAAAAATGATGAAAACACAGAGCAAAAGAGAGAGCAAGAGGTAACAAAATATATAACGAGAGCAAACAAAACGGAAAATATATCGAAACAGAGAGCAAAAGAAATAAATAGAAAGAGACAGAGAGAGCAAGAGAATAGAGAGGGAGCAAGAAATAGCAAAAAAGAGAAAACTGGAGGCAATAGGGAGAGAAAGGGCAAGAGAGAGATAGATAGCAGAAAAGAGAGAACAAGAATTAAAGAGTAAGAGAAAATGCAAGAGAGTAGAGGACCGGTAGAACCCTTTATATTGGGGTCACGTGGGGCAGGGTACGGTGGGGCGGTGGGTATATGGAGAGATCGGTGATGTGATGTTCCCTCACCATTCCCGATCACCCACTTACCCTGGCTCGGACTCTATTCCTCCCTTATCGGAGCAGAAAACGTCGCCTTGTCACGTCTCAGTCGCCATGGGACATCTAGTGCAGCTGTTTTTTTTTTTTTTTTAAGAAGAAAACGTCGTCAACCACCCTTTCCCCACACCCCTGCCGTCAAGAACAAATCCAGCCGTCTTTTCTTTATGTTTCCTATTTGGATTCAAACCCTTACATTGAGCGGCTTGCTTATTATAAGACGATGGCTCATACAAGCCACTCAGGCGAGGGTTCGAATCCCAGTAGGGTATTTTATTTCCAAATGTCATGACACAAAACATTTTCTTTATGTTTACCCTGAGAAGTCGCCCTTCCATAATTCCCCTATATAGTCGCACAAGATCAGGGGTTCTAAACCTATTTTCTTGTTTGCCCGATATCCTTTAACCTCATGAAAACCACTTTGGTGGTATAGATTTGTCAGATATCCACGAACTACCAGGGTTTTTTTTATGTCCTCGTTTGGAAGATTTTGTGAGCCCCTAAGGGTTCATCAGACTTGAGCTTCAGAACCAAGAGGCGAATGATCAATGAATCTCCGAATCTCAACAGCTATTGTTCTTGCATCTCTTTCTCCTTGCTCACTCTTTAGACCATCTCAACTTGTACTTTTGCTCTCCTTGTCCCATTCCTGAACATCTTTACCCAGCCAGCTCCTTCACCTCAGATGTCCCCTTTTTCTTCTCACTCCCTTTCCATCTGTCCACCTCGTCTATTTCTTTCTATTTCCATTCACTTCCTCCTAAATCCCTCAGGCTTTCATGTCAGCACCTTGATCAACTCCAAAGAACCTTCCCCTCAGATTCTCCCCTCCTCACCTCCACACTCCTCCACTCTACACCCACCACCCAACTCCCAGCCTACAACCACAGCCACAGCAATAGCCTAGGGGGCTTAGTCGATATATCGGATTCAGTTGGGTTTTCAAGTGTAAGACATATTTCGTGTGAAATGTACACTTCGTCTTCATAGATCTTAGACATTATTCTATACTCATGTCTTTTTTACTCCCACTTGTGCCATTACAGCCCACCTTCCACGTGATTTCTCAACCAGTTTTGTGATTCACATCTTTCTTATTAGCAATTCTTGGGTATTTCTTAGCTACATCTATACATACTCCCGTGAATGCATCCCTCTATATTCTTCCTCAGCGGGCCTCTCTATTCATCTTCATCTGGATTTGGATGGCGTTGAGACGAGTTCCTTGGCTCATACGAGTTAGTTCGCTCTAGTTATTGTGCTGAAATGCGTGGAGGGTGAGTCTACAGCACAGATTGTGCATGAAAGGCGGTCATTCAGTGGATGGCAGTGCAGATGTGGGTGTAGATGGGTGGGTGGGCGGGTGAGGTTGGTGGTGGGTGTGTCGCTAGGCGGTTGTCCTTCTTGTATGTACAAAAAAATGAAGACGGGGATCTCGATGTAGTGTGGGGAAATTCGCCGTTTGCTCGAAGCAGGTGATGATGTTGGTGCTGCTGCTGTTTGTTCTGGTGCTGGTGCTGTTGCTGTTGTTGCTGTTGCTGTTGCTGGTGCTGTTGCTGTTGCTGTTGCTGTTGCTGTTGTTGCTGCTACTGCTTCTGGTAATAATTCGTGGGACGTTCTGGACATCGTCAGATAATGTTGAGAATATAGTTAGAACAACTAAGGCTTCTTCGTTAACGACAAGAGCGAAACTGTATTGTGATAGTGATGGTGTGGGGAGAGGGTGGGGAGGAGATGAGTCCAAGAAGGACTCAGTTACCGCAATGCAATTGTGTAATGAATGTAGACCCTCTAGCTACGAGGCTACGAAGCTGTCCATTTTCAAAACCCGTCAACCCTCTCCTCTCCATTAGGAGGTGCAGCCCTGAGGGGACGACACTCGGTGTCCGGACTGGGCCCAAGGGGTCTCGCTAATAACTTCGACTGTATTTCATACACTTTTACAAATATGGAGAGCAGACAACCAGTAATTGTTTTCCTCCTCCCACTACTTCCAGCCGGTGATATATAAATAACATCACACTAATACAACAGACAACAAAGTTTTTGTCCCAGAGATATATGTGGGAGGTTCCCACGACCGTTGCCAGCCACTGTGGGGCCGTGGGTTTTCCATTTAGTGAAACTCGAGGCAAGAATTAATTAACTGAGATCGCGTAAACAACCTGCGTCGACCTCCTCCGCCATTGCCCACACATTCGAAGTTTATTTTGGCTCCTCTCCAAGTGTGATGGTGGCTTCGTCGGCAGCGTGCTCGTCTCGCATTCGCTTAAGGGATTATCACACTGGGCTTCCACGGGCTTCACCGACCTTTGAGAGTTTGTTTGAGTAAAAAGTACTTTGGTTACAATGTTTTGTATTTCAATTCTTCAAATATCAAATTGTCTTCGCGTCATATATAGCGAGGCTGATTGGTGAACTAAGAGGTTGTAAACCTTTACGAATGTTAGACATACTATTGAAATTATCTTAGAGAAGTCTAGATTTATGTACGTAGTCACATTCTAGTTATTCAGATGGCGGTTGGAGGTAGGATGTGGGAGGAAAAATAGCCCAGTGTGATAACCTCTTTAGTTTTGGGTTCGAATCCCTCACTCCTCTCCGATTCCCAGTAGTGACTGTTATTACCTGCCCCAGCAGTTCAAAAAGAGCATCGTAGGGCAAAGATGACGGCTTCGGCCGCAGCTATTTGGCTCCTCTTGGCTCTTACCTCCAGGAACAACTTCCGTCAAAGGTAATGGGAGAAGAAGGAGGGGGAAGAGAAGTTTGCCTTCTTTGCTGATATTGCTTCCCGATCACATTGGGTTTCCAAATGTACAGCTATTCTGATTGAGTCTCGAAGACTGATTAATCTTGAGACCGGTTGTTATAGGGCGGCTAATAAAAGTATAGGAATAACTAAATAATTATATTAATCACAATGGGATAAAGCACTACAAAAAACAAATGCATCCGCACAGGTAGGAGGCGGAAGCGGAGTAACAGCTGGGGCGCCAAACCTTGAGTTAACGCGGAAAACATACACGATTCGCTTAGTTTTCCTTATAAAGGCACACGAAATTGTAATCAAATAATTCAATGACAATAAAATTAATATACAACAAAATCTATGATAATTATGCGGTGGAAAAACACAAGCACAATTGAACAATTAGCAAGTATAATACACTACAATAACTGTACGATGCTACAACGCAGTAAGTAAATATATTATACAGAATGGTACGATACCATCACACGGTTCCTCTTCACACACTCCTGTTTTAAGAGGAAAACCTTTACGATTGGCAGGTGGCACTGACTATGGCTTAGTCTTGCAGCGCGTGTGCTAGACGCTAGAAGGTGAGGAGCCTACGCCAAGAGGCACTGAGCAGCTGAAGACCTCCTGTTAGCTTTAGGGAACGCGGAACGCTGGGGGCAGTTAACAGTCGTTCCTGGGAATCAAAGAGGAGTGCGGGACTCGAACCCTCAACTATGCGAATGCGAGACCAGTACGCTTCTGATTATGCTACCAACGCATGATGGACGATAAAGTGCCGCAAGATCAGAGCCCCATCTTGCCCAAATGGTCGCCTGATATGGGTCATACTTTTAACTTCGACAGTCTTTTTTTTATTTTTTTATTTTTTTTTTCCTTGGGGGGAGACTTCTTTGGACACATGATTTATGACAGAGGCAGGAGGTGTTTCAAGGGGCAGACAGACACCTGAATCTGGCAGATTGATCGAGATGTGAAGCACAATTATAGAGAAACCATTTGAGCAGAAACCTCAACGTTCTGCATTTGAAGAATGAGATCTCTTTGACCTAGTCTCAACAGAAATATAAATATTGCATACAAACACATAAAGAGAGAGAGAGAGAGAGAGAGAGAGAGAGAGAGAGAGAGAGAGAGAGAGAGAGAGAGAGATGGGGAAGAAGAGAGAGAGGGACGGGGTAGGAAAAGGAAAAGAGAGAAACATCACATTTTTCAGCTGTTGCACAGACCTCACCTACACCCCACAAGGACATGAACAGGATATTGTGGAGGCGTGCAAGTATAACTGAAGAATACGAGTTAGACGGAAACTGAAGGTATGATCCAACAAATCATTCGTAGAAAACCCATCCCTCACAAAGCTGGCTGGCGCAGTCTGTGTTGGTCGAACAGGCCAACGCGTGGGCGGGATTGCATATCCGAGGCCTGGAATCTCTCTCTTCTCTCTCTCTCTCTCTCTCTCTCTCTCTCTCTCTCTCTCTCTCTCTCTCTCTCTCTCTCTCTCTCTCTCTCTCTCTCTCTCTCTCTCTCTCTCTCTCTCTCTCTCTCTCTCTCTCTCTCTCTCTCTCTCTCTCTCTCTCTCTCTCTCTCTCTCTCTCTATGTATCTGTGTATGCTTATTCATTTACTTATTTGATTTATATATTGACTTACATACTTATTCATTTATCTGTTCATGTTTATATTTATTTATTCATTTTGCTCTTCCCAGTTTCCTTTTGATCTTTGTCCTTTCCCCTTCCTCCTTTGCATCCCTAAGGATCCTTCCTTTTCTCTCCTCTTCCCTCTCTCCTTCCTTCTTTCCTTCTTGTCATCCCTCCCAGGAGTCTGCCATGCCCCCCCCCATCCTCCCCACCCCCGAATGAGCCGAGCAAATTGATGGCCAGTAACTTTTAACCTTTGCTAGCCATTTTGAGTGTGTCAACACACTTTTCTTTCTCCCTGCGATAGAGAGAAACGGACTGCGCTCGGTTGTGGAGAGGCTCGTGAGAACGAAAATATAATCCTTTGTTGTGAGGATATTTTGACAAACCTGATGGCCTTCGCTTTTTGTTTTGTTTTTTCTTTATTTATTTCTTGATTTTTCGAGCCCTTCTGCAGTCTTCTTTGGGTCAAAATTAAGTAAATAATTAAGATGTTGATCCAGAAACGCTGTGACATTGAGGAAGGTTGACCATAAAGACGGGTCTTTCTCCGAGTTCCTTCCTGATCAGTTTTCCAGTGATATTCTTCCTCTGAAGAAGCTTAATGCGAAACTTGTCTTCATGATAAAAAAAACCTGAGAGTACACCCCTCGAGATCGAAATTCTTAAATGTGCTGCTAAAACAGCCCAATTGTTTCGACTTCTGTGGTCTGGAACTCGAGGTCGTTGGGACGACTCTAGGAAAATACTAAAGTCCACATAGAGGTTAGTGACTGCATATGATTTATGGAGCACTATTCTAAGGACTTCATTGTAACATTTGTAAACCAGAGTCACGCAGCCTTCTTTTATCAATCAAGATCAATCTCCACTCAAAGTGGAAAAGGAAAATGTTAATCACCTTTAAGTGGTATGGTCGGCGTATTACTAAAAAAAAAAAAAAGCATAGTGATGCATTATGAAGGAAAGAGAGACATACGCTCACATCGCAAAACCTGTAGTGGTTCTCAGCAAGTGATCTATGGAACCCTGGGATGAGGGTAAGAGTGGAGCTTAGAGTTACCCCTAAGTGGGACCACAAATCAAAGACTATTGTTAACAAGTGGGTGCCTAACGATATATTTCAACTTTGAAGTGGTCTTATGGAGGCTAAACAACAGCAATAAATGAGTCCGGGGATACAGGAGAGCCTCAGATGTAGTACAGAGGATTCAAGAGGGGTCTGGTGGACCCCATTAGGACACCGGGAACAGCGACCCCGACCTGACCGCATTTATTGGTGGTTGACTGCTTTCGTAACTTTTCCAGATGGACGATTATTGTGGTCCCCCAAACTCCAGATACGACAGTTTGTCTGTTGAAATGATGATGGTCCGGGTATTTCCCGGAAACTTGGGCGATACATTTCCCCGCCTAAACCCGGTAGTAAACTTTATCACCATCAACATCAATTGGGTGTATATGCCATCGAATGTGTTACTTCGGTAACACGCCGGCGTCAGTCCCCACGGTCTCTCCGAACAAGCTCCGTTTTCAGCAACTCCACACTAATGTTGCAGATGCCAGCTGCCTTTCCACCCTTCAACTTACAGCCTCTTTGACCTTTGTCAGAGAAGGGGGGTGAGATTTGTCAATCGGTGGATTGGCAACCAACACTCGAACACCATCAAGGAGAAGCTGTCCAGTTGAAGGGTCACTCATGAGCAACTTTTCAGAGCACTTGACAAAGGGGTTACGCCGTTCTACGCCTGAGACTAGCTTGCCATCAGCTGTCCGAACTGTGCTCCTCTTGGGCATAAAATTAAACCGGAGTTTCGTCAGGTTACTGCTAATGCCAATAACCGCACTGAGGTCCCTCAAAACAATAAGTGTGTCTCGGAGTGGGCATTGGGCAACTATAGATTCATTCTTGGCATAGCAAATCATCTCATCAAGGTTATACGCCTCATTAGGTGCATATAATACAATAAAAGAGATGAGGCATAAGAAGTGCTTCAGCCTCACCAGCACCATATGCTCATCAATCGAAGTAACTTTTACAACGGCGTTCTGTGGTCGGCTAGATATGCCAACAGCTACCCCCGCGTGGTGTGCCCCATCGGTTCGGCCCGACCACAACTAGGTATAGCCCTCACTACAGATCTCGCCACTACGTGGCCTTCTCAGTTCTGAGAGAATCGCCATATCCAATCTAAGCTTCCTGAGCTCCACCGATAAAAGGGTAGTCGGTCGTCCTAGTAGAAAAAAGAATGTTCAAGGCGCCCACACGGAGAGCCCGACAGAGATTCACCCCGGGCTGGGCTCGACGTGTTTGTGTCTCATTAGCAACACATATGTAACCTGCACAGATGGTTTGGTGGTTTTGACAGGAGCAAGTTGCAAACTTGTCCGCCACCATATGGATCGCATTTGGTTGCCATGTGCATATGTCTGTAATTCGCTCTCCCACACCCTCGCACACTACCGAGCCTAACGAGGAGAGACTAGGATTTGGGTATACATATTAACCCAATAGTCCCAGGGCTAATGAGAAAGTACACGCATTCACCACCTTAACACTAAGGGAAGACAGCGGTGCTGGCCCAGGCAGTAGTTGCTTGACTCAGGTTGTGCCTAACCCAAAGACTCAAATCAAGAGGCTCAGTCCATTGGTCTCTCTGGGCCAAGAGGGGTCACCCATCCTGACCTGAATAGAGGACTAAGGACGCGTGTTGCTAGTCCCAGGGGAACACTTCAGTGAAACCACAACACTGGGATATCACTCAGCCTCTAGGACATCCGTCTTCTTCAGGCTCTGCAGGGATGCCACGCACGGCAAACACGTGGGGTAGTGACCCATAATGGGGTTGGATGGCCATTGATACTAAGAGTTCATCTGCCCTTTTGATGATTTCTTTGTTCTCCATCTGGGTGCCCAACACGCCCTCATCACTGGCGGGTGACCGGTTCAGTCGCCGACAATCCGACCATGCGGCAGGTAGTACTGGGCTTCATGGTACTAGTAGAAGGACAGCTACCTCACCTGACCTGTCGGTAAACGTTCCAGTTATTCATACGGGTGGCCTTCAATGGTGTTACAGAAGCTTTGGAAGGTTTTGAGAACCTGCAGATGAACAGAGCATTTTCTTTTGTCTAGCCTCAGTGGAGGTCTTTCCAAATTTCACTTTGATACTGGATCTGCCATTCTTTTCTTTCTTTTTTTCACAAAAGAAGTTTAGCTTTTATTCTCAGCCTCGCCTCTTCCTTTCCCACTTTCTCCTTTCCCATCATTCTCAACTCTCTTCCCTCCACTCGGTTCCCATTCTCCACCTCCATTTTCTCTCCTTTGCTTCTTCCGACGTACCATCTCTTCTTCCCTCTTTCCTTCACTCCCTCCTTTTCTATTACCACCACCCCTTTCTTCTTCCCATCTTCACCTCCTCTTCGCCTTCCCTCCTTCCCCTTCTCACCTTTCCACCCTCCTTCCGCACGTTCCACTTTTCCTTTCATCCTTCCTCCCACCCTTCCCTCCTTCCTCTCCTCCTCCCTTTTTTCCTTCTTCCTCCCTCCTTTCTACTTCTCATCATTACTTTCCACCATCCACTTCTCTCCTCCCCTCCTCCTCGTGTGTCCTTCATCCTCTTATTTTCTCCTCACCTCTTCTCCTCCTTCCCTCCTTCCCTCCTTCCCTCCTTCCCTCCTCTTTGTGTTCCCTTGTTTCCTTCTTTCCTTCATCCTCTTATTTTCTCCTCTCCCCTTCTCCTCCTTCACTCCTCTCCTCCTTCCCTCCTTCCCTCCTTCCCTCCTTCCCTCCTTCCCTCCTTCCCTCCTTCCCTCCTTCCCTCCTCTTTGTGTTCCCTTCTTTCCTTCTTTCCTTCATTCTCTTATTTTCTCCTCTCCTCTTCTCCTCCTTCCCTCCTTGCCTCCTTCCCTCCTCTCCTCCTTCCCTCCTTCCCTCCTCCCCTCCTTCCCTCCTTCCCTCCTTCCCTCCTCCTTGTGTTCCCTTGTTTCCTTCTTTCTTTCATCCTCTCATTTTCTCCTCTCCCCTTCTCCTCCTTCACTCCTCTCCTCCTTCCCTCCTTCCCTATTCCCCTCCTTCCCTCCTTCCCTCCTTCCCTCCTTCCCTCCTTCCCTCCTTCCCTCCTCTTTGTGTTCCCTAGTTCCCTTCTTTCCTTCATCCTCTTATTTTCTCTTCCCCTCTTCTCCTCCTTCCCTCCTTCCCTCCTTCCCTCCTTCCCTCCTTCCCTCCTTCCCTCCTTCCCTCTCAACCACTCCTTGCCTCGTCACATTTCCTGAAGTCCCGCACCCTTCATCTTCAAGTCCTTCATTGCCATTAAATCACGGTATAGATTCCAGGGAGTGCCAGAGAACCCTGGAACATTTGTTGAACAACCAAACAGAGTTCGGCAGCCTTTTGAACACACTTTGATTTGTGGAACTCTGCGCCCCGACAGTACTGTTTGATATGCAAATGACCATCACATACGAGCGGGAAGGGGAGGGGGGTGGTTACAATCAACGGGAATACCAATAAATATCAATTTCTAGACGCTTAGGTGTGGGTTCTGATCTCCTATCACATTTGCGTGCTTGAAAGGGTGATGATTTATATGTGAAAAATATATATACGTATATGTCCATATTTAAGTATATGTATGTATGTATGTATGTATGTATGTATGTATGGTCTGTAAGTCTGTCTGTTTATCTGTCTGTCTGTCTGTCTGTCTGTCTGTCTGTCTGTCTGTCTTTCTGTATGCATGTATGGATGGATGGATGGATGGATGGATGGATGGATGGATGTATGTGTCTATGTATGGTCTGTATGTCTGTCTGTCTGTATGTCTGTCTGTCTGTCTGTCTATCTGTCTGTCTGTCTGTCTGTCTGTCTGTCTGTATGTATGTATGTATACATGTATTCAACATGTTTGGAGAGTTGATGGGGCTTGATCAAAGCCCGATGCACAATACTTGTCCAACACACATGCGTATTACAAGGACTGTGATGTCTTTTCATGCACGACGCATTCGCCTTAATCTCATTGAAGGATTTCCATGGTTACTATTACAGAGATAGAAGCCTTCAGCCATGCTAGCCTTCGATACTCAGTCTTGCAACAGCCTACGCTTAACAAACACGCGAGGTGCTCTTTGGCAATAATAACTCTTTCGACATCAAATTGTCCTGTTTGGGTAGGGGAAGATTATCACAAGATCCATGACGTCAATGAAACGGAAGGTGCGTGGGTACAGAAGGAGTATAAAGGAACAGTGGAGAGATTGTGTGAGTTTGTTTATCTACAGTTTCAGACCGTAGTTCTTCTTCAAAAGGATTTCAAAGGACGAATATTCATGCAAGAGTCGATGTGACTATTTATCCTCGTCCCATGCCTCCACTGATGCTGCTGCGATTCCCAAATGTACAAAATGTATCTCGGTTGCAAATTTCGCAAGATATTGCAAAATGTTGAAAAAGAGCACAACTTAGTAAAATTGCAAAACGTCACGAGTTGCAAAAAATTATGAAATGCTGAAAAGGAGGCAAAAAATATAGCCATTTTTTTCCTAATAGCGTGCACAGTTATTTTTTTACATTCCGTCTTTTTATTTTCTATTTTATTTTATTCTTTTTTTTTTTTTCTTTTTTTTTAAGAATGATAAGTGTATCAGTGTGCAACCTCGAAGATCCACTGCAGCACTCTCGGCCTTCCCTTTGAAGGACAATAGACCCTCAGCACCTTACTAAGGTGACTTAATCCGACTTGATAAGGATGCATTATGGACAGTGTGAGAGGCATGGCGAGGGCTGAGACTGACGAAATGGCTGTGGGCGTGTGGGCGTGAACGGAGTCTGAATCCAATTTAATCATCTCGATCATACTGATTAGGCGCCAGCACCCAAATGCATCAGTAGTATAACGAACCTTTGCCCTCAGCTGTGCATTAAGGGGTTAGGAACCCGTGAAAACGAGCCTGGAATAACTTATTCACTTCTTAAACAGACATTTCTCTTTCTCCACGCACTTGCTACACTTTATCGACGTTTATCTTCCTTGCCAGAAGCTCTCTTGTTCAGTTTCTCTTGCCTAAAGAGAAACGCCTTTCTTTGTTCTTGGGCAAAGATGATCACTCCACTATTTGCTTTGTAAACACCTCGTCTTACAATCCGTTATTATTTCGCTTCTGTTCTCACCCTTTCCATCTCATCCGATGATTGCATGACAGTATTCTATTTTATTGTTCCCTTTATCTCCATCTTAAGATCTAATACAATTTGCAATTTACGCCAGTCATACATACAGTGATACCATGTATTATATTTCATATGTTTTAGTAATTGAAAATATGAAAACATTCTATAAAGAATAGATATTTAATAAGCACGTAGAAATTTTTAAGTATATATGCATGCAGATAGACAGAGTGCATGCATTAAAGTAACAAACACATGTATGTATGTATGTATGTATGTATGTATGTATGTGTGTATGTATGTATGTATGTATGTATGTATGTATGTATGTATGTATGTATGAATGAATGTATATATGTATGCACGTATGTGTGTGTGTGTGTGTGTGTGTGTGTGTGTGTGTGTGTGTGTGTGTGTGTGTGTGTGTGTGTGTGTGTGTGTGTGTGTGTGTGTGTGTGTGTGTGTGTGTAGTATGAGTGCATTATAACTTTGCAAGCAAACTTTAATCACAAATGCGTACAAGTTTGTCAAAATATTCATGTACAAAACTCTGCAAACTAATTCGCATTCTCAGAAATATATACAAACATTTTCACTCCAAATTCCTGTGCCAATTTGCAAAAGTGTGTGGGGAAGGGCTTAGAATGATGAATGGTCTAGATTATAAAGCGTCCACTCCTAAGTGTTGGCTGCTTCTCATATTTCACATCCTCACCGGATAAAAAAAAAGTCATCCTTCCAGAAGAAACCAACGCCAGACACTCCGTAAGGCCCTGGATTATGGAACCCTATTTATTATTATTATTATTATTATTATTATTATTATTATTATTATTATTATTTTTATTTTTTTTTTTTTTTTTTTTTTTTTTTTTGAGGGGGAGGTGTTTTTAGCCAACTCCGTACACTACGCAAGGCCCTAGATTATGGAACCCTATTTATTTTATTTTTTTCTTCCTCTTTTTTTTTGGGGGGAGGGAGGTGTTTCTAGGTGGATCAGCCACAGCTCAGCAAGACATTCTTTACTTGAGAGACTCTTGGCAGAACCTATCCTCGCGAGGCTATTTGAGTCGTGACTGAGCGATGACTTAAAACCAAAACCTTGCTCCGGGCCTGAAATAGGAGCCCATCTACGGCACCACTCAAGCGACCTTGGAACCCTCCGATTCGTGGGGCCTTTGGCTTTTGTTTCTTTTTCACTGGCTTTCCCTCCCCTCCCGCTCACTCTCTCTTTCCTTTTTTCCTCTCTCTCTCTCTCTCTCTCTCTCTCTCTCTCTCTCTCTCTCTCTCTCTCTCTCTCTCTCTCTCTCTCTCTCTCTCTCTCTCTCTCTCTCTCTCTCTCTCAAATAAGTATATATATATATATATATATGTATATATATATATATATATATATATGTATATATGTGTGTGTGTGTGTGTGTGTGTGTGTGTGTGTGTGTGTGTGTGTGTGTGTGTGTGTGTGTGTGTGTGTGTGTGTGTGTGTGTGTGTGTGTGTGTGTGTGTGTGTGTGTGCGTACGTGCGTGCGTGTGTGTGTGTGTGTGTGTGTGTGTGTGTGTGTGTGTGTGTGTGTGTTGTAAACATATTTGTCTCTCTATCTCTCTCTACCTTTCACTCTTTATCTCTTTCTCTCGCTCTCTTCTCTGTGATAATCATTGCTGTGCCTTCCACACGAAAAGGTAAAAGATTGGTCATAAGAAAAATCCATAGTATTAAAGAGCACGTGCTTCAGTTGTCTGCATTTTTTCATTCAAGAATGACCTAACATGCTCTCTTTTTTATTTTGAACTTGGAGGCTTAAAAGCACTAACTCTTCTCATATCTCTGTCTCCGTAATACGTTTAAATGGGGGATTTCCTTTTGTATCACGAAATTTTATCTTTATGTAATCGTATCCATTACTGTTTCATCACAAATTTAAACGAAATTAGATGATTTTTGTTTACTTTATCAATTCTCTTAACAAATGCTGAATACCGTTGATGTTAGGAAAAAATATCTTTCGAACGAAATACAAAGCGTTTAACAAGAATTATATAGTCTTGAGAGAAATACCGGTTTCAGGAAAACAATTTGAAGATAGTCTTTTATCACAACGTTCAGCACAAAAGATAAATGAATAAATGGAATAGAAGGCTACATCTATTCAAACTCATGATGACAAGATCTAAAAGCTTTGGCATGACAACTTTTTGAAC
>NC_134793.1:24331778-24344278 GCF_046742065.1 Oratosquilla oratoria | reverse complement strand
CGCCTAGGCTGTCGAAAGTCTCTAGATATGTACCCCTAGGAACTATACTAAGGCCGAGTAAAAGAAGAAAAAAGAAAATGGAGTTGGAAAAAAAAACACCGTAGGACACCTTTGTCTAACTCATAAAATATCCTTAGAACTTTATAAGGTGCCTAGGAAGTGGAGGGTTGCAAGTCTTGGAATGCAACGAAGAGGTAATGAAGATGGGTGGTGGACAGTAAAGGGTGATGAAGATGAGAAGGGTGGACAGTAGAGGGTGATGAAGGTGAGTGGTGGACAGTAAAGGGTGATGAAGATGAGTGGTGGACAGTAAAAGGGTGATGATGATGAGTGGACAGTAGAGGGTGATGAAGATGGGTGGTGGACAGTAAAAGGGTGATGATGATGAGTGGACAGTAGAGGGTGATGAAGATGGGTGGTGGACAGTAAAGGGTGACGGAAGTGATAGGTTGTGTATCTGTGGACAGGTGCAACAAACTGACCCTTTATGAGGAGTCCACACAGGGACCTCATTATACAGAAAACGGCTTTCAAGTGCAGTAAATAGAGCTGGACATGGAAAGGATAAAGCTAAGTATAGGAGACGACGAAAGCGAGCAGGAACGGGTGGAAGAAAAGAAACTGAGTGAGGAGGAGTACGGTGGGTAGTGAGGACACAAAGTGAAGGCTATGAAGTTAGGAAAAAACAAGGAAAGAATGCGAGGGTACAAGATAGAGAAAGATTGCAACATGACACAGGGTCATTCAGCGGACCGAGGGTGCAGAAGGAAAAGAAAGAGAAAAAAAGAGAGAGAGAGAGAGGGAAGGGGGAGAGGAAGCAAGAAGGCATGAAAAGAGAGGGGAACGTAAAGAAGACATATTCCGAAAGAAAATGAGATTGTGAAAATGTGAAAGGCTTACCGAGGAGAAAGAGGGAGAGAGAGAGAGAGAGAGAGAGAGGGGGGGAGAGAGAGAGAGAGAGAGAGAGAGAGAGAGAGAGAGAGAGAGAGAGGGAGGGAGAGAGAGAGAGAGAGAACACGGAAACAAAAGCGCAAAAGAGAGAGATTTAAGAAAAAGAGGAAAGTGTGAATAGAGATTGAGAGGACAAGGGGACCGGATGGGGGGGGGGAACACTAAACGTAAGACTCGCGCCAGGAAAAAAGGGGAAGGAGAGATTCATAATGAACGAGATAAGGGAAAGTAAGGAGGGATGGGCAAGTTACGACGTGGAAGGCAAAGAGGGTAAGGTGGGTAAGGAGAGAACGAGAGGTAAGGAGGGCACCAGCAGGAGGAAAGAAAACGGGACATGAGAGAAGAGGAAAAAAGTAAGGGAGGAAAAGAGAAAGGAAGAGCAGGAGAGGGGGAGAAAAGAAGAGAGAGAGGGAAGAAGGAGGGAAGAAAAGGAGAATGGAAGGAAAGGTAGAGGGGGAGGAAAAGAGAGGGGAAAGGAAAGAAGAGGAGGAAGAATGGGAGATGTGGGGAAGAAAAAGAGAGAGGGGGAGGGAAAGGAGAGGTGGAAGGAAAGGAGAAAGAGAAGGAAAGGAGAGGGGAAGGAAAGAGAGCGGGATAATAAGGAAGGAAAAAAAGAGAGTGGGAGAGAATGTGCAGAGAAGGAATAGGAAGAGGAGACAGAACAAGAATAGTCAACAAGAAGAGCACTGGATATGAACAAAGCCTTCGCAAATGCCACAACTTCTGAACGCTAGACCTTTTTCCAAGAACAAAGAAAAAGAAAAAAAAAGAGAATATGCAGAGTGTGGATTTAAGGGTAAATGGAAGGACATTAGTAAAAGGAGTGTGTACCACACTCTTCTAGTGGATTCTTCATAGAGGGAATATCACGTGATTTGAGTACCCGCATTCTTGAACATCACCACGGAATCAGAAACGACACAACGGAACAAGAGCAACCAGTTAATAAACTGAGATGATAATGCGGTGTTGTCAGTGAATCTGACATGGTTATATGAGAGTGTATGGGCGCATCTGCAATGCGAAGATCAACAACATCATATAAAGGAATAATGAACGTTCCTCATTGCACTGCCTTTGGTTAATATTACTTTTATGGCCAGCAAATTCCAGGAAGGATTTATGTAGTTACACACTATATATACACACAGACTCACACACACAAAAAAACACAAACATACACATACACACACATACATACATACACACACATACACACACCCATTCACTCATTCAATCACAAGCACACTCACAAACACACACACACATACACGCACGCATTCACTCAATCATATGCACACTCACAAACACACACACTCACCCTTACACACACACACACACACATACTACACACATTCATTCACTCAATCACAAACACACACACTCACCCTCATGCACACAGACACACTCACACATTCTTACACACACACATACACACACACACACACACACACACACACACACACACACACACACACACACACACACACACACACACACACACACACACACACACACACACACACACACACACACACACACACACACACACACACACACACACACACACACACACACAGTCACTCACACACACACGCATAAAGCACAACAAATAGGAGCGCAGGTTCGGGTTCAATAGGGCACCATTTGTCGGCCCGGGGTCACTCCGTCCTAACATTCCCTCCTCTCTTGGGGGAACGGGGGATCCATCTATGTACAAAAGGGCTCCTTCCCCCTTATAATGGGTTCCTGCAAATATCCTAGGCGATTGGCCTCTATTTCTTTGCTCTTGATCAGCGTTTCCCAACCTTTTTCAATCCTAAGGGTAGCCTTTGTTGTCAGATCTAAGCAGTCCAGTACCCCCTAATAACTAGTGTCTGATTACTAGAGGGTCAAAGGAAAGTGTATATACGTATGCATCGCTTCCCAGCACCCCGTAGAAGTGGTTTCAGCACTCCCAGGTTGAGAAACGTTGCTCCGGAGAAAGCCCTGAGGAGTTAAACGTTGTGCTACCAACAAACGTTTCGTCGTGAATATATCCGAAGTTCTTGTTGGTGGTAATGGGGACACAACCAAACCGGAAAAGGCAGGGGAAAAAGGTCTGAAACGAATAAGGCATTAGCCTTGAGGACGATGGCTTCAAAGGCCCGGAAGCCACACCAGAGGAGAGGGAGGCCAGTCGGGCCCAAAAGGCTGACACGAGTATCAAGGGGGAGGATTTAAGGGTGATCTAAGGGTGACCAAAGGAGAGGGGCAGGGGAGAGACGGGGCGAAAGGGGATAATCCTCGGAAAAACGAATAGTTCGTGGACATCAAGGGATTCTTGGAGTCCATGATGGCGAAGATCTAAAGGTGAACTAAGGACATTTCAATATCAAAGTCAAATAGGATTCGTGCTTTCACCAATCGGGAGGGGACGGGAGGACGAGGCAAGCAAAGCGAGCGGGAGACGTCCGGCTTAATGAGAGAGAGAGAGAGAGAGAGAGAGAGAGAGAGAGAGAGAGAGAGAGGGAGGGAGGGAGGGAGGGAGAGAGAGAGGGAGGAAAGGAGGAAGAGGGAGGGAAGGAGAAGGGGAGGGAAGGAGAGAGGGAGAGAGGGAGGAATTGAGAGAGGGAGAGAGAGAGAGAGAGAGAGAGAGAGAGAGAGAGAGAGAGAGAGAGAGAGAGAGAGAGAGATGGAGCTAGCTTTCGGAGCAGCCCGTTCTTGCATTGGTGTGGTGATCGCTGAGAACCGCTCTTTTTTCTATTTTCTTTTTTTCTTTTTTTCTTTTTTTTTGGGGGGGGGTGGAGGGGGGCATGGTGGAGGGGCGGGGAGGGGATGGAGGTTTTTAATTAGTCGGGGAGAAGAACAAGAAAAAGAAATTTCGTCATGGAGACATTTCGGTCCCGAAAATCGCACCCCGAACGTGGTTTCTGCGAAAGAAAGCGGAAACCAGGACTGGACTCTCGAGCGATGGGAAAAAAAGGAGGTCAAAAAAGTGTTAAATCCAAGTGTTTAACTCACCACCCTTCCACTCATTTGTCTTCCATACTTCATTCATTCATTTTTTTACGTATTTACTTGTTTACTTTTTTATTTATTTGTTTATTTATTAATTTTTTATTTATTTATTTATTCATATGTTTATCTATTTATATATTTGTTTATATATCTATTTACTTACTTGTCTATTCATTCATTTATAATTTGATAGATTATTTCTTTCTTTATTCGTTTACAGGTTGATTTGTTTATTTGTCTATTTATCCATTATTCTGTGTGAGTGTGCTTATGCAAGCTTGTGTGTGTGTGTGTGTGTGTGTGTGTGTGTGTGTGTGTGTGTGTGTGTGTGTGTGTGTGTGTGTGTGTGTGTGTGTGTGTGTGTGTGTGTGCGTGTGTGTGCGTGTGAGAGAGAGAGAGAGAGAGAGAGGGGGGGTTGTGTCCCAGTACGTGCGAGCCTATAAATATGTGTATGTGAATATCTGCGTAGATGTGTGTGAATATGACTCGTGTGAATATGTGCAAATACACTTCGATGTATATGCTTATGTATCAATTGACTTTACCATGTATGTGCGTATAATTATATGTGTAGAAGTGTACTTCTTTACATACTGACTCTACATGTGATAACTACATGTATTACATAGAGTATCTACTGCAACCTACCTGACCTGAAATGACCTTTCTTTATAAACTAACACAATGCGGAACATGGAACTAGCCTATTGGTTTCCTCTGTAAACCTGAACCAGTGACCTCATCTGACCTGTCAAACGCTGATGAGATTGGAACACCCAAAGACTGGGGCACAACAGTCAATTCCAATAACATTAGTCCCAGAGGCAAACTCGAAAGACCAAATTCAATTTCACCCGAAAATCAGGCTTGGTAGTGACGAAAATTATCACCTCTTTTATAGACCACAGCTTATAATTCACTTGCCCAAATATGGGACGTGATACATGCTTTTTTTGTATATATCACTCTAATTACTTCGATATTTGTTTTACTTTGAATTTGTTCTGATTATTTTTCTCTTTATTTCAGGTAAGTACGAATGAACACGTAGAGTGACCTTCGCCAGTACTAATATGCATGGTAAGGTAACGTTCTATTTTTTAAAGCTTCATCCTTAATTTCTACAGTTCCCAAAGCCTTTCATTTGCTTAGGCTAATTCTTTTAAAGTAGTATGCTCTTACTTTGTATGAAGAGTGAGGATAATGTTGTTATTGTTGTTGTTGTTGTTGTTGTTTTTGTTGTTGTTGTTGTTGTTGTTGTTGTTGTTGTTGTTGTTGTTGTTGTTGTTGTTGTTGTTGTTGTTGTTGTTGTTGTTGTTGTTGTTGTTGTTGTTGTTGTTGTTGTTGTTGTTGTTGTTGTTGTTGACGTCGCCGTTATCGTTGTTTGGGTGAGAGGGGAGTACTATTGATCATTTTAAATTCCACTTTAATTTGACATCGGTCCATTTGTCTGTTTTTATGTTGAAAACTGTCTGACACGATAACAGGGGAAAAATTACTTAAACAACTTGAACTAAAAAGATATTTGACCTCACAGTATGACATATGAAAGAGACTAGTTAAGTAGAAACTAAGAAACAGTATACATATCGTATCTATTATGATTACAATATGCTTGAAAATACATGACGATCTAATGTTTGTTTCAGGTCAAGAGATCCCATTAATATCCTGAATGCAGATTCAGTCGCTACAACAATGCTGTTTACTTGGGAAAATACCCTTAAGCCTTCAATTGGGAGCAAGTGAAACATATTTGTCCCCATCCTTTATTAAAAATTAACTACAAACCTTCGAAAGGAGGACAACAGGATCTACAAGAAACATATTTGAAATCAAAATTTCATTATGTGGATATGGCTGTTCCATTTTACATGTTATGCAATATTTCCTCGAGAATTTATTAATAATTAATCAAGATTAAACTTTGTCTAGGAAGATTACTCCCGTGGAAACTTCTGGGCGCGCATAAAACTCCTCGACATTATCTGCCAAGAAGTTGCTGTTTAAGAGTTTTTCTTCTACTCCTCGTCGCATCAGCGAGGCGAGGGTAGAAAGTTTTCCGTACACTTCATGAATATCTTATCTTCCTATTTGCGCTCTTTCTATCCACTTGAATGAGTTCACGGCTCAGGCATAACGTTGTCAAAGAAAATGTAATGTTGTGGATTATTTTTATTATTATTTTTTTTTTTTACTCGTCTATCTTTCTCAGACCCTTTCCTCCCTCAGAATTCTCTTCCAGTTTGTCCTGTGCCTATCCATCCTATCATATGTTTCTTCTAAATCCAAGAAAGCCCTTCGTGTTCCCCTCCATCTAAATGGTTTTACGGGTCCTCCTACATTGCTGCAGGAAGTGTAGTGCTCTCAGCAAGCTGGGTTAGGTACTGTTGGAAACAATAAATCTGAAAACTTTGAAAAAAAAAAAAAAAAAAACACCGTATCTGGAAGGCCCAGACTCACCCTCATCCTCATCCTCTCCTTCTTTCTCTTCCTCCTCCTTCTCTTACTCCTCTTCCTCCACCTCCTCCTCCTCCTCCTCCTCCTCCTCCTCTTCCTCCTCCTCCTCCTCCTCCCCTTCTTTCTCTTCCTCCTCCTCCTCTTATTCTCTTCTCCTTCCTCCTCCTTCTCTTACTCCTCTTCCTCCACCTCCTCCTCCACCTCCTCCTCCTCCTCCTCCTCCTCCTCCTCCTCTTCCTCCTCCTCCTCCTCCTCCCCTTCTTTCTCTTCCTCCTCCTCTTCGTACTCGTCCTTCTCCCCTTCTTTCTCTTCCTCCTCCTCCTCTTATTCACTTCCTCTTCCTCCTCCACTTCCTCCTCTTCTTCATCCTCCTCTTCCTCCTCCTCCGTCTCCTCCTCTTCCTCCTCCTCCTCCTCCTCCTCCTCCAGGAGCTATTTGAGACAGAGAAGGTTCATCCTATACAAAACCACTTGAGCTAGGGTCCAGCAAGTTTACAAATCTGCAAACCCCTACAAAAGAAAAAATATATAAACTGACTGACTAATTAATTAACACCGAAGGAAAAAAATAACTGTAAAATAAACATAAAATTCCTTTCATAGGAAAACAGAATCCTTCCAGGGAACCTGGTGTCGCCCACAGTATTGAATTGTTCTCAACGACCCGACCCCAGAACGAGCCCCGTCCTGTCCCTCTGTACCTCCAACACCCTCTCCCAGTCTGATGTACAATGCGATGCAAATTTCCCCTCAGCCGTTGCTCAGATCAGCAAGTCTCTCCGGTCCTGTGCCCCCGAGCCGTATGACATGTTTATCGTCTTTCTTCAGCGAGAAACCCGCCGATCCCTCCGTCCTTCCTTCGTGCATCGGCTGCATCGGCGAGAGGAGCATCTTCCAAAGGGCCGAAGAAAAACGGCGAAAGGATTTACGGCGAAGTTGGGTGCAAAAGTCGCTCGGGGAAAATGACATCAGGTTGTCGCCATGGCGACGACAGGACGACGAGTCTCCTCCGACCCTGAACTTTAAATATGGTAATGAACATTTTTGCCGGCACAGTCTGTCTCCGCCATCCATACGTTTACACAAATCTCATACGCGCGGGAATACACGTACAGACGGGTGGACGGGTAGACAGACACGGACCGACACAGACACAGATAGACACAGACATAGACACACACACACACACACACACACACACACACACACACACACACACACACACACATTCATTTACTCACGTAGACACAGATACACAGACCCAGGAAGACACAGACAGATACATGTAGATACAGAAAGACATAGACACAGACACATACTGACACAGACACACGCACACACATACACACACACACACACACACACACACACACACACACACAGTCACACTAACACTTAGATTCCTCTCTCAGATTAATTTCCCAGTTTCCTTAACTATGTCTACCCTATCGTATTTTTTCTCTAAAACCCAAAATACCCTTTGCATTCCCTTCCTTCTTGAACATTTTACTAATCTGCTCTACACATACCCTTTGTTTGCTTAGATTGGCTTCCCAAGTACCCTATTATTTATCTATTATATCTTATGCTTTCTTGAAATCCACGAACGCCCTCTAGGGTATATTCACTTCCGTTTTTTATCTTTTTTTTTCCTCATTTCTTTTGTATTCATAGAGAGGTTACATGAGATGATTAGTTGGCTTATTTATTTTTCCTTTTTTTTTTTATTCACTATTATCTCTTTTTTCTTCGTAAGTAGATACTGTTCATGCTTTTTTTTTTTTTTTTGCTGTCTAGGTATTTCCTACCATTTTGCATTTTTCAAAGATATTTTGTAGTCATTTATAAGTTTTGTCTTTTCTTTTTTGAAAAACTTCCTGAGTTGTATCGTTCAGTTCGGATGTCGTATTCTCTTTCAATATCTGTCAACATTTCTCCTTTCTTATCAACGCTGTTATTTCTCTTTTTCTTTTCATTCCTCTTCCCTGCCTCCTTGAATTTCCTTGAATTTATATATTCACTCTCTCTTCGCTGTTCACTATCCCTAAGATTACCATTCTTGATTCACTGCATTTTTTTTTTCATGTTTCCCCTTATATCTACTTCAAGACGATTTTTTTTTTTTTTTGCTACCTTAGTCTTTCGTTTTTTAATGTCTCGTTGCTTTTAGATATTTTTCTACCTTCCTCTCCACCTTTATCTATTTCCTCGTATATTTTCCTGTCTTGTCCTATTTTTTCTTTATTCCGCCATTTTCAAAAATCCCTCTTCAAAGTATGTATTATTTTTTCTCTTCTTTCATAATCTATTCATAAATCATACGAGCCTCGCCCACACGCTAATTAAATTCCTATTTCTAAACTCATCAAATTTTAGTTAGTGTTAATTTTTCCGCCTTTTTAAATTCTGACTTCCTCATATTCATGTTATGAATATTTTATCATCAACTTCTTTTCAAACGCTCTGGTGCTGCTGTGCGGGGCCTGTAGGAGGTTAGGTCGCTCGAATACTTGCAGAAAGCGAGAAAAGAAAGATTCCCTTTCCCCAAGAACAGATTTCATTCAAACAAGCTATCCAAGAAGTCTACAACCAAACACGTCTTATCCTAACCTCTCCATAGAGGTACAGTCCCGAGGGGCCGACACCTGGTCTCCTGACCGAGCCAGAGTCGCTTTCTACACGCTACTTCCGAAACTCTCCCTCTCCTATTTGTTCACACAAGGAGGTCAGCACACCGACGGCTGCCCTCCTGTTTTCTTCTCCTATTAGCCGGCGAAGTAGACCTAGTCCTCCTACATTTGCTCTACCTGCTCTAAACACATCAACTAATCGCATACATTTGTCAAATGGAGCAATTGATACAGATCGTTCCATTTTAAAATGCAGCACTGACAAACACAAACCAATATACAAAAAACTAGAGTTGTAACCAACACAAGGCAACTTTTACACTCACGGATACAATAAGACAAAAACACACCCTAAACGAAAACTACAAATTAACGTAAATGGATTCACTAACATCCAGAACTACCCCACTTCCTTCCCGAACAAAACAGTATATTGCACTCGTAAAAGAAATAAAACTGACACCGCAAATAATCGTAACAAGGCCCTCATTCATAGACTACACAGCAATTAGAGAAGACAAAACAAGACATAAAGGTAAACTAGAAACAAGTAGACAGCAGCATGCCTTTCTTCAATAAAAAACATGACAAAAGACGATCAACCAGACACCATCGCTGAAATAATCACAATACAAACACAATAAAGAAAACAACCCAAAACATGACAACACACACAAGACACAGAACACTTCATACCAGAATACCCAACAATGACTATCCTCAGATACCAACACTCATCCCGGAGGATGTTGCCGGTTACCTGGAGGACCAGGGCCAACAAATTGATTGATTGATTGATTGACTGATTGATCAAACACTCTTTACGTACCTTGTTCCAGTGCTGCAGTTGTATGTTCCGCACGTTGTATTCTCCTACATCAGTGAAGAATACAATATTTTTACTTCCAGCTCCCCTCAGTGTATTCATAGCCATTCATCCCCCCTCCAACCCACCAGTGCATATACCAGAAGTGCTCTTGAGTTTGCGAAGAATTGGAAAACCAATTTCGTTCATTTTTCCTCAAAATGTGCCTCCGTTCTGCTACCTGCTTCCCTTCACCACCTCCATAACGCCATCTCTTGGGTGTGATGTTGCTTCCAAAAATAGAAGCGCTAGTTATTATTAACGAAATACTAATTGCGGCTATGAAATCACACCAGAGAATATAAAAAATAAATCATTCGATTCCGAAGAAGAATTTAATCATAAAAACTATAGTCAGTTTTTTGTCTTTTGTAAAGAGCTTTGTTAGTTCGACTTGACGTCACGTCGTCAGAAGTGTCATTTGATGCTAAAAGGTCACATCTGAGACTTCAAAGCGTGCTTGTATACGCCCTTTTGACATTTTAATCCGTTGTATAAGCTGACGCCTTCAAAGGCTTTCCTTCAGGACAGGAGCTCATGTACCCTATGCTTATTGACTGCTGTTCTTTAGCCACTTGGAGGCCACTAGCCCCCATCAGTTTTTGGTCCGTGACTGTAATTGTCAATCCCTACGACTCCACTTTTCCCCTCCAAGAGGTCCACTGACTCAAGTGGAGAACCACTTAGTTCAGCGCCTGACAACTTTATTCAGCTAAAGGCATGGCCCGGTGATGATGAGATTAAAACATTCTACAGGTGATTCTCTTCGGTTTAGAGTACGATACGTTAGCAAAGAGGTAGAGTAATATACAATAACTAATGTATTCCTCCCCGGTAATAGGATAAGCATGTTATTGAAATGCTAGGCCTGCCGTTTCTTTTTGTGGTGTCATGACAATATATAGATCAATAAATCAATAAGAATAAAGAAATATATAAATGAATAGATAAATAAGATTAGGCAAATAGATATACACTTCACATGTTTCAGATCGTCTTGTAAAATTAAGCATATATGTAATATATACAGATGATTTAACACAATCACCTGTATTCTATTCACGTCTATCTTAATGTATATTTCTGTTTATATGTCAGGAGATACAGATTTTGAAGGCAGAGACAGACGTAATCGGTTGGTCCTATGGAGTGGAAAGATAAAGAAAATGAACCAATAAAAAAACGGGGGACCATTCCTCTCACGTGATCAATTACAGTCTAAGAATTTGAACGATGTCGCCCTCAAGGCATCAGTTTGAGAAGGACGTCTCCCAGGGGAACGAAAGCGCAGTAGTACTGCTGCTATCTAGGACGATATTTCTAGTCAGAGGTTGTTCATGAATAGAAGATATTGTCTTAGGTGGTTATAAGAACCCATGGGACGATGGAAGAAATAAAAAAGCATATGTGAGTATATGCCAATGCTTTGACTTATTTCTTATCTGACTAGGAGTTCTTCAGATATTTTTGTAGCCCACTCTGATGCACTGTTCTTTAGCCTCCTGGAGGTCATTTCAACAATGAATAGAATCATCAGTCACCCACTGACTTACACTAGCTTATGGTCTGGAGGCTCCATGCGTGAAAATCTACGGGAGTTCCATTTATATGTTCACAGACTACAGATTGAGTATCACTAATCATGAACGTCCGACAATAATAACCAACATATGCTTGAAACTTTTACTCTTGGGTTGAAAATCATTACGTCCGGATTTGATACCATTTCTTCGTCTGCCCTGAGCTCGTGGCTTATCATTTACAAGCCCAAACTATACGACTATAACTAAATAAGAAATCAAAGTTCTTTAAGACATTCCTCCTATATGTTATTTGTGACCTTTCCTTTAAACCCTTGTAAGCGGAATATAGATTTCATCGTCTACAGAATCTTCTTGAGTGTCATTAATCTCAGAGTTTCCAACAATTTATCTACATGATAAGTGCTGCTTTGGAACTTTGTTTATCTTACCAATGTACTTTTCATTGATTCAAGACGACTACTAATACTAAACCCCCGTCCCACACGATCATCCTACAGTGTCTGCAGACATAAGCGAGAATATTCTTTGGCGACGGCCTCGCTGCGTCTTTGGTCTACAGAAGACAAACTCGAGCAACACTTTGTCGGTTTGTCTTCTGCGGACAGAGGAGGTGAGTCACCCGTCACCGAGAGAGATATTCTCGCTTGATTCAGCAGACTCTATAGGATGCTCCTCGCGTGCTGCCCGGGGCTTCAGGCACAAGACTAAAAGCGGTCATATGTCTTCAACAAGACACGAGAACCTGACATCAACTCCCATAGAACCACTATTCATATGCCCTGTTCTCTGCAATAATTATTGTTATGGGCTTTGATGGTTGCATGATATTGTGTGTGATTCACCAACATTTACCATGGCCTTGAATCACGCGTTGGACTCGTGATCTACAGTTATTTCCCTCCCGGAAGAGAGTTCAGAGCTCATATTATATGACTGATCTATGGGTAATGCTGTGACCTTACGCGCACACACACACCCAGCTCACCGCCCATGAGAGTTGGAGTAACGACTCGCAGTGCAGCGATAACTAAATTAATTCAGCCCTGGGCTG
>NC_134793.1:24304278-24326778 GCF_046742065.1 Oratosquilla oratoria | reverse complement strand
CAGAGGCTGCTTCCATGGCTAGCTGGAGGTCTTTCAGGTGGGACTCACTCCTAACTTCAGTGAAAATGTCGTCGACGTATCTACAGTAGGAAAAGGGTCTTAGGACGGGGTCTTGTAAGACTTTGTTCTCTAAATCACACATGTAGAATTCGGCAAAGGTACACCCTAAAGGTGAACCCATTGCGACTCCTTCCACTTGTAGATATAGCTGGCCGGATGGGCTTCGAAAGGGCGCTTCAATCGAACATGTCTACAAGAAAACTTACTGCCCATTTATACTAATATGTATATATATATATATATATATATATATATATATATATATATATATATATATATATTGATGAAGGTGGAAAAAGAAGTCACGGGTCTAGTTCCGAGTTCCTGAGTTTATTCCTGACCGGTTTCGCTCTATGCTTCTTCAGAGGAAGCATAGAGCGAAACCGTTCAGGAATAAACTCAGGAACTCGGAACTAGACCCGTGACTTCTTTTTCCACCTTCATCAACTTGTCACAATGTACCAACATATATATATATATATGTGTGTGTGTGTGTGTGTGTGTATATATATATATATATATATATATATATACATATACATATGTACATATATATATATATACACATATACATATACATATACATATACATATACATATACATATACATATAAACTGCTTGTTTGTATGTGTATGCGCTTCTGCACAAAATACACTTGTATAGAAATCACACCCAGTCCCACTCCCAGAATACGTGGTTTTACCTTCCCACAACCGTCAGTATGCGAACAGGCATTGGCCGTGATACAACCATTCATTCCTCCACAAACATCATCTCCCCCAAGTACCTCCAGACCCGTCCTCCAGTTCTTCCAGAGTTCTTTTGTTGGAGAAGAGCGCTGTGGCGCCTCTTCGTTGACGAAACTGTTCCTTCAGGGACCAGAAAGGCCCCAATTTCTTTCTGGATTCCGAAGACGAACCTTCGACCGGCGCCGATCTCTTATGGAAATTCGTCGTGGCCACCACCAACAAATGGGCTTCCTTCTCTCCTTTTTCCACTCGTAGTTCATGCAGATGCCAGATTTTATCATCTTCATCATGCCCATGCATGTATGTGTGTGTATGTATGTATGTACGTATGTATGTACATGTGTATGTATATGATGTAGGTGTGAGGACGAAACACAGGAGTCTTAATCTTGAGTTTATTCCCTGACTAGTTTCACAAATATGCATTCTCATTCTTTGTCATCCTGTTAGAACATCTCAACAATAAATAAATAACATACATATATATATATATATATATATATGTGTGTGTGTGTGTGTGTGTGTGTGTGTGTGTGTGTGTGTGTGTGTGTGTGTGTGTGTATGTTTGTGTGTGTGTGTGTGTATACATATGAATACATATATGTATATATCGAGATAAGTACCATGTACAGACGGAGGTTTTATTATGTATTTGATAAAGCCGTAAGAAGCTAAACGTCGTACTAATGTCGGCAACTTTCATGCGCATATATCTATGCAAACACACGAATATATCAAATAATTCTGACAGTCATCCCCGGATTCGAACCGAGGCTTGCGAGAACACAAAGCCGACGCCTCAACCGACTGAGCTATTCCCAGGTTGGAGAATGATAGACACCCGATAGCTCAGTCGGTAGAGCGTCGGCTTTGCGTTCTCCCAATCCTCGGTTCGAACAGGAATATATGTTAAGATGTGTCTTGGCTGAATAAGATTGTACAACGCTAGTAAGAACAAGATAATTGAAGGTAGTTATCGGACTGAAGTGATTTCGTCTTGACAAGCAATTTCAGAGGACAAACGAAAAAAAGGCGAGATTGATTGATGGGAAAGGAAAACAGACGAGGAAATTAATTATTGGGCAGGGTAATTAGGCGGTGAAGAGTGAGGAAGTTGCTTGAGAAGCGAGGCTTGGAAGAGAAAGGGAATATGGGGGGGGGAGGAGGAGAAGCAGAGAAGATGGACGAGGTGGACCAAGGAGGAGGAGGAGGGGGAGAATGAAAATATGAGCAATGAATGATAAGGAGGAGGAGCGAAGAAGAGAATGGTGAGGAGGAGGAAGAAAATGAGTACGTTGAGCAAATAAGGAAGAGGAGGAGGAGGATCAAATAAGGAGGAGGAGGAGCGAAGAAAAGAATGTTTAGGAGGAGCGAGGAAGAGAATGAAGAGGAGGAGCAAATAAGGAGGAGGAGGAGGAGGAAGAGCGAAGAAGAAGAAGGAGGAAGAGTGAAGAAAAAGGAGTCGGAGGTTGAGAATGAGAATAAGACTGAAAATAACAATAAGAATTGGAGTGAGGGACTTTGAACCGCAATGAACTCTGGGCACTGGAGTTTGGTGCGGTCACCCGATGCCTCGGGAGAATCGGAAAACAATCCAGAAGACCCGCTTTGTTGTCTGTAGCTCAGGCCCGGAGGGCAAGGGGCGGGGGCGGCGAGGAGGACGCCCTTTGAACCAAATTAAAACAAAAAGGGGAGCTTCAGAAGACTCGACCTACCTTTCCTAAACACGGTCACCTCCCAACCAGCCTTACGACCCCAACAAACACCATCACATGAACGTAAGCGACTCCGCAGGTGTAGATGATTAAAAGGAATTGATCCTCCTAACGAAGGAGGATCCAGGGAAAGGGGTGCACACGAGAACAAGTGACCTGTTAAGCATCTAATTCGCCTCCTCGTAATACGAGAATATATATGCATATATATATATATATATATATATATATTTATATATATATATATATATATATATATATATATATATATATATATATATATATACACATATATATATATGTGTGTGTGTGTGTGTGTGTGTGTGTGTGTGTGTGTGTGTGTGTGTGTGTGTGTGTGTGTGTGTGTGTGTGTGTGTGTGTGTGTGTGTGTGTGTGTGTGTGCACCCCAATTAAAAAGGAGTGGCTGGTGGTTGACAGAAAAGAAGATTCATGGTTTAAAAAATAAAAAATAAATAAAAAAAAAAGTCTCTCGCCAACAACTAACAACCCAGTGCAAGAGTGTCGCGCAAGTGGAGGCATAAAAACCGAGAGAAAAGTGGATGATCCGACAAATGGAGGCCCAGGAAATGAAGAAGAAGTGCTTGGGCCACAAGCACAAGTCCAAGACACTACCGCCAGCTCAGGGCTGATGTTCCTCAGACCCTCGAGCCAATCGTCGAGGTCGCTCGTCCTCAGGGTCGTCATGTTACCGAAGCTACGGAGGCCATGACTCGAAGGAATCAGCAGATGGAGTGGGCGAACAACCAAGAAGAACAAGAAGGCGGCAGAGGAAAGAGGAGGAAGTGGAAGGACGAGGAAGAAAAAATGAAAGAATAAAAAAAGTAGAAACAAGAAAGAGAAAGGAACAAGAAGTAAAAGAAAACCAAGGAAAAGAAAAATAAGAGCAAGAGGAAGAAGGAGAAGGAGGACAGGAAGAAGAGGGGAAGAAATAAGAAGGGAGGAGGAGGAGGGAAGAAAAAGGAAGAAGGAAGAACTAAGGGCAAGAGGCAGGAGACAATAAAATGACGACGTAGAAAGACCAGGAAAGTGGACAACTGAGGAAGAGGTAGAGGAGGGGGAATGAGAAGAATTAGGAAGAGCAGAAGGAAGAGGTATGAGGAAGAGAAGGAAGAGAAAAAAGACTATTGAAGGTGAGGATGAAGAGGAGAAAGAGGAGGAAAAGACTGAGTAAATGATGATGAGGAGGAAGAGAAGTCAAAGGGGAAAGAATAGTAATAGGAAGGAGAGAGAAGTAGATGTAGGAGAAGTAGGAAGAGGCAGAAGAAAAGAAATGGAAGTGTGGGACAGAAGAAGAGAGATCGAGATAAATTAAGACCAGGAGGAAGGAGAAGGAGGAGGAGGAGGAGGAGGAAGAAGACTTAGAAGAGGAAGAGCAGGTTTAGAGATAAACGAGGATGAGGATGAGGTGAGTGGCACAGTAGCAGTGTTAATAGTATTATGTGTCTGTGGTTCTCTAAAATGGAACCAATTACTGGAGAGACGAGGGAAACCTGAGTGTTTACATTATTCATTAAGGGTTGAATTATACGGAAAGTGGTCCGGGAATCTGATGAGAAACTTCTTCAATAATAGACCCGTCCCGGGACCCCTTATTTGCCCACCCCTCGAGACGACAACCAAAAATCTTATTAACAGAATATTTTGAAGCTGACGTCAGCTACATGAGGAACGAAGATGAGGGGAGAGGGAAAGGATAAGAGAAATGAAGAATATGAAGACAAAATGGAATAAAAGAGAGAAGAGGAAAAGAGAGTAAAAGAGAGGAGTTGAAAGCGGTTAAAGGAAAAAGAGAAAACAAAGCCAAGGAATTTGAGAATGAATAGATAGATAAATGAATAAATAGATGAATGAATAGATAAAAAATAAACAAATGAAGTGTATTTTTTATCCATTTTGACTACCTCAGCGCGTGGCACTTGGCCTAAACCAAATAAGATCGTCCGAAGTAGACCAAAATAAAATATATAAAGGCGTCATCCTAGGAAAGACGTCTATTGAGATCGGCTTCACTCCTTCACCACAAGCCTTTCGGAGGTCTGAACTGAATGGAATCGCCCGTGTTTGGCACGACCGAAACCCACGAATCGTCGACACGATACGAAAACCGTGTAAGACTCAAAAGAGAATGACGCAGACTCAGTTCATTGCTCAGGAAGGATTCTTTAATGGATGAGGGACAGCTGTTGTGGCCAAGAGGAGGAAAAGAAATTATATTCTTACCACGGGAGGAAAAACCTCGGGTAGGACAAGCCCAAGGCGAAGGAAGCTTGGTGAAGCAGAAGAAGGGGCTGAAGGAAGGGAGGGAGAGAGGGCGCGGGGATGGGGATTGGGGGAGAGAGGGAGTGGGTTGGACAGTGACGGAGGGAGGGAGGAAAAAAGTAAAGGAAGAGAGAGAGAGAGAGGGGGGGAGGATAGGGGGAAGAGAGAGTAGGGGAAGTGGGTCGAGGGAACGTACGAGGAGAGGGAGGGAAGAAGGAAAAAATTAAAGGAAAAGAGAGAGAGAGAGAGAGGATGTGGGGGAAACGGAGTGGGTCGGGGGAGAGTATGAGGGGAGGGAGGGGGGAAGGGAAAAGCAAAGGAAGAGGGAGAAAGGAAGAGAGGGGAGATGAGGGAGAGAGGGAAGAAGAGGGAGAGAGGGGAGAAGAGGGAGAGAGGGGAGAAGAGGGAGAGATGGGAGAAGAGGGGAAAAGAGGGAGAGAGGGATAGAGGGGGAGAGAGAGGAAGGGATGACGAGAGAGAAGGAGGGAGGAAGGATGGGTTTGGAAAAGAAGAAAGAGAGAAAAGGCAGAAGGAAGAAGGAAGAGAAAGAAGGAAAAACAGAGAAGAAAAAAGAAAAAGGAAACGAAAGTTGAAAATGAAGAAAGAGATGGAAGTTAGTTAGGCAGGACGGAAAGATGGATGGGAAAAGAAAAGAAATTTGAGATGGAGAGAGCTGAGGTGAGGAAGGATAGAAATTGACGGGATAGATGGGCCCCGGCTACCTGCTAGACGCCGACCTTTGCACAAGAACTGACGATTGGAAAGAGAAACCGGACCGCAACAGAAGACAAACAATACTTCAGGAAAAGAAGCGAAAACAAGAACTTTGCAATCTAGACCAGAGGGAGCTTCGAGCGCTTGTGGTATGCAACCACCGTCTAGAATTTCTTCTTCTTCTTCTTCTTCTTCTTCTTCTTCTTCTTTTTCTTCTTCTTCTTCTTCTTCTTCTTCTTCTTCTTCTTCTTCTTCTTCTTCTTCTTCTTCTTCTTCTTCTTCTTCTTCTTTTTCCTCCTCCTTCTTCTCCTTCTTCTTCTTCTTCTTCTTCTTCTTCTTCTTCTTCTTCTTCTTCTTCTTCTTCTTCTTCTTCTTCTTCTTCTTCTTCTTCTTCTTCTTCTTCTTCTTCTTCTTCTTCTTCTTCTTCTTCTTCTTCTCCTTCTTCTTCTTCTTCTTCTTCTTCTTTTTCTTCTTTTTCTTCTTCTCCTTCCTCTTCTTCTTTTTCTTCTTCTTCTTCTTCTTCTTTGTTTTGTCAGCTAGAACCAGCGCTTCCGTCCTTGCAGACAACATCGCACTGAAGACATGGAATTATAGAAGTGGTACATGGGGGATTCAAAGAGAGTAACAGAACAAAAGGAGAGTATGAGTTAAACATCACCAGTATTCTTTTCTGGCTCCATTAATGAAATAATCATACGTGACTCTGGTCCGTAGAGATGTCACTAAAGTCCCCTAAAATACTGACAGTATGATGACTGCATGGGAGCTTGCTTGGAAAGACCACGGGTACTGGCGCCATCTTGAATGAAGCAAATCGCCCCCCGGCGTATGGCTCCAATTGATGATAATGGTGACAACATTTGCGCACTGAGTACCTTGTACCCGAGTCTCCGGTGCCTTGTGGGACCTTCCAGGTAGGTTCCAGAGTCCTGGAGATCTCTTGATATTGTTCTTTTGACATACGTGATCCCCTCTCCCCAAAAGCTCAAGTCTTCTGTCGCGGAAGTTCTAAGCCCTGTATCCTTTAATTCCTTCAGAACTACTTTAACATTTTTTTCTTTTTAGTTTCAAGACTATGACCCAATGTCTACAGGTAATGATCCCCTTTTTCTCTGCCTATCTATGACTTCCATTAACATTTTTCTCCGATGGGAAACTATTCATTAATAGATTCAGAATGCCCTTAAATAGGTATCTTTAAGAAATAGAAACTGACTTACCCAACTTTATGATCATGTTCTTTATTTGATGAACTTTTCGTTAAATTCTGAATTCCTGATTCTTTTATTCCGTCATATTTCTCTTTTTAGTTTCAAGACTATGATCCAAAGTCTACAGGTAATGATCCCCTTTTTCTCTGCCTATCTATGACATCCATTAACATTTTTCTCCGATGGGAAACTATTCATTAATAGATTCAGAATGCCCTTAAATAGGTATCTTTAAGAAATAGAAACTGACTTACCCAACTTTATGATCATGTTCTATATTTGATGAACTTTTCGTTAAATTCTGAATTCCTGATTCTTTTATTCCGTCATATTTCATCCTCTGCCTACTCCTCGGAAATATGATCTACTACTGTTGCAATGGCCAAGAAGCTTTCCGTTTAGATTTTTTTCATTCTAACGTTGCCAAGTCCTTAACTTAGGTAGTTTTGTTCATTTTACACTTGGAAGGCAGTATATGCACAAAGTGAACTTTAAGTTACCTGCTGCTGAACTTAAAGATCTTTAGTCTCTTTTAAACACTTTGTATTGAAACTAAGTTATTCCCTAAAGGTGTCGTTATAGAAACTATAGACTACCTACATTTTGTTTTTATCCTTAGCTATTCAAATATAGGTTTCATTTTATCTATTTATGCTTATTCTATTTATTTGTTCGTTTATTTATTCTTTTCGAGTTCCTCTCAAAGAAATGTAAAGATAAACATACTGAGTTTGATCATAGATAATCTAGATTTTATTATAGTCTCCATTTGTCTTAGATGTACTGATTAGTTTTTTCTTTCGTTTAAAATTTCTTCTATTTACCGTTTTTTCGGCTACTTGTAAGTATTCTATAAACCTAAGTCAATGGCCTTCATATCAGCATAATCCAATTCCTTCTTCATGGACTTGAAATGTGACAAAGATAAGTTTTACTTCCTAAGCCAAACAAATCACTCTACCACGATTCAGCAGCCTGTCTTTCCTTTCAAATGACGCGTGACAACTAAGCTAATAATTCTCCTCTTTTTCTTCTTCTCTGTTTATCCTGCTGTCCTCTTGTTCCTATTCATCCTTTATTCATATTGTCTTCCAGTCTTTGTCTGTCTCCTTTTCACATTTCTCTCTTCCTTTCACTTTACCTTCCCTCTTTTCTTTACGCTTAAATAGTCAAGTTGTCCCCACAGTTTGCACAGGAAGAGCCCAATCTGTTCTCGTCTCGACTCTTTTATCATTCTACTTTGAATAATACCGACATTCCACTTCACCACCACAAAATCCAATTCGTGAATTCGAGGTCTCCTTTCTTTATTGCATTCACAATGGACCTAATATTCTCGAGTAAGTGATGCGTACAGTCAGGTACGCAAACATGTGATATATGGTCGTAAATATACACACATGGATGTGTATATACACATCTTCAAAACGAGTTTAACTTATCACAAGGTCAGTGTTTGTCTAATCCGGTTAACTTAACCACGTTCTTTCGAGCAGTTCCGGGCAGGTTTCCAACCTGGTCATTTTCTGGCCACCCACAGGAGCTTGTGACCTAATCTGACCTCGCCTGTTTCATATATCTCTTTGCGAGAAGCGAAATCAACTCATCTTTTGTTGCACACACAAGTGTATAAGCACCTACGCATCCTTCTTTTATACTGAATTAACTTTTTTCGACTTTTTCTTACACTATATCTCGTTCCAGTTAAACTTGAAAATGAAAATCTTCTTCATGATTTCCTTTACTAATAAGTGGCTAACTTCCTTCCCAACTTTATTGATAAATTGAATCATTGCCTTTTTCTCTTTGTCGTGCCTTCCAAGAAACGACAAACTCTAGCTTTTGCCAAAGGCTTCTACACACAACTATCCTTTCATTTCCCAACAAACTGATCTTCCTCTCCGACAAACACCGATCTCGTGAAAGCGGGTGATCTTACCCGCGTGATCCCGGATCGCTGAGGAGGATTTCAAAACAGAGAACATATCCATGTTTCATCTTTTGGAATTTGTCTTCAAATGAGCATTTCTTTGATTATATATATATATACATACACAAACACAAGTCCACACAAACACACACACACACACACACACGTACGTGCATGCGCACACACACACATATACACACATGCACACACACACGTACGTGCATGCGCCCACACACACACACATAAGCACACACACATACACACGTTCACACACACACATGCATACACGCACGCGCTCGCAACACACATTGACAATAGATATTAGAATTATTTTATGAAGGTAATATTCGGACAGGAAGGGATAACGAGTGACCCTATGGTTACCAACTCTTATGGAAAGGAAGGAGAGGGGCGATTATAAATACATAAGAAATGAGTTTAATACGAGGAAACCATTTCCATGCCTCCCTCTCCCAGGAACAAATATTGCCCAACAGGATAAAGATACTGGTCATTACCAACGAAATGCGATACTCTTAGGCAGCTCATACACCAACACAACCAGTTGCATGCAACCGATCGCAACGGAAGCCTACATTCTATGAAAGCGGTATTCTCTGTACGTTTGCCCACTAGCAATCAGGTACCTGTATTTCTGAAGTAAGAAGTAATGGAAAATGATATGTTCATGACCATGCAGTACACGAAACAATGCTTTCACAGAGGGTAGGCATCCGTTGCGACCGGTTTCATGCAACTGGTTGCGTAGGTGTGCAAGATGACATACACATCACGTCTTGCAGTCTTAATCTCACACACTTACACAGAATCGTACACACACTTATGCACTTTACAGATAATTTTTTACAGACATTTAGATACAGACACGCAGACAGTCTTAGAAACAGACATTCTTTCGCGCAGAATCTTTTAGACAAAGACACGTTCACACATCTTCTCTCTTCCGGAATGGAAACAGCTGTCGATCACGAGTCCAACACGTGATCCAAGATCATGATGAATCATATAGATACTCCAAAGTCTTGCATGATCGCACGCGCGCACTCGCACATGCGAACATAATGTCTCCTTTTTTTCTGCAAATTGCCGCAATCTGTAGATTTACCCGAGTGACTAGGAAGTTGAAACCCTGTGTCTTATGTATTTCTGTTTCCAAAACATGACTACATCCGCTCGGAGCAAGAGGAAATGCAGGCGGAATATAATGCCTATTTCACATAAATTCTACTTAAAAAATAAATAATAATAATGATAATAATAATAATAATAATAATAATAATAATAATAATTAATGATAATAATGATAATGATAATTGATAATAATGATAATAACAATAATAATAATAATGATAATTAATAATATAATAATAATAATAAAACATTAATAAAAACAATGATAATAATGATAATAATAATAATAACAACGGCAACAACAACAATAATGATAATAATAACAGCAGTAGAAGTAGGACTAGTAGTAGTAGTAGTAGTTGTAGTAGTAGTAGTAGTAGTAGTAGTAGCAGTAGCAGTAGTAGTAGTAAAGAAAAAATTAAAAGAAAAAATACTCTGAACGTCTTGGATGACCTTACTCCAGAAAGTACTCGCTCGACCTGCCTCGCTTTGTTTGGAGAAGACCTTTGTCTCTTTCCTGGAGATCTACGAGGAGGTGAGGCTGAGCACGCCCTCGTTTCACATTCAAAATGGCGCATTCCGACGGCGGGATAAGCGGCAGAATTTACGAGCTTGGAGGACTGCTTGACAGCCCTGGACAGGACAAACGGATTAATATTAGCGAGAGAGCTGATGAAATGGCGGACAGAGGCCATAGGTCAAACGGGGACATGCTAGGCCAGAGTCTCCTTTTGTTTGTTTGTTTGTTTTACTTATTTATTTTCTTCATTTTATTTACTCGTTAATTCATTCCTCCATTCCTCAATTCATTTATTTATCTATTCATTTATTCATTCATTTGTTCCTTCCTTCATTCATTCATTTATTCGTTTGTTCTTTGGTTCATTCATTCGTTCGTTCTTTGGTTCATTTATTCATTCATTCATTCATTCATTCACTCATTCATTCATTCACTCCTTCATTCCGTCATTCCTTCAATACTTCATTATTTCATTATTTCATTCCTCCATTCATTAATTTATTCCTTTATTCTTTCTTTCTTCTTTCCTTCATCTCTCTTACTTTCTATTTCTTCCTTATTTGCTCTTTATTTATTCACTCTTTCTTTTTTATTTCATTCTTCGGCATCCGACCTCGTTGTAAACTCAGTCTTGTCACTTGACATCATTAGTCTAAACGTAACTGTGATAGAAACAATTGAGGCTTCGTCAAATTTATGTAATCGACGCTCACAGCTGTCCAGGGACGTCCACTCCAATAATTACACCTCACCCCGGGGGTGGGAACGTGTTTCGCAGCTGTTGTAATATTAGAGTATATATGAACGCGCGCGCGCGTGTGTGTGTGTGTGTGTGTGTGTGTGTGTGTGTGTGTGTGTGTGTATGTATGTGTGTGTGTGTGTGTGTGTATGTGTGTGTATGTGTGTGTGTGTATGTGTGTGTGTGTGTGTGTGTGTGTGTGTGTGTGTGTGTGTGTGTGTGTGTGTGTGTGTGTGTGTATTCACTTGGTCTTTTGGATCACGTGTTCGACTCGTGATCGACAGCTATTTCCCTCCTGGAAGAGAGCTCAGAGCTCGTAGGTCCGATCTATGGGTAATGCTATGACCTTTCACACACACACACCCCCAACTCCCCGCCCACGAGAGTCAGAGTAACGACCCGAAGCGCAGCTGTACCGAAATTAATTTCGGCCCTGGGCAGGATTCGAACCAAGCACTACGCGCACCACCATGCTAGTAGTTCATCATTCTACCAACTGCGCCACATGTGTGTGTGTGTGTGTGTGTGTGTGTGTGTTTGTTTTACGGTAAACAATTTGGAACGGAATGATGGAAGATCAAAGGTTTTTGCCTATTAATATCATAATTAAGGAAAATGTTTGATCTTCCACCATTTCAATTTTCATGTGATTTTCTGTAAAAATGTCTAATATGAATTTATTGTGATTTGTTGAGTACGCACACACGGACGCACACCACACACACACACACACACACACACACACACACACACACACACACACACACACACACACACTCACACACTTACACACACACACACACACACACATTTATATAAAAATGCAGATATATATATATATATATATATATATATATATATATATATATATATATATATATATATATATATATATGTATCGTTTGTGGTATTTGTAGTTACTTTTGTGCCTTTAGTGATGAACGAAGTGGTGATTACGATATAGGGGTATTGTAGTTTCTACCATAGTGAAGAGGAAAAGGAATTTATCAAGTTTGTGAACTCAAGTCTGTCATGCGACGAGGCAAGCAGACGTCGCCAACTTCATCTTTTGACTGCAAAGGAAGAAGAGCGTACGAGGCGAAGGCCCTTGGAGAAGAGACTTTGGAAAACGTAAAGTAATAAGCCTTCTTCAGCCTATGAATATCTCTCCGCTTTCGCCCAAGACGCTTCCGCAGAAGCGATAAGGTAATATTCCTTCTTTAACCCATGAATGTTTCTTTACCTGGGGCAAAGAGACATTCGCAGCGGAGTATCGAGAACAGAGAAGGAGGAGGAGGAGGAGGAGGGTCTGGAGGTACGTCGAGAACGACCTGACTCGAGACATAAAAGAAGAGAACGCATGCGAGGGATAGAGAGGAAGAGAAAGTCGACGGGTATGAGATCTGGTCTAGACTCGAGAGCGGAAGAGAGTGAGGAGGGGAGGAGGAAGAGGAAGACGGAGGAGGGAAGGAGGGGGAAGAAGAGTAATATCAGTCGTGAGATTAAAAGACAAACAATCAAGAAGAACGGAACAGAAGAAGAGTGCGACGTAGAGCTTCTGAGAGGAAATTGATCAGAGAGACGAGGTGCGGGAACGGAAGTTGGTAAAGAAAGGCGATAACGCCATCGCTGCTTCTACTTCCTTATTGCTATCCTTATCATTAACATTCTCGGTGTTGTTACCACTCCTGTTGATGTTTTATTGCTCTTGCATCTATAACCACCGTCATCATCATCGTCATCGTCATCGTCGATGTCATTGTCATCGTCATCATCCTTGTCATTGTAATAGTCATCATCTTAGTTGTCGTCATTGTTGTCGTCATTGACATTGTCAAAGTCATCGTCGTCGTCATTGCCACAGTCATCGTCATCATCATCGTCATCGTCATCGTCATCTTCTTCGTCGTCATAGTCAGGCATGGGGTGCATAAGTCCCAGCCTATCATATAGAAATTGCCTTTTTCGTAAGAAAATGTTTGCATTGGATTAAATATAATCTAAGAACATTTACCACGTACATTACTCATGTATACATACTTCAGCTGTATAAATATACTGTAATCTAATTTCTGTTCTCGTCGCTTTGTAATTTTGTCATTTTCTCTTTGTATGATGTTTGGTTAGTCCAATAAAGGCTTGGGGAAAGCATCATGTCGTTCTGTTTGGCCACAATTTACTCGACTAACAAGCTTGATCTGACCAAAAGACGGATGTATTCCTGAGAACTGAACGCTTTGAGGTTTCCGCAGTTTCTCTTAACGTTGACAGAGAACGACATCCCTGGAATCGTAGATTGACTGCTCATCCGTAAGACTTCCAGATAATCTGGATAGGTCCATCAGCTATGCCGGAAACCAATATGGAAGACAAACTATAGATCAAAATGTTTCGTCTTATTTCGACATCTTCAGGGGTACATAGGCTCGAAGAACAAGAGTTGGTATAAGCATAGAAGGCTGATATACGAAGGACCTGGGGAAGCTTGAACCATCTATCTTAGACTTAGTAACAACGTAGTAAGCACTGAAACAATTGGTTGTTTTAGGAGAAGATTGAATAAGTTTATGGATAGGGATGACAGGATTTAAGGGACATGGAACTGCCTAGTGTAGGCCTTATGGTCTCTTGCATTCCCCTCCATTCTTAGGTTTTAAAGAAGCGAGACGGGTGTTCGGTTGAAGCCTCTGTCCTGTTTACCGGAAGAAATTCTTCTCAAAGCCGCACAACCATTCGGACGCCTCAGCTTAGATTTCATTTTTCTTTTTTTCTTTTTCTGTCTCAAAAAAAAACAATTATTTGTTCATAATCATAGACATGTATTCTCGTGTCCCATTGCCGTTTGTAGGACAAAACATGACCACTGGCGCTGTTGTTTTAGTTCTTTTCCCAACATATGGTTTGCCTTTATATGTTCGTTCTGATCGTAGGCCCTCGGAGCTAAGTGACTCCGGAAGCTTTTTAAAGACCTAGAAAGAGTTACAAGTCAAAGAACACCTGCAACCGACCTCGAGAAGAATCCTTGTACAGATAGGAGTTTCGGGGATCATCCTTTGTTAACTTAAAGACGTTTTGGGGTCATTTGATGGAGACGAACGGCGTTGGATGGGTGGGGAGGAAGAAGCATAACCTCCAAAGAAGGAACCAAAGAAGAAGAGTGTCCTCCGGTTTGTGTTTCTGGTAGTCCGAATGATCTACAGCAAGAGGACAAATGGAGAGAGGCCAAACGCAGAGTATGGGATCCAATGTATCTAACGTTTCGCCCAGCAGGGCTTCTTCAGAAATAAGACAGTGGACAAACATCTGACTCCTTATATAACCCGAGCTTGTGGGGAGAAGCGAACATGAAACTGGTGTAAACACAACTTGCGTAAACTGCTTGTTACTTTCTTATGCGTTTGGGCTCTCTCCTACAGTGCTGTTGCAGTCGTTGCTACTTTTACTCCAGAGGACGAATCCTCCGCTTGAGACGATCTGAACGGAGGCAATGCAATCCTCCTTCGTTATCAAGATTGTTAACTATTCAATGAAAGTAAGAATGAATTGATGAAAATACCTTTTGTGTTCTGGATTCTGTTTACCATCACTTTGTTTGTCTGCATTTTTAATCTTTGATACAGCGATGTTTCCTTAGTGCATTAAAACCTTGACGAGGTATCAAGTCTTGTCGTTCTATCGCAAGCATATTTTGCAAAGGATTACAAAGGCGAAGCATGCCGACAGGAGAACTTTTGGTCCATAACTAGGGCGAATGCGAAAAAAAAAATTATATTAATGATAAATAAATAAATGAATAAATAACAATTATAATACAAATAATTGTAAATATACATATATATAATATATATATATATATATATATATAATATATATATATACACTCATATATGGCATTACGGAATCAGTTTCAAAATTAATAGATGTTAGATGAATGTTCTTATTTTTGAACGAGCCCCTCCGAATGCCTCTGTGTTGTCATCGTCATCATCATTGTCTTTTTCGTGATCATCATCGGTATCGCCGTTGTCATCATCATTGGTATCGTTATCCTCATCGTCATCATCTTCACATCACAATCACCATCACCACCACCATAATCATCATTATTAACATCATTATTAACATCATTATTGTCATCATCATCAGCAGCAGCAGCAGCAGCATTATCATTATCATCGTCATCATCATCATCCATCTTCTTTGTCATCAACGTCGTCGTCCTGGAAGCGCCTAATGCCAAAGTCGTTCTTCGTCTACTGTCTGGTGGAGGACAGCCCAAGTCGTTCTTTCTTTCTCACACGACTCACCCACGATCTTCGCAAAAAATATCTTTCTTTGTTCTCCCCGATGAACAAACTCACCCACCGTGACCCACCACTCGCAGTCATCAAGCAAATGGACTTACCATTATGTTTCTCTTTTTTTTTTCTTTTTTTTTGTATCATCATTACCAGCTTTTCCATTTTCACCTGGAGCTATCATTAGCGCTGTTAAAAACGACAATATAATTTACTGTCGTGTGAATATTCTACCACCGTCCTATTTTTCATGAACGTTATTATCATTTTCATTTTTTGTAACAAGTATCACCATGGCACTGGGGTACGAAAAGTATTTACTGTTTTGTGTTTTTCCTCGTATAAGCCGCAGGTATTCAGAATTAAGGAAAACACCCTTTGGCCAAACCTAAATGAAATTTTGGTATCTGAACACGGCCACGACAACGAAACATTGAACAAAGAAGCGGAAGAAACGAGAATAAAATTCAGTGACGAGAAGGAAGAGGAACGTGTGAGAGCGATGATATAGATAAAGATGAAAATGGAAAAACAAAATGGTAAAAAGCCATTTTCCCGAGATCGAAGCCATTATAATTGCCTTATATATGTGCTTGGACTATAAGGGTATGTAATAAACAGTCACTGCTTGGAATGTGAGAGTAGTGCAGGATTCGAACCCACAACGAAGGGAATGCTGGACCAGTACGCTTGTGGGAAAAAGTCAAAAGAGAAGAGACATAGGACAAAGGGGGTAAAGTACAAAAAGAAAAAGGAGAAACAAAAAAACGAATGAAAGAGGAGACAAGAACACATAAATATTTCGAGAACGAAACAAGAATTGGCCACGAAGGAAGCAGAGAAAAGGGAGATTCACGTCCGCGAGGAGGAAAAATGGAGTCGGTATATACGCAGGAAAGTGAGACGGTAAAGTTACACACCAAAATCTACAACGGAAGGGAGCCGGAGGGGACGGGAGGAGGAAGAAGTGGCTTGAAGGAAACCTAACTTAGAGTATCTAAGATATTAAATCTGGGTGCTGTAGGTCAGCACCAAATGACGACCTCAACCCAACGATGATGTAATCTTAGGGGGAAAAAATCCAATTTACATTGGGTTCAGATGACGTATGAGTGTGGAATCATATTCTATAGAGACACTTATACCAGTACTCGGGAGGAGATGAAAATGTGAGAAGCTATTTCCTTTCCATCTTGCTTTGAACCCCACCCCCACCCCACACTCCCCAGTAGATGCATGTGTTCATTCACAACTACTTAGTTCGATTGTAATGAGGGCAAAATTAGGTTTGACAAAAACAGCACAATGAAAATGTGCTTTCATGAATAAAGTTACAAATGAATAGATAACAAGAATTGTATCTATCTATATACAAAGACAGAGCGCAATAATAAAAAAAAGGTGTTTTCATGAATAACATTCGAAGAAAACGTAGAATCGATGACACGAATTCACAGTCAAATTAAAGTAAAGTGAGGGAGTGGAGGGAGGTGGAAATGGAGTGATAGGAAGGACGGCCAAGGACAGAAAGCGATAAAAACCAGGAAGAGCCGATAAAAGGAAAGACTTGTCCAGGGAGGGAGGAGAACGAACGTGAATCTTAAACGGATCTGAAAAGGAGAAAGAGTGAATCTTGGGACGAACATAAACATGAAAGAAAATGGAGGCGGAGTGGATGAAGGGTTTTTGCAGAAATTGTTTTGCTGCAGTTTTAGATTAGAAGCAAATATGAAGAATAGGGGGGGGAATGGGGCGGAGGGGGGAAAGGGAGATAACGTGAAAAGCGAAAGGAGGAAAGGAGATGAAGCAAGGTAAAATATGAAGACAAAATTACATAGAGGATTTTTACGGAAACTGTTTAGTTTTAGTCAGAGATTAGAAAGACAATGAAGAATGATATGGAGGGACGGAGGGAGGGAGGAAGAGAAGGAGAAAAGGAGGCTTGATGGAAAGAAAGGGAGTAAACCGAAGTAAGATAAAGAGGGAATAATATTGACACACGATGGCAGAACTAAGCATGAAAATATGGAACCTTACTGAGGGAAACCGTAGCCTGGCTGGTGGAGCTGTGGGAAGAACGAAAGAAGAGGTAGGCGAAGGAGAGGAAGGGACTGAGGGAAGGGGAGGGTGTGGTGGGGCTGCATGCGGCCATGCAACACATGGCATCGTTCCGAAGGGCAGTCGCACATGGCACAAAGAGCGCATGACGTGTCCTTGTCGTCTCCAGCGATAAGACGTCACGTTTCCACCGACGCCTGGAATAATTTTCCTTTCTTATCCTCTCTGAGATGATTTCTTTCCTGACGGATATAGCACTGAAGCCTCTATACAGAACTCAAAAAAATGCTTTTTGAATATTTCTGTCGTTGGGGAGTCCCTTGATGTAGATAGAGGTTCAAGCAAAGATCATGCAAACAAATGCCCTGCGTTCAAGTAGATTTTTTTCCTGAAATCAAAGCAATTTCTTTCCGATTTTCAACCTTCATTTCGTTTTCAAGATATCTCTGCTAAACTTGTCTGCTTATACATGTTAATACAAGCCATAGACTTACTACAGTAATGATTTATTCATGACAGAAATAAAGTCTCTTACCTCGATCGATTGGAAGAAAAATTGAGTTCTTCAGCTGAATAAAATAGCCTGGTATCAATCAGAGTTATATAGATATGACCTCCCTAGGAGAAGCATAATTAGACCGATTATGTCCGTCACAGATTCTCATTCAGGAACGGCAATCAGATTCTTTATGCTTGAATATTACGAGGCCTCACTGCCAGAGGGCCACGACAATGCAAAAATTATCGGAGACTTTCATAAAATATTAGATTAATTTCCCAGTAATGTTCACTCGCTTCAATAACCTTCAGCGATCACTGTAATATTCAATTATGATTTGAGTTTTGTGTTGTCATAAATGTTAACGCTTATGCGCAAACTTGATAAGAATAATTTCGTCCACGTCATTGGAAATTAAGCCTTTAGTCCCGTGATTGTGAAACATGGTCAATGTACACCGTAGACTTTCTTATAACTGTTGTTTCGTGCATGTTGACATCTGTGTTGTATTATACTTGGTGTTGTAGTTCCGTAGATTGATTTACATCTCAATTTGACTCGCAGAAAATCTATTATTTTTTTAATGTAACAGATTAATATCACTTTCTTAATCCCGTGACTCTAGTAAAAAAAAAACTTATAGATGGAACGATGCTCAAGTAATCTCAGAGATATAAACATTTAATTTTCTGACGCTTTCAGATAAATGGTAATTAACTGGAAAGATGTCTGGTAAAGCAAGCATTCAGTAGTAATCAAGCTAAAAATGAATCTGATTGTAGAGGTAGAAAGTGATCCACATTTTTCCGTAGTTATCGAAAAAATTTTGTTCAGCTGAAGAGAATTATTTGGCATTAACAGGAACGGAATTTATTCTTGGGTTCATTTGATCTCAGAGATGCTTCAGAGTATTAAAATCTTCTTTAACTTTAGAGACAACATAACATGTATATAACCAAAATTAACCATTTAATGTTAAAACATTCGTGCAAAGTGAGTGAAATTGTCTTGAAAAAGAGAAAAAGTTTAAGAGGCCAAATGCCGCCATTTGCCTCACAAAAGAGCCAAGGAGATCACGGGATCATTTCTAGTCACCCCAGTATCATTTCCGACCCTCTGATGTCTGGCTTCACCTTAACAGAAACACATTTTCTAAGTCATCCTTTCGTGGGGGATGTAAGGGATTTAACGAGGTAGCCAGGAGGTGGTGATGGTGTGTGATATTAAGTGTTTCAGTATCGTGGTCTTCTCCACGCCTCAATTTAATAAAGTTATTTGGTATTTGCAGTATAATAATCGACAAATTTTATATCTTTCAGAAAGTGGTCCACGACTTAAGTGAATAAAGTTATTTGGTATTTGCAGTAAAATAATCGACAAATCAGGTCGTTCGGAAATTGGTTCACGCCTCAACTGAATAAAGTTATTTAGCATTTGCAGTAAAATAATCGACAAATCGGCCGTGATGTTGAAGGGAGTCATGTGCTGGTTGGAGAGGTAAAGGGCGAAGGGGGAGGTACTGATGGTATGATAGTGCTGTAGTAATGAAAGGCCATGTACTGATGTTGGTGATGATGAGGGTGATAAAGTTTAAATTACAGTAGATTTATGAAATTGGGGCCATGTCGGTAATATAGGAGTAATGATAGTGGTGAATAGATAATGATTTTTTTATGGAAACTAAAACGCGCATTCTTCCTTTTCTCCCTTCTCTCCGTTTTCTTCTTTATTTTCTCTCTCTTTCCTTCTTCTTTTCTTCTCTCTTTGTGCCTTTTCTCTTTATCCCTCTATATTTTTCCTCTGATCCCCGCCTTTCCTGTCCCCTCCATATTCCACTCTCTTCTCTTTTTCTTCATCTTTTCTTTGCTTCTTCCGTTTCAACCTCGTCTTTTCGTCGTTTAGTCTTTTCCCGACTGGATTATTTTCTCTTTTATTGTTTATGTCTTTCTTATTTTTCTCTTTCTTATTCCTTTCATCCGCTCTCAGCACACTATCCAGTTTCTATTTTCCCTCGGACCCATTCTCTCTCTCTCTCTCTCTCTCTCTCTCTCTCTCTCTCTCTCTCTCTCTCTCTCTCTCTCTCTCTCTCTCTCTCTCTCTCTCTCTCTCTCTCTTTCTTTTTTCTCACATTCCATTCTTTCTTCCCTGCCTGCTTGCCTGCCTCCCTCCCTACTTCCCTCACTCCCTCCCTCCCTCCCTCCCTCCCCTCCTTCCCTCCCTCCCTCCCTCCTTCCCTCCCTCCCTCCCTCCCTTTCCTCTCTCACCTCCTCTCCTCCCTCTCTCCCTCCCATCCTCTCTCCCTCACTCCCTCCCTTCCTGTCTTCCTACCTACCTACCCACCTACCTTCCTACCTACCTACCTACCTCCCTCCCTCCCTACCACCCTACCTTCCTACCTACCTACCTACCTACCTATCTACCTACCTACCCACCTCTCTACCTCCCTCCCTCTCTCCCTCCCTCCCTCCTTCCCTACCTACCTAACTCCCTACCTACCTCCCTCCCTCCCTACCTCCCTACCGCCCTACCTACCTACCTTCCTACCTACCTACCTACCTTCCTACCTACCTACATACCTTCCTACTTACCTACCTACCTACCTTCTTCCAGCCCTCCGGCACAACTACACTTACTCACCCACTCATACTATCAACTTCTGCCTCTCTTCCTCCCTCCCTTCCTCCCTTCCTCTCATCCTTCCTCCCTTCCACCCTTCCTCTCATCCTTCCATCCTCCTACCCTTCCTCCTCTCCTCTCTCACTTCCTTCCTCCATCACTTTCTCTTTTATTTTATTTCTTCCTTCCTCTTTCTATTTTCTTTCCTGTATTCCTCTCGTAACATTGATTCATATGATCACGCTACCATTTTTCCCCTCTCCTTCCTCTCTCTTTACCCTCTCACTCTTTTCTCACTCTTTCTTTCCCTCACTTAATCATTCCTTCTCTCTATCTTCCTCCCCCTTTACTCATTCCTTCTCTTTCTCTCTCTCTCTCTCTCTCTCTCTCCCTCGCCCTCTCTCTCTCTCTCTCTCTCTCTCTCTCTCTCTCTCTCTCTCTCTCTCTCTCTCTCTCTCTCTCTTTCCCTCTCTCTCTCTCCCTTTCTCTCTCTCTCTCTCTCTCTCTCTCTCTCTCTCTCTCTCTCTCTCTCTCTCTCTCTCTCTCTCTCTCTCTCTCTCTCTCTCTCTCTCTCTCTCTCTCTCTCTCTCTCTTTCCCTCTCTCTCTCTCTCCCTTTCCCTCTCTCTCTCTCTCTCTTCCTCCCTCCCCCTTCCTCCCTATCTCCGCCCGTCCGTCCTTCACTCCCCTCCTACTTCAATACCTTCATTTCCCTTTCCTTTCCCCTTCCTCTCTCCCATCCCCTCACTTTCCCTCACCCTGTCTTCTTGACACGTCCTCTTGTCACTTGCCACGGCGTACTAGGAAAGCTCTCATTAAAGGTAATCTGTGAATATAATTGAATCTAAGCCTGGATAATATGGTGCCGGGCTAGAGGGTCATAGAAACGGAGAGTGGCTGGCCGGCTGGCCGGCTGACGGGACAAAAGTGAAGGAAACGGTGGGAAGGGGACCAAGAAAAAAAAAACCGGGATATGAATTCGTGAACTTGTAAATCATTGCTCCAAATGAGGAAGCTTTTGTTTGCCAAAGGAACCCGGGATGACGTAGTGGTAAAGACGAAATCAGGTCATCGAGCGACCGAGGCAATATATATCGAGAGACCGTCTATAAAGGATGATTGGTCAGAAGACCAATCACGCTGGATTGGAGCATGATTGGGCTAGACAGGACGGGCAAGGGGCAATAGAAAGCTGGATGTTGAGTGAGCTATACATGAGTGAATGAGGTAATGATGGACGTGGGAAGCGGAGGAAAGGTGGTCAGGACTGAAAGGACAAGTGCCTTGGATTAACAAGAATAAATCGACCTCAGAGAGCCTCACAGGACTATTACATAAAATTTATTGTGTGACGTACCCACTTGTGATTTTATATAGTCGTATTTGATCTTCGCATTAATGTAAGATCTTTTGAGATATGTAGTTACGGTTGTGAGCTAAATGTGAATTTTTGGTATATTGGGTGTAATGATCAGCTGTGAAATGAGTAATAAAGTACTGGGTGCTGATAGACCATCAATTCGAGATTCTGTATAAACCTTGCAGAGGTGTGGTGATTTGTCCCGACATGACACATTGCTCGGGTCCTAACATCAGTTACACTGTCAAAATTGCAGCTTCAAACTGAACAAATTTTAGACGTTCAATTGTTTTACATCAACGAAAACTACAAAATTTTATTCAGCCGAGAGGAGACTCAGAGTAACAAAGGGTTGAAAAACTCTCTTGATCAAACTGACTCGGTTAAATACTTTTTCCTGGTGAAACGAATGTGTCCTCTTAAAGGATATCATCCTGATTAATGTTGGGCAATTTTAGTTAGGTTGGAGTATTTGGGGAGTGGGAGGGAGTAAGGAGAGAGTGGGAGGATTAAGAGGGGAGTGGGCGGAGTGAGGGGGAGTGAGGGGGAGTGGGGAGAGGATACTGACCAGAAACTAGTGGTAGTTAGTGGATGCTCAAT
>NC_134793.1:24284278-24299278 GCF_046742065.1 Oratosquilla oratoria | reverse complement strand
TCCATTAATCTACGAGTATCTACTTATTTTCTATGGCCTTCTCTTTTCACATATACTCATATATATATACATATGTGTATATATATACATATATATATATATATATATATATGTATATCTACATATATATATATATATATATATATATATATATATATACATTCATACATACATATAAATATAGATACATACATGTACACACATACATACATATGTATGTATGTATGTGTGTATGTATGTATGCATTTATGCTACTCTAACCGTAACTTTTGTTAACAATTATATTTCAAATAATTTTCTCACTTGACAGATTCTCAAAACTGAAGTTATCTCAAATTAACCCGTTGTCTGTTCCCTCAGTGTTTAAGAGGATGCCGTCATTGTTATTAAAACGGCGAGCAAAAGTATACCGTGACCTTTTTTGGAACAGAGTAGAGATGTCTGATTATGGACGACCTACAACATAAAGATTTACTCATGAAATTAAACAATTGAAATCCTACAAGTAGAGTGAAAGAAAAACGAAAAAACCTGAGGAGTAATTTCCGTGACAAAGCGGATCTCTGCGTCTTCATCAGTTTTGTAACCCGAGACTGGAAGAAGAATTCCAGAAACATGATACTCGTCTCCTATAGAAGGAACTGGAGGAAGGGCTGAGACGCAATCCAACACCCGGTTCTCCAAAGACCAAACTTTTTCGTACGTCTGTACATTTTAACAAAAGGCAGAGTATATTTATGAGATTCTTAGGGTCTTTTTTTTTTCTATAAGGTCATGTGCCACGCTTCCTTAGTGTTGATCCAAAGTAAAGGTCTCTACTCACAAGAAAAAGTCCTTCATGGAGGAGAAGGTGACAGCCACAGATCTCATGGTTGGGGTCATTTTTTGAAACCTGTCGAGACTTGTTTGGAATGGGAAGGGTGTCTGCATGAAATCTCGCCCGGAGATATCGTGAGGACCGGTGATGGCGTGTGAATGAAGTAACGCGCCTCCGGGCGTATACTCCTAATTGCTGCTGATGACGATTAATTCCATCACCACCATTCCTGATAGATGTGCAATAATAACCATTTGTTTGAAGTTAATAGACCACTCGTCTATATTCTGGATAATATTCATCTATATATACTCAAAAAAGGCATCTTCATCTAAGTTATAAGACTATACTACCTTCTTTTATTGATCTTCTCTCCTGTTTAGCGAAACTTAAATGTACCTTGTTTATCTAGATTATCTCTTACGACCATAAACGGCATCATACACGGCCCTGCCTGCCTCCTCTTACGTAGTGAGAGCCGAGGACCATGTAGGTAAGACCACCCTCTTTCACGGAATTGTTGTTTGTGAGAGGGAAAGACCAGTTGTTGCTAGTAAACTATTTTCAATATAAAAGTGTATGTATATATATATATATATATATATATATATATATATATATATATATATATATATATATATATATATAAATTATTCCAGACAAATGAAAGAGAAATGGGTGAGGAAGGACAAACGAAGATGTGTTGGGAATAGAGATTATTGCCCTAATGATCCGACCAACTTGGTCTTCTTCTGAAGAAGACCAAGTTGGTCGAAATGTTAGGGCAATAATCTCTATTCCCAACACATCTTCGTTTGCCCTTTCCCACCCATTTCTATCTCATATATATATATATATATATATATATATATATATATATATATGTGTGTGTGTGTGTGTGTGTGTGTGTGTGTGTGTGTGTATGTGCGTGTGCGTGTGTGTGTGTGTGTGTGTGTGTTTGTGTGTGTGTGTACACATACATACATAAAACATTTAATCAAATCACATCAAAGGAGTTAAGATAGCTTTTATATATTCTGTTAAACAAATCTTCCTCCTGTTAAACTCTGCATACACCTAAACTATTTTAATTTCCTTAGCAAAAGGAGGATGGTTGTCGAAACTATCCAAACAGAAAACTCCAAACCACTTTGCGTCTGCGATAGTCAGAACATTTAATTGCCCGATTTCATTTGCCTCCGTGAATACAAACTTCAGCAATCTATCTCTGCATTTGTGTAAACTTCCTCCTTTTAATTCCTTTGTTTATTTCTGATTTGATTTCTTCACCAAATGCACTAATGGTGTAAACTCTCTTACTAAGGAGAAGAAATCAGATATTTCTTTTTGGCTCTCCATTTTGTTTTTGTTTTTATTGTTTTTTTGTTTTCTACTCCCCACCACCATAGCCACCCCACTTTTAGTTTTTGAACATTTCTAATTAGTATCTTAGTATAAAGCTTGGACATCTTTTATTGTTATATTTTTTCAATCTTATTTATCTGTTTACGTATTCATTTATTAATTCACCTATTTATCTATTCATTATCTTTATCTATATATTTATCTTTATTAATTTATTTATTAATCTATTTATTTTTGAATACTTGTTTATTCATTACCTATTCATTTATTTATCTACTTATTCATTATTTATTTGTCTATCTATACATATCATTTATTCATTTATTCATTGATCTATGTGTTTGTTTGTTTATTTGTTTATTTATTTATATGCCTATGCGCTTGTGCATTAATTTGTATGTTAATGCATTTCTTTACTTCATTGTTTCTGTTTATTCATTTATTTATCATCATCTGGTTTTATCAATTTGTTTATTTTTAAGAGTGATGTTCATTCAGCTTAAAAAATTATCTGACGACTACTTTGATAAACGCTGCAGTTCAGATTTAAAGAGGATTTCATCAGGTGAATAAAACTAGGTGAATGAAATTAGGTGACTCAAATTCCCGCCTAGCAGGAGACGAAGCAGATTCATATTTGTGAAAGAAAAAAAACACGAAAAGTTCAAGTTTTTTTTTTGACGACTTTTCTCTCCCCTTCAGAAAGGATTGGCTTAAGTTTAAGTCAATTTAGGTTAGGTTAGGCTGGGTTAGGTGGGGTTAGATCAAGTTACGTTACGTTACGGTTTCGTTACGTTACGTTACGGTTTCGTTACGTTACGTTACGTTAGTGCAGAGATCCCAATGGGTTACTTAGGTTAAGTTAGGATAGGTTAAGAGAGGTTAGGATAGGCTAGGTTAGGATAGGTTAGCATAGGTTAGGATAGATTAGGATAATTTAGGATAGGTTAGGATAATTTAGGATAGGTTAGGATAGGTTATATTAGGATGAATTAGGATAGGTTAGATTAGGTTAGGTTAGGATGGGTGTTAGGATAGGTTAGATTAGGTTAGGTTAGGATAGGTTAGGATAGGTTAGAATAGGTTAGATTAAGTTACTTTAGATTATGTTACATTATGTTACATTACGTCACGTTACATTACGTTACGTTATGTTACATTACATTACGTTACGTTATGTTACATTACGTTACGTTACATTACGTTACGTTATGTTACATTACGTTACGTTACGTTATGTTACATTACGTTACGTTACCTTTCCTTTCCTTACCTTACTTTACCTTACCTTACCTTACCTAACCTTACCTTACTTTACCTCACCTCACCTTACCTTACCTTAGTGCAGATATCCCTACGTCGGGGAAGGGATCGGAAAAAAAAAGGAAAAAGGCCTGGAGTGAAAGAATCTCGTGCAAGCGGGTTAACTAAAACTTCAGACTTACGATGATTTCGTTTTTTCGTTTTCTCTTACAGCCGTTTCACACTCGCTGCCTTGTGCATTTTACAGGCTGTTTTTGCAACGTTACAGAGGAAATGGACGATTATTTTTGCTTCTGTAAGATCCATCTCTGTCACTTCGCTTTTGTCAATTTTGGAATTTCTGTCTCGGCCGCCTCGTAGCTGTGCTTCTTTCCCCTTCCTTTGTGACCCTTGATAATTCAAGGAGACGTCTTTCCTCGGTATTTCTTTCTATCCCGTCTCTTCATGTTTTCCGCCTGTGTGAATCTCGTCTTTCTGCTTGTGTGCCCTCCTCAACCCGTGAGGTTGAGGGCTGTGATGACAAAGGAAATTTGGGATGTGAGGTGCTGATGTTGCCTCAACCCGTGGCTTTTAGGATGGTGGCAAAGGAGATCCAGGCGGAGGTGTGTGGAAAACCACAGTAGTATCCAAAGTTAGAAAAGAAAAAAAAAGCACATGCTACCAAAAGGCTCATCCAACTTGTCCAAGGAATTAGTAATTATAGTTTTTTTTTTTTTTTTTTTTTTTTTTTTTTTTTTTTTTTTTTTTTTTTTTTTTTTTTTTTTTTTTTTTTTTTTCCCAAAGGCTAGGCGATCTAACCTATCCTTGGCTGATCGAGACCGTCTCTTGGCCAGGACGTGTCCCTTTACTGAATAAAATTCCCTTTTGTTTCTCTTTCCCACCACAGAAATCACCCAAAGCTTAACAGGCAGGAAGTCTCCACTTAGCTCACTCTTAAAGAAATCTTGATCCCTTTCCAAGACTTCTACGAGCATGTCATCCTTCACATCCACGAAAGCCTTCATAGACAGGAAGTCTATATTTAACACACTTTTAAAGAGAGATCGATCCACCTACAAGACTTCTGTGCCCACCTTCTCTCGTTACTCTTCCAGCAACAGGCTGGCTGCTACGTAGCAGTTCATCTGCTGTGTAGGAAGAGAATGAAGAAGCTTCTGCGCGTGTGTCGATTTGCAGCAACATGGAGCTCCTACCCGAGTTATTTCTGAATGAACAACAGCCCCATGCAGACCACCTCAGATTGATACACCCGTGTCAGTGAATCTCGGGACTCAGTTCCCGAATTACTTGCTCGACAACCACGACGAGATCTTCGTCCGTATTCTTGAACAAGACTTGGTTGTTACAAAACATTCGTTGACACTTAGCTGTCGGTCTGTATGACGTCAAAGTGTTTGGGTGTCAGTCTTCGCCTTGTTTGTCTGCCAAGAACTACGAGATCTTCGTCTATATTCTTGAACATAACTTGGTTGGTGTTACAAAACACTCATTGACACTTGGCTTTTGGTCTGAATGACGTCAAATAGTTTAGGTGTCAGTCTGCCAACCACGACATCTTCGTCTGTACTCTTGAAGGAGGCTTCTGGGGCCGAATTTATAAAAGATCCTAGCCCCTAACTCTAGACATAAATCTTCAAAATGGAGATTTTACCTAAATCCCTATTATGTCGACGACCTAAATGCTTATCTCTAGAATGTCTAGACATAGATATTTAGGTCGCCGACATAGGGATTTAGATAAAATCTCAACCCTTTTGAAGATTTATGTCTCGACTTAGGAGCTAGGACCTTTTATAAACACGGCCCCTAGATCCTAGAGAGAACTCAAAGACAACTGATGGTCGTATACTCTGAAAGAATATATGTTATAAATGTCATGAATCTTTAGGATCCTAAGGGTTCTTGGCTTGTTTCCTTAGTATCTCCTACTTTATGCATTGCTGTTCTTTAGTCTTCTGAGTACCACTAAATAGAATCGTCAAACATCGCCATTAGTTTCAGGTTCGTGGCCCTAAGGGTGAATCTTTGTGGTGCCCGAGGTGTCTTTGGAGTTTAGGGCAAGAACCATTGCTCATGGTTCTTAAACCGCAGAGATTTCAAGAACCTGGTTCATCAGTAACACCAGCTCCGCCTACCAAAAATGTTGAACCATAGAAAAAGCACCGATATTTATTTATTTATTTATTTATTTATTTATTTATTTATTTATTTGTTTATTTATTTGTTTATCTATCTATCTATTTATATATTTATTTATTTATTATTTACATTATCATAGTTTTTATTTATCTATTTATTTATTTATTTATCATTATTATGATTTTTTCGCATCCGACCTAGATATGGACCAAAAGGTCTCCTGTCGGTATGCTCCGCCTTTGCAATCCTTTGTAATTCTGGTTTCGATTATTTTTTTGACGTGTGTGTGGAACAAGAGTAACCGTTTCTCATCGCAATTAGAGCCACAGAATGATAAAATGAACCCGCGAACGTAGACAGGATCTAATGTCCACCATCAACCCAAATATGAGGTCAACTAGACAGGTTGATGCCTATTGTCTCTATCTACCATCCCCCACATATATAAATATTCAGTTCGAGTAATAGATTTAAATTGTGACTCTCCGTAGTTGTTGATGCACTTTGATAATTGGTTCGGATTAAACGTTTGTTAATGCCTGGGGGGAAAATAATGAAGCAATACAGGTAAAAAGGTGTTTAGGGATTAACCTCACACGCTCCAAATGAACCCCTTAACGAAGTTGTTTCATGGAGAGAATAGCACATTGGGAACCCCCCTCACTCCCCTCACCCCCCTAAAAATAAATAAATCGATAAATGAAAGACAATGTGACTCGTTATGCAGGAAGTTGTTATGGCACTTTTTACTGAAGTTGTTACACTCTCGTGACTGAAGACACTCGAGCATTCTATCCTTCCGATGTCTGTGGAGATAAATCTTTTGTTTTCTGTTTACGGTGATGAAATATGCCGACAGCAGATTCCGTTTTCTCTTTTGTGGAGAACTTCCCGTTGACGAGGACTGCTTTCGTGATTCCTTTATTTTATTTTATTTTTTTCTTAGGTGAAGGTATATACACTGCTTCATGACATTGATAATAACAATTTCAATAGTGAGTAAAAGACGATTCAGAGATAACTAACTTATTGAATCTTGTCTGAATTAGCAGTGTAGACGATAACACGGTAATGAATCCTTTTAGGTAACTCTTTCAAAGTCTACATTGTCCCCAACAGCGAGTCCGTACCCGAACGCAGTGTGTCAGTGAGATTCACACGATATCCTTCGATCGTTTCGCTGTGAATGGAGAACATAACACTGAAGGCAAACAAAGGATATAAGAAGGGTCACTGGCCCCACACCCGCTTCACAGGTGGGGAGGAGTATAGAGCGGTCGGGAACGAAATGTGTGTGTGTGTATGTGTGTGTGTGTGTGTGTGTGTGTGTGTGTGTGTGTGTGTGTGTGTGTGTGTGTGTGTGTGTGTGTGTGTGTGTGTGTGTGTGTGTGTGTGTGTGTGTGTGTGTGTGTGTGTGTGTGTGTGTGTGTGTGTGTGTGTGTGTGTGTGTGTGTGTGTGAGTGTGTGTGTGTGTGTGTGTGTGTGTGTGTGTGTGTGTGTGTGTGTGTACGTGTGCGTGTGTGTGTGTATGTGTGTGTGTATATGTATGTATTCACCATAGTCTTGGATCACGTGTTGGACTCGTGATCGATAGCTATTTCCATCCCGGAAGAGAGCTCAGAGCTCATATATATGACCGATGTATGGGTAATGTTGTGACCTTACACGCATGCACACACCCAACTCCCCCCCCACTAGAGTTAGAGCAACGGCTCAAAGCACAGCGATACTGAAATTATTTCAGCCCTGGGCGGGATTCGAACTCGAACCGCTGTAGTAGCGGTTGCAAACGCTATTACTGCGCCGTCAAGTCATGTGTGTGTGTGTGTGTGTGTGTGTGTGTGTGTGTGTGTGTGTGTGTGTGTGTGTGTGTGTGTGTGTGTGTGTGTGTGTGTGTGTGTGTGTGTGTGTGTGTGTGTGTGTGTGTGTGTGTGTGTGTGTGTGTGTGTGTGTGTGTGTGCTTGCGTGTTTGTTCCCTTTATTGCATTTTCTTTGTTCCAATCTACACGAATAAAACTAAACTTGTGTTGTCCGGCAGCGTCTCTTCCCCGACCAAACCTAGTTACATGTATAGTGTATTTAACATTCTCCTTGGGAACTTGAGCGTCTTGGTATTCTTCTTACATTTTCCAGTTCTGAGCCCCTAATGTCCCGCTTGTCCTTCTTCCGCTGATACTTTGGAACGTCCTCCCGTTTTTATAATATGTTTTTCTTTGATGCATTTCATCCAGTCTTTCTGGCTGAGCCCTTCCAGTCTTTCGTCGTATGAAAATCCCCTCAAGCCCGGAAACCATCTTATAATGGACTCTTGGATTCCTTCTGGCTTTTCTAGATCTTTCCGGCCTAGATTCCAGAACCCCGTTGCATATTCTAGAACTGGCTAAGAGATACTATAATCGTTTGTCCTTACGTTCTAGAAAACGCCGATGGAAACATGTTCTATCTCAACCTTGTACAAGCTCATGTAAATTGTATGGTCACTCAGATGAGCGTCCGGGTGGATGCTTGTCTCAAATGCGTCTCATTTCCAGCCTTCCTTTGTTTCTCACTTTCTTAGACGTTTTTCCTTCACCAGTTCCTCTTTTATCTCCTCATCTCGCATTCTGAATTCTAGTTTCATCCCCTCCTTGGCCCATGTCCATGTGCTTCCCTCCGATGACATTAAATCTTGTCTTTCATTTTTTGGCTCTGGGTCGTAAATCGGATCTAAATCTGATTGTCTCGTTGTTTCGGTTGATTTGTTATTATGTTTTTGCTCTTCCCGTTTTTTTGTTGTCGTCCCGATTGTCCTCGTCTTTGTCCTCGTACTCGTACTCGATGTCATCGACGTCGTCGTCGTTATCGTTGTCGTCGTTTTAGTTGTCGTCGTTGTCAATATCGTCCTACAAATACTCCTCTTCCTCCACCCAATCCTCCTCTTCCTCCTCCTCCTCCTCCTCCTCCTCCTCCACCACCACCTCCTTCTTATTCCCCTCATCATCATCAACATAATCATTGTCACGTGTATATGTGTGTGTGTGTGTGTGTGTGTGTGTGTGTGTGTGTGTGTGTGTGTGTGTGTGTGTGTGTGTGTGTGTATGTGTGTGTGAGAGAGAGAGAGAGAGAGAGAGGTTGTATAGTGAGGTATTCCTGTATTCCCCATTCGGTTTCCGAGTGCGTTGCTCGCTCTATCCCAAATCCGAAGAACGCGGCGGACAAGAGGCCGTGTCGGTGGAACCTGGAGGAGAATTAAGTTCGGAGAGTTTTCATCCAGTTCGATCACGTTCTTAAAGAGTGGGAGATTTAGGCTCCTGCTCCCGCGGCTTCCACGCCCCCACGCCCATCGAGGCCTCTTTCAGAGTCACGTGTCACGTGGTCATGGTAACTAGTTATCGCAACGTGTTTTTGATTTCGCTAACTGGTGATGTTACTAGATTCTTAGTTGTCGAGTCTCCGTAGTGTATACGAGCGATAAGACTTTGGATTAATCAATACGACGACCTGGGTCAACCCAATAAGAACGTATCCACAAATGCTAGTTATGGACCAAAAGGTCTCCTGTCGGCATGCTCCTCCTTTGTAACTCTTTGTAATACTGCTTGAAAGCACGTAGGTCGATGGCAAACACCCACACACAGGACACACGAAGCTCCTACCACCGCGTGGGTTAATCCTTTGCATGGATCCCAATTATTCTAACTTTTTTATAAATAAAAAAAAGGAAGCTCGCTGGGTGAGCGGGTTAGGCCGTCGTTACTTGCGGCAAAGGTCAAGAGGGATGGCGGTTCGAATCCTTCCACCGGCGAAGTTGAACCAAGGGTATGGTTCATTAAATTCCACGCTACAAAGTTTGTGACGTTAAACCATATCATCATCATTATCCGTGATAAGTTGCTGGTCCTTGGCCAAGTGACGAGGGTGATGGGGTGTCTAATTAGGTAAAGCTTGTACCCATGGGGATGTCGGCGAGTAAATGTAGAAACGGTGGAAAACAAGAAAACAAACCCTTTTGCTGGCAGCTGATTAGATCTGGCGGGCAGAAGGCGGAGGACGAAGAGAGGAGGAGGAGGAGGAGGAGGAGGAGAGGAGAACGGGGAAGAGGAGAGAAATAGGAGGAAAGGTAAGGGATTGAGAAAAGGAAAAGAATGAGAAAGATAGAAGAAGGGGAACATTGGAAAGGCGGAGGGGAGGAGGTGATGCAAAAAAGGATAAATAAGAAATACATCGGGAAGATCAGATCGACAGGTGGAAGAAGAGGAAGGAAGTGAAGGATAAAGCTGAACGAAGAGAAAGAACATTGGCAAAGGAAAGAGGTAACGACAGCATAAAAGAGGAGGCGTAAGCAAAGGAGGGACAAAAGAGGGAGAAAAGGAAGATACAGGAATAAGATAGATAAAGAAGAATGAGGGTGGCTGGAGGAAAACGAAAGGAACTCCTTGCAGAAGTAGATGAGGAAGAAGTGGCGTTTACAAAGGGTATAAAGAAGATTAGGGAGATTGTAAGAGGAGGAGGAGGAGGAGGAAGAGGAGGAGGAAGGGGAAGAGAAGGAAGAAGAGGAAGAGGAAGAGGAGAAGGAGGAGGAGGAGCACAAGGAGGAGAAGCAAGAGGAGGAGGAAGAGGAGGAGGAGGAATAGGAGGAGGAAGAGGAGGAGAAGGAAGAGCAAGAGGAAGAGGAGGAGGAGGAGGAGCAAGAGGAAGAGGAGAAGGAGGAGGAGCAAGAGGAAGAGGAGCAAGAGGAGGAGGAGGAGGAGGAAGAGGAGAGAGGTAGAGAAGTAGAAGGCGGCTTGCGGTCCTAGAGTCGACAGCAGCTGGGAAACGCTGAGAGACGGAAGCAATGGGAGACCACAGCCCAGTACCGATTACAAGTTTGTGATATATGGGGACGGGTACAAGGGACCCCTCGTCTGGGGGCGTGGGAGAAGGAAGGGGAGGGGAGGAGAAGGATGGGGAGGGGAGGAAAGGAGGATGAATGAGAGTGGGGGGAGGGGGGACGCAGGAGTAGGTGTGGGTGGGGGATGGGGAGGGGGAGAGGACAGGACGAAGGGAGGGGGGAGGGAATCAGGGGGAGGGGGAAAGGGAGAGAGAGGAGTACGAAGGAAGGGGGACGAGGGGAAAGGAGGTTTATGTGATAGGAGGGTAGGGAGAGGGGAGGGGAGGAAGGAGGGGGAGGCAGGGGAGAGGGAATTGAGGGAGGGGGAAGGGGAAGGGGGAGTGGGGGAGGGGGATGGGGAGGGGGAGGGGGCTAAGGGTACTGGGTAAGTGAAGAACAAGGAGAGCTACCCTCTGTAGAGGACACTGAGGCTGATGAAGGAAAATTGAATGAGGCGAAGAAGATTGCGATGAAGAGGAGGAGGAGGAGGAGGAGGAGGAGGAGGAGGAGGAGGAAGAGGAGGAGGAGGATAGGGGGGGAGGAGGAGGAGGAGGAGGACAGCTAACCCGCCTGATTAGGAGGCGATGCTCTGGGGAAAGGTGGTGATGAATGGGTGAGTGGGTGTGAGTGGGTGAGAGTGGGTGAGGGAAGTAGGGAGGGAGAGAGGGAGATTGCGAGAGTAAGTGAGTGAGTGGGTGAGAGGACGAGTGGACGAATTGAGTGAATGGGTGAGTGAGTGAGTGGGTGAGTGGATGAGAGATTGAATGAGTGAATAAATGAATGAGTGAAATAGTGAATGAGTAAGCGAATAAATGAGTGAGTGAACGAATGAATGAGTGAATAAATAAATGAGTGAATGAGTGAATTAGTGAGTGAGTGGGTGAGTGAGTGGGTGAGAGGACGAGTGGACGAGTTGAGTGAATGGGTGAGTGAGTGAGTGGGTGAGAGGTTGAATGAGTGAATTAATGAATGAATGAAATAGTGAATGAGTAAGCGAATAAATGAGTGAGTGAACGAGTGAATGATTGAGTGAATGAATGAAAGAGTGAATTAGTGAGTGAGTGGGTGAGTGAGTGAGTGAGTGAATAGAGAAAAGGTAACTGGAGAAAAATATTTAGCTAATCTCGTATATTCATCAGTCTACATATTTATTCGATTATTTGTTCATATATTGAATTCATATTGTTTCTTCGTTTTTCCTAATCATATATATTGTTTACATATTCCTTCGTGTAACTATCTACGCATTCGCTGGATATCATCTTGATTTCTTTACTTATTTGTTTGTTTGTTTGTTTGTTTCGTTTATTTGTACGTTTGTTTCTTCGATTGTTTTCTACCTACTTGTTCATTTATTGAAGCCGCCATTTTGTTGATTAGCTTATTGACTAGGGTGATTTTCTTTTGAACGCCAGCCTCTCTATGACTTGTAAGGTTGAGTGTTTCCACGTTTTCCTGAGGGCGCTGGCGTATCCATCGCAATGAACTGCAACATGCGTATTCTTCAGACCGCAATTGGAATGTGACAAAGCCTGCCGACGAACCAAGCGGATCTTTCGAGGTATTGGAAGGAGGAGGGGGATGAAGGAGGAGGAGGAGGAGGAGGAGGAGGAGGAGGAGGAGGAGGAGGAAGGTGGAGGAAGGTAGAGGGGTATGAAAGGAGGAAATGTGCTCGGGGGAGTCTTAGGAGGATGTGCAAGTGGAGGAGGTGGAGGAGGAGAAATAGAAAGAAAAAGAGGAAGAGGAGGAAGAGGAAGAAAAAGAGGAAGAGGAGGAAGAAGAGGAAGAATAGGAGTAGAAGGAGGAGGATAAGGAAGAGGTTGAGTTGTATTTTGGGGAAAGAAGGGAAGAAACAGAAAGAAGCAAATGAGGATGGAGGAGGAGGAGTAGAAGGAGGAATAGGACGAGAGGTAGTGGTAGTAGGACGAAGAGGAGGAGGAAGAGAAGAAGTAAAGGAGGATAAAGTATAAAAGTGAAAGGAAGAGGAGGAGAGAAAAAAGGAAGAGAAGAGGTGGAAGAGAAGAAGGAGGAGAAAGAGGAGGAGGAAGAGAAAGAAAAAAAAAGGAGTAGGGGCAAGAGAAGGAAGAGGTGGAGGAAGAGGAGGAGGAAATGAAAGAAAAAGAGGACTAGGGTCAAGATAAGGAGGAGGAAGAGGAAGAGGAAGAAAAAGAGGAGTAGGGGCAAGAGATGGAAGAGGAGGAGGAGGAAGAGGAGGAAGAGAAAGAAAAAGAGGATTATGGGCAAGAGGAGGAAGAGGAGTAGGAAGAGAAAGAAAAAGAGAAGTAGGGCCAAGAGACAGAAGAGGAGGAGGAAGAGGAGGAGGAAGAGAAAGAAAAAGAGGAATAGGGTCATGAGCAGGAATAGGAGGAGGAAGGGGAGTAGGCTATTTCATTCAGTCGAGGGACTCCCACAATACAGCAGAAAGGGAGTAATGGCGAGGAAGATGGATGTGGGAGGGGAGGGGAGAGGAGTGGAGTAGGAGGAGGAAAAAGAGGCAGCATAAAAAAACGAGAGCAAATTATATATTGTTTCACGGCACAAAGAGAAATTGAGGAAGAATTTTGGATTTTATAAGCGAACGCAGGGGGGTGAGTAGGACCCTCGATGGGAAGGGGAGGGAAGGAGGGAGAAGATGAGAGAGGGAGGAGGACAAGGATATAGAGGAAGGGAGAGGGAGGGAGGGAGGGAGGGAGAGAGCAAAAAAGGGTAAGTATCGGTAGCAGAGAGAGAGGGTTGTAACTTGTTCTCTCTATTTATGTTGACAGCAAAGATGAGCTTCCCGTAAAGATGCCGGAAATGCTGTAGAACTGCGGTTCCCCCGACCCTTTGCCTCGTGTAGCCCTTGCTTATGGATTGCTGTTCTTCGGCATCCTGGAAAGGATCACTAACCCGCTGAATAGAATGGTCAGGCGTACACTTACCATCGTCTTTTAGGTTCTTGGCCTCTTTGGTTGAGAACCCTTTGCTCTGGAAGGCCTTCAGCAATGGTGGCCTTCAGAGTCTTCAGCCCCTTCTTCGAAAAGACACGAAGAAGAAGAAAAAATAAATAAAGAGCGTCACGGAGGAGCTAGGGCCAGCCAAAGAAGAAACAATTTTGATATTGCAAAAGAGAAAATAAGGAGGGCAGAATTAAGAAAAAATGGAAAATGTGTTTTTAGTTCCTTCTTTACTTTTTTTAAAAAAGGAACCAAAAGCACATTTTCCATTTTTGATTAATTCTGCATGAGGGGACGGAGAGGGGGGGTCGCCGAAGTTATGAAGTGGCCTTGCTGTGGATGTGCTGTGTCTTGCGACACTGCTTCTGACCCAGGGTAGTGGACAGGATGCAGGGATGACCCGTCATCCAGGAGGTGCCAAGATAAGAGGGAGGTAGGAGGGTGGAGGGGAGTGGAATATGTAGGAAATGGAATAGGTGGGAGTGGTTTCTATGCCTTTTTCTTTTTGGCTACCCCCCGTGTAAGGGGGGGAAAAACTTTAGTATATGTATGTATGTATGTATGTATGTATGTATGTATGTATGTATGCATGTATGTATGTATGGTTCCTTCTTGTAAAAGCCAGACGATTTTCTTCGAACTGGAGGCAGACTTCGAGGTGCTAAAGAGTAAGAGATGAATGACCCTCGATTAGCTCGTTCCATTAAAGATTAATGTTCTCTCGAGACGGTTTTTGGTTAACTTCAGAAGATTTAGTTTAGCGTGGAGCCGGAATGAATGTTGCTGAATGGAACCCCAAGCCCCTCAGTAGATGGCAACGGTTTGCGTTGTATTAGTGTGGGACTATGTACAGACACACACACACACACACACACACACACATATATATATATATATGTATATATATCTATATCTATATATATGTATATATATATATATATATATATATATATATATATATATACATATATAATCTAAAAACATAGTCGAAGCAGAAGTAAAAACTGGAAACGGCGAGTCTATATATTTCGACTGCAAATTACAGTCCTCTACAGTGGTACAGAATGGGAGGAGGGTACTATACTTGTACAGCAATTTCTTCCAAAAAGAGGGACAGGAGAAAGACCAAAGGACGCCTACCCTTACTCAGTGAGTGACCTGAGGAGTCACGCGGTGTGAGGTCAAGTGGAAGAAGCCTACTGGCGATGTTGGTGGCCACAATTCCGGACACTATGTCCGGAGACCACTGCCCCTTTGAAATATTCATATTTGGAATATATGCTATTAGTGCGGATTCAACCCTCTTCCTCCTGAACCTGCAACCAGATTTATATATGAGATCGGCTTTGTGCCAGTCCAGACGGCGATTAAACTGACTCAGGTGCTGGAACGCTGCCGAACTTTCTTGTCCATACTTGATCGAACGCTTGTGTTCCTTTGACCTTGTCCCTAAGTCTCTCCCTGTCTGGCCAATGTAAGCTGGATTACAATCCTTTCATGGGACCGAATATACACCTGGGTTGTGTTCTTCTTTCAACCTTTGATGACGTAAAGGGAAAAGATGTGGAGATGACCATGAGGAGGCGACCTGTCACAGGCTCTACCCATCCTTTGGAAGTTGACGTGTCCTA
>NC_134793.1:24276778-24279278 GCF_046742065.1 Oratosquilla oratoria | reverse complement strand
ACATATTTTAACATCTCTGGAGACAACTGGAAACTCTCTCTGAGTCGACAGTTTGCACGAAGCAATTATGAATAAACTAGACACAGACAATGTTCTACTTCAGCAGAAGACATTTGTGGAGGTCATTATAATAATCCACTAATGGTTTTACAATTAAATAAAAAAATATATATACATGATTTTGTGGTTTTAGTCTCACGACTTGTTTATCAGACAGGATTGCCATACATCTTAAATAGCCGCGCAAAAGGTAAAGTGATTTTCATCAAATATTCTTCCACAGCAAATTCAAAATGAGAAGCCAGCGCCCTGGAATCTTGTTCAAACGAGATAAACAAAAGGTACTCATTTTTCTTCAAGATTTCCATTCCCCACGAAAACAGTGAGATCTCCCTAATGAAGCATTGACGAGCAGTGTCGCAAAGAGAGGGGGAGGGGGGAGGGGGAGGAGGAGGGGGCAGATTGCCAGACTTTCCCCACCCCCAACCCCCGCTCCACCCCACCCCCCCACCGTCACTTGGTTACCATCTCATCAAAATTAGATTACGGACACCAAGTACATCCTCCTGCCAGTCCAATTACCCACGAAAACTACATACTGTCCATTAGCTAGGTCTCACCCCCCATCCTCTCACCCCCCCCCACCCGACATCGCAGAGCCTCGTCAGTCGAGACTACACTGAGTTAGGTACCCCATCGCTGAGTCATTCCAGTCACTCTGAGATTTTGAGAGACTGTCAGCCACAGCCTACCACACTGTCATATCCGCAAGTACGTCGTTCTGTTCCCCCATGACCGTATTCTTAGGTCGCGTGGTAGCCCAGTAGATACCGACTCGAACTCACGAGCAGGTGGTCGAGAGTTCTCGATCCGGGACCCGCTGCGGGATTGCTGGGTTGCTTCCTGATAGCCCTGGCCAGGCGGGGAGGCGACCCAACGTCAGCCTAATATATATATATATATATATATGTATATATATATATGTATATATTATATATATATATATACATATGTATATATATGTATATATATACATATATATATATACATATATATGTATGTATATATATATATATATATATATATATATATATATATATATATATATATATATTTCTATAGTAAGACACATAGATACATATGACCACCTTCCGAACTGGGACAATACAATTATAATAAATAAAGGTTCAACAAAGAAACAATAGAAGCAGCCTATATTAATACTAATAATAACATCAACCATAGAGATGGTTTTATATGCTTGGCAAGAGCTACAAGTTTATTGATAGTGGATGAAAACAAACGGACAAATGTTCCGAGCGCGACGACCTTTCCCAGGCACCCTGTGAGGTGACATGTATGTGTATAAAATGTCCATGTTATACTTTTGTGTTATGCTTTGTGATCAAGACCCTAAGGGTCGAAACGTTAAGGCAGTAATTCTTCCATTATTTCTCGTATATTTTCTCCGCCTTCAGTTACATTTGTCATAGTTTAAATCAACATATATTTATATATATAAACAGCTTACGGCAACTGACAGGGTTTCTCACTTCCCACTGCTTGGGACTGGAATGGTGAGTCTTAAACCATATTCGTGAGCTTAATTGCGTTCTCTCCCTTATTCCACCCACTTTTTCCCTCTTGTGACAAAAGGTTCCCCCCCCCTTCTTTTCATCCGATAATGGCACGATAATGTCCTTAAGTAGAGAAGAGCTGGTGAACCATTAGCCATGAAATACGAGACCTTCCTTCCAGCCCTAGTTCAACCCTGGCCTTCAACTCTGTTTTTATTCACCTCTCTATATCATCATATTCGAAATATGTTATCCTTGCTCTAGATTACTCTACAATATTTTTCTTTCGTTACTTCTCTATATAATCATATTCGAAATATCCTTTCTGCAAATTACTCTACAATATTTTTCTTTCGTTACTTCTCTATATAATCATATTCGAAATATCCTTTCTGCAAATTACTCTACAATATTTTTTTTTATTTTCTATATCATCATATTCAAAATGTATTATCCTTTCTGCAAATTACTCTACAATATTTTTTCTATATTTCTTTACTTCTCTATATCATCATATTCGAAATATATTAACCTTTCTGTAAATTATTCTATAATATTTTTTCTTTCTGCCTTTCTTTTTGTCTTGAATATAACTAATTATTTCCCATAACTTTAACTTTTTCTAATTTACTTCTCTTTATCATCATATTCGTAATACATAATCCTTTCTGTAAATTACTCTACAATATTTTTTCTATCTTTTCTTTTTCTTGAATATAAATATTTCCTACAACTTACGTTCAAGTTGACGGGTGTTAATTTAAAAACATCAAAGCATACTAGTCTTGGTCTTTATTTTTCTGCTCGATATTACGATTATCGTTTCATACCTGTTGCTTCCATCTGAAACGATGAAGTTCATTACTTCCTAGCTGCTGTAAAATAGATTTTCATTCCTCACTCGCCTTCTTCTTCATCATCGT
>NC_134793.1:24251778-24266778 GCF_046742065.1 Oratosquilla oratoria | reverse complement strand
TACTCCACAGGTGTTGTGGGTTGGGGTTAGGGTAAAGGATGTGATGGGTTGGGTAGGGTGTAGGTGATCGGATAGGTGCATCTCCTCCTCAGGGTCGAAGGAAGGACGCAATCATCCCAGTAATTGAGTTCATTCAAGGCCGCTCCTACAAAGGTTACTGGGAATTAGAATTCGTGATAAAGTGGAAGGATTCCACCTTTTAACATTTCTTGTCGGTGGTAAAGCTAGGTCTTATAAATCTGTAAATTTCTTTTTTTTTTATGGATGAGAATATGTATTTGTATCTGTCCCTGTTTCTGTATCCGTTTCTGTAATTGTATCTGTACCTGTTTCTGTATCTGTTTCTGTATCTGTTTCTGTATCCGTTTCTGTATCTGTTCCTGTATCTGTTTCTGTATATGTTTCTGTATCCGTTTCTGTATTTATTTCTGTATCTGTTTCTGTATCCGTTTCTGTTTCTGTATCTGTTTCTGTATCCGTTTCTGTATCTGTTTATGTTTATGTACCTGTTTCTGTATCTGTTTCTGTATCCGTTTCTGTATCTGTTTCTGTTTATGTACCTGTTTCTGTATCTGTATCTGTACCTGTTTCTGTATCTGTTTCCGTATCTGTTTATGTACCTGTTTCTGTATCTGCTTCTGTATCTGTTTCCTTATCTGTTTTTGTATCTGTTTCTGTATCCGTTTCTGTATCTGTTTCGGTATCTGTTTCTGTATCTGCCTCTGTGTCTATCCTTATATGAGTCTATGTCTGTCAGTATCTTTATTTATATGATGTCTGTGTGTCTGTCTCTGTGTCACCGTGTCTTTGACTCAGCATAATTGTTTCTGTGTCTCTGTGTCTGTGTCATCGTTTGTGTCTGTGTCCTGCCCAGTGTCCCCGGCATATCTTTTTGGTCTGGAGCTATTTTCACATATTCTCACTCTTATCTTTCTTTGTACATTCATTCTTCTATAAACATTATCTAACCGTGCATAGGTTTGTAAACGTTACGAGTCTATATGACATGTATTTGATACAAACACGCAAACATACTTCCCTTCTGTTCCCGAGTTATTTTCATACATTACTGCCCTTATCTTCCTTTGTGGACTCGTTCTTCCATAAGCATATATCTGACCATGCATATGTTTATCAATGTTATCGGTATACAGTACATAACAGGTACTTAACATCACCACGCAAACATACTTCCCCCTCCGCTCCTCGCCCGGGAGATTGTACATCCTGTCCGCTTCCTCTCAGACTTACCTTGGCCTCAGGAACAGAGTCTGATTCATGGAACATTGATGAGACCCACGTGATTGTTTTCCGATGGTCAAAGACCCAAAACCCGATGAGCGATGGCCGGTGTCGTTAGCTGAGCCGTCTAGTTCACTTCCAACGGTTGCTTGAGAGAATCTTTCATCATCCTTCGCCTTCCTCTCCTCCTCTTCCTCCTCCCTTCCCTTCATGGCGAGGAGGCCATGCACAGCTGATTAAAATCGACCTGCCGACTGTGTGAAGGATGCCCACATGGCAGGAAAAAGGTTGAATTGTTACTTGTTATTCATTTTATGGTGACCGAGGGTTGGTTAGGTAAACATATGAAAGGCAGTTTCACGCGTTGGAACAAATGTTACCTATCTTTGGTTCCTATGATGGTGCCTTGCTACGTTAAGACAAATAAAGATAGTTTCTTTCAAATTTTAAGCTGAATGGGGTCTCGATTCACTGGATTCTCATTCAGACTGTGGGTCGCTCTTTAAAAAAGGAGCTGAAATCAATCACATTCGCCTTAAATCAAAATCTTGTAATGGGTGCTATTTTCACAACGCTGCGGTACTATTTGAATTTACAACTACCTCGTGGTTAGTGTTCCATAACTTTAGGTTGTTCTACGATTCTAAGATAACTAAAGTTCCTATGTTCTAGTGTTCTAGTGTTCTACGTTCAGTGTTCTAAGGATGGCCGTGAGATGATCCCGAATCAGAGACAGTAACGCATAAATGTGATACTACCGATGACTTTTCCTTCTGTGGTGACGTCATGTCTGCAACCATTTCTTGATCTCGACGTTCGTTCGCCTCAAGTTGGCGGTCAGAGGATTGTGCCTTTGGTCAGCCTGGAAACCACTGATGACGTCATGTCGCCGATGTCGTCCAGCCCAGGACAGATCATTTCTCTTTCCCCCACTGCGGGCGTTAGAGGGCGTTGTCTATTGATTGTGGAAATGAGGAGAAATGTAGAGGAAGAGGAGAAGACGGCGAGGTAAGGGAGGGAAACCGAGATGTTGAGATATAGAGTGAAATCAAAAAGTGCTGACGAGGAGAAAGATTAGAGCTTAGGAAGTGTGGGCTAGGCTGTGGCAGGTCGAGCTTATGAGGCGTGTGGACAGGGGTGACACGGGTAATATATCTCGAAGATAGGCAGTTATTGGATGACGATGTGGGGATATGATGATGATGGTGGAGAAGGGGAGGGTCTAGGAAGACTGAGGAAGAACCAGTAGATAGACTCTCATCCCCGTTCCTACCCAGATACTCATCTTTCCCACTTTTTCGCTTCTGGATGAACGACGAAACTACTTTTGAGACTAAATATTCACCCCTGTAGACAGTTCTTACACGGAGAAAGGCTTCTGGGGTTGGAAGCCCAACCTGGGGGCTTAATCGACGCATGGGGAGAGTAAGATTCTTCCTCCCCCACCCCCCACCCACCCCCCACCCCCAGCGCCATCTGATAAGCGAGAGACGCCAAGTCATCAGCCTTGCCAGCCATGAGGGCTTCTGGGTTCCCAGTCCGCTGATAATCGCTCCTGTCTTTCCATCTACCTCTCCCTCGCTCTCACTCGCACCCTCACCCTTCTTTTCTGATTATCTTCCTCTTCCCCTCTTGCGCCTCCCCCCTCGTCCGCACCATTTCGTTCTTTACCTCCCCTTCTCCCCTCCAGTATCCCCTCTTCTCTCCCCACCCCGACCCCCAAGCCGGCTGATATCCGCTCCTGTCTTCCCCTTTACCTCTCCCTCAGCCTTAGATCCACCTTCGCGTTTCTACTCTTTATCTTCCTCACTCCCCTCCTACATCTCTCCCTCCCCCTCCTTCACCTCTCCCTCCCCCTCCTACACCTCTCCCCCCTCCCCCTCTCCCCCCCTCCCCCTCATCCACGTCCATTTCGTTTTTCATCGCCTCCTTTCCCCTTGTCCCCCCAAACCTGCCCCTGCATTCACTGAAGCTATGCTGAACAAGACTTACTGAGGTGGTAGTCTGATGGAACATGATAAACACTTGTTCGGTAGAAACGTTAAACGGCTGAGTTGAGTCGACGATGTGTTCAGTTTCATCGACGAATTGAATTTCGGTTCCACTCGTAAACTCCTTTTCAAACAGGGAAACAGATAACCGCGTTTCTTTTGTATAACCTTGAGGCGTTGCTTTGCTTTGGAAAATGTGTTGCATCGCTTCATGAAATAGTTATGTGAAATATCTAGGAAGCTGTCATGACGCCATGGTCAAATGTTGTTTTGACTTTCCGATAGCTCGCTAATCACGTTTTCTATTTAATTTGTTTTCTGTTTTAATTTGATCAAATAGTACTTGAAAGAATTATATTAGCGATTTAGAATATAAGGACTAGTTATGAAGAGTAGATACTCTGAAATAGATTTAGTTAATATCTAACTGAGCAATTTGATAAGCACAAACCCTTTGTGTGAGTGACTGAAGTTGATTAAATGAAACAGCCTTCAGGCAACTAGAATAGATATTAAATAGAATATGTGTAATATTGATGGATGAATGGAATAATGGAAGAACAGGGTAGAAGAGGCATTGATGGATGGATGGATGGATGGATCCAGCACAACATCGAGGAAAGTGGAGGCAGTTATTGGCAGACCAATATCAAAATGTGCTCCAAGACCCAAAGGAGGGTGCGAGCATTTCATATTGTTTTTATTAACTGAAAATAACGTGATCAAGGATCATGACAAAGCGACATCGAAGGCAACAGAGAATCTCTCTTCATCCAGGAATTTCGAGTCATATTTTGCATCAATTCTGTTGCATTAAATCTGGTCTTATACTCGTTTATATTGATTAATGAATTCGTCACTTACACTAAGGGTGTTAGTGTATCCATAATGAGGGTTATTCTAGTCCAGAGTATATTCTGTATGACTATATTAATGTACATTTGAGTAAGAGTTAATGTGAAATGTATGATAGGGAGCGTCACTAAGATAATATCGCCCGGGTATCGAACCCGAGACTTCCTGGTCACTGGCTAGGCGTGTTTACCGATTACAACGGTCGCTGCTAATGACCTGTTGCACATCAAATCAATTTCTAAAGTCAATGCTTTTATACAAGTTTTGTTTGTATCCACTTAATTATGTTTTGTCGTCTCCCCTTTTTATCATTTTCTTTGTGATTCGTTTGTTTTTAATTAATTATTTCTTTTCTTTAGGAAATTAATTATCGTGTTTAACATTTCTCATTGCGTAAAGGCTATATATTTATTATTTTCCTCTTCCCATTCTGATCCGAATACTTTGAAGAAAGTCAAGTTAATCAGATTACGTTGGCCACCTAACGGCAGATCATGCCGTCTTACGACCATAGAAAACGCAACCGCAACATGACATGAAAAAATGACACGGTCGCAAATAGCGATTATAGATCAAAGTTGTAATAGTGTCTCCTGTTTTAAGCTATTCCATGAGTTGACGTGTTTGTGCGGAAGTCTGTGTTTCTTGATATCCCTAAGACATGTCTGCACCAAAAAGGCCTCCTCTCCCTTATGAAAAACGTGGCCAGCCAAAACACTCGACTATTTTCTCCCCATCCCACAGAATGTGAATGACTTCAGACACACTTTTTATTTCCCCTGACCCTGTAGCGCTCTTTCATCCCCAGCCAAGAAGTCTTCTCTGTTAGCTTCATCCAATCTTTTCAATGATCTGAACACTTTTGGGTGTTTACGTTTGTGCGCGCGACCACGAGCACGTACGTTTTCAGTAGAACACAAAGACTCAAGCCACACTGTCTGTCTCAGGTGCCCTCGTGTCCCGAGCCGAGCAGAGTGGACATGCGGAGGAGGAGAAAGGGGAGGAGGAGGAGGAGGAGGGGGAGGATGCCGGCGTCACAAGAAGGAGAGGGGAGAGGGAAGATGAAGACGAAAGGAGGAGGAGAAAAGACGGAGGAGATAGCGGAATGGGCGCAGGAGAGCAAGGATGAGGAAGAAGAAAAGAGTTTTCGGAGTGTGGGAAATACGTGACTCCACCTTCTCCATGTCAGTCTTGCCAGACTCTCTTTGTTTTTTTACTTTTGTAGATTTGCATTCCACTCTCATCTCAAGGCGCGAGTCTTTTTTTTTTCCATGTTGAAAGGCGTGTGGTGATAGTGGTAATAATGGAGATAATGGTGAAGGTATTGGTGATGGTGATAATGGTAATACAAAGGAATACAAAAGAGATGCAAACTGCAACAGACCTATTGGTCCTTACGAGGCTATTTGAGAATTGAAAAATAGAGTAAAAAGTGGAAACAGTGAAGAAATATTGATTTAATCTAAAAGTATGAGCTCACGATGCTTAGAAATAAGTTAGATTGGGGATGGAGTTCATATGATTATCTTGGCTTTTTTTAAAAGTGTCAGTTGCATTTAACTCATGAGATGAACAGGTAGTTTGCACCAAACATTTACAATGTGGTTAAAGATCTCTCTTTATTTCCAAGCTCGCATATACACCACATTCCCAAATAAACCTGAACACAAATTAAATCACAAGAAAAAACACATAATATATCTAACTGTATTATAATATTGCATATATGTTTAAACCTTTCATTTGTAATATAGAAAACCCTATAAATTGTAAAACTGCTAACTACTCTCTCTGGAAGCTGAGCTCAGCATTAAAACTGCATAAAGACTCAGACCGGGCCCCGGGAGCGGCAGCTGCAGGTGAATGTAGATTCGTGGAGAATCTACATTGTGTATTCCAAGTGTCAAATATAGTAAAGAAAGGGAATCGACGAGTTTTCTTCATGAATTCACCCCCTTATGGATTAATATTGGTGGCAGCATTAAGCTAATTATCCCTCCTCAGAAACTAGAACTAGTGTTTCCGTGTACGGATATTAATCTACAAGTGCCTACCTGACGGCAATATAGAAGACTGGTATGAGTGACGATGCTGCAACTGGTTCTGGTAGTGGTGCTGGAAGTGATAATGAAAGAGATGGTGGTGGTGTAGGCGATGCTGTGGTGCAGGATGTGATAGTAGTGTATGCTGTAGTGTTGGATGTGGTGTACATGATGGTAATGGTGGTGTCGGTGATGGTATGTGCTATGGTGTTGGATGCGGTGGTGTATATAGTGGTGATGTTTGCATGTATATGTGTGTGTGTGAGAGAATGTACGTGTTAATATGTATGTATTAGCATGCATATGTTAGTATGTGTGTGTGTGAGTATGTATGTGTGAATATGTATGTGTGAGTATATATGTGTTAGTACGTATGTGTGTGTATGTGTGAGTATATGTTGGTATGTGTGATTATGCGTGCGTTATCATGTATGTGTATATGTTTGTATGTATGCGTATGTCTGCATTAATATATATGCGTTAATATACATGTATTACAATGGATTGAATGAATGTCAAACACTACCATAGACGACCCAAGGGCGTCGCGAGTTGATTCGCTTCATGTTTTGAGTCTTTCACGCGAAAACTGTTTTAGTCGCCTCGATCTCCCGGGTTCTAAGTCTCTCCAGACGGTGCGGCCTTGAGTGAGGCTCAGGTTGAGGCTCAGGTTGAGGCTCGGGTTGAGGTTGAGGTTGAGGTGGGTGCCGCAGGAAGTTGGAGGTGTTGTCAGGTAGGTCACATGGGAAGCGGCGTGAGAGATGTGGACGAAGGTCTCCCTAGTCCCAACTGCTTTTTCACCAATCCACATTTCACATCACAGTATTTAATCCGACTTCTTATTGACTTTTCACTCCTTTGTTATTCAATATGTTCAGCTTTCCTGGAGTAATTCAATAAGTATTTTCTTGATATCGCCCTGTATTTGACTTGTACATTGCACAAAGTAAATCTATTGAAATGATCTATAAAAGATATAATTAATTATAGCCTACAGCTAAGAATTTACACTTATTTATTTTTTATTCCATGCATTTGGATTATTAATTCTGTTGGCCTGGAATTTGCTAACCTGTTATGAATTTTTTTTATTCATTTATTCATTTATTTACTTATCTATTTATTTATTTATTTATTTATTTATTTATTTATTTATTTATTCATTTATTCATTTATTTATTTATTTATTTACTTATGTATTTTTTACCCTCACTTATTCTCCTCTGTACCGTCAACAAACACCCCACTGGGTCGACTTTTCTTTTAATTTCCGTTTTCTTTGCCCGGCTTATACCCCATTTTCTTTTACTTTTTTTCCTCGTCATGTTCTCTTTGTGCAAGATGGGACTACAGTTATGACATCACACCGCTCCTCCTCCTCCCTGGCTAATTGCTGAGTCTGTTGTGGCACATTTGTATCGCCTCGTTCGCTGACGTCGACGACCCCTGACACCTTTAAGAACTCGATATAGGTTTCTTTTTCATCTAATACTTCCTCTATCTATCTATCTATCTAAGTCTCTTTCTCCGTCTCTCTCTGTCTCTGTCTCTCTCTATCTTTTTATCTATCTATATATCTCCCTCTATGTCTCTCTCTCTCTCTCTCTCTCTCTCTCTCTCTCTCTCTCTCTCTCTCTCTCTCTCTCTCTCTCTCTCTCTCTCTCTCTCTCTCTCTCTCTCTCTCTCTCTCTCTCTCTCTCTCTCTCTCTCTCTCTCTCTCTCTCTCTCTCTCTCTCTCTCTCTCTCTCTCTCTCTCTCTCTCTCTCTCTCTCTCTCTCTCTCTCTCTCTCTCTCTCTCTCTCTCTCTCTCTCTCTCTCTCTCTCTCTCTCTCTCTCTCTCTCTCTCTCTCTCTCTCTCTCTCTCTCTTTCTCTCTCTCTCTTTCTCTCTCTCTCTCTCTTTCTCTCTCTCCCTCCCTCCCTCCCTCCCTCCCTCTCCCCCTCCCTCTTCCTCTCCCTCTCCCTCTCCCTCTCCCTCCCCCCCACACCCAAGGGATTTAAAAGTAGGAAAGCAGACTAAGATATCGCATCAGATGCGCGACGGTTCTTATTCTGGGTTAAAGTGACCTCCAGGAGGTAAAAGAAGAAGCGGCATTACATATACAAGAGGTACATGAGAAAACACACGAGAGCGCCGGCGGGGAAGGACACCTAACATCTGTTCCTCCACCACATGTTTTCGTTTGTTTGTTTGTTTGTTTGTTGGTTTGTTTGTTTTTGTTTGTTTGTTTGTTTGTTTGTCTTTTTTTTCTTAAACTCGTACATCCAAAGAGAAATTCGATCGAATGGACTTTGACGTATACTTTAAATCTGCAGAATGCAGTATCAATCATCTACAGCCTATCTTTGCTTGCTCGTGTTCACATGTATATATAAAATCAACCGTTGTTGAAGGTGGTATACTGTTGTCATTGCTGTCGTTATCAAACCATTATACGTTAAAGAGTTAGTTCTTGTGTAGTATATTGTACCTACGACTGTAAGTGCGATAGCAATTTCCTCTCACCTTATTCTCTTTTCTTATTACCACACCCCCTTTCTCTTCCATTTCCTCCTACAATACCAACGCGTTTTTCACTTGTCTGTCCTCTTTTTTTGAGCATTGTATTCCCCCTTCTGCTTTTTCCCACAATGCCCCCAGCGGCCTCCTCCCAGCTGGGTCCCCGCAACGTGCCACGGGGGTCTCACAAGCGAGACCCAAAGAAAGGACCACCGGAGAGTGCAGCTGTGGCTGTAAGAATGGTTTCTGGTTCCTGAAGATGGAGTAAGGGTGAGAACGCGCGTGGTGTCTGTGATGTCTTGAAGGGCGTAATACGTTTTGTTTATATTTGTCCACTGTTGCCGGAATGGTTAGGAGAAGGGCGAGGATTAGGGGGAGGATCGGGTGTCTAATGTACTTGGGATTTTAGGATCATTGTTTTGAGTGCTGCGTTTTTCCTCGAGAGGGGAGGCAGTAGCTCGTTTTTGGGGGGAAACTGATCCCTTTATATGAAAATATCTTATCCCACTCCAGCTCTCCTACCTATTCTTCCTTCTCCATAACTTTTTTGTTGGCATATATCCTTTTTAAATTTGTTGTATCTATAAATCATTGCCAACCTCGTACGCACACATACACGTACACACACAAATATACATACACACACATATATATATATATATATATATATATATATATATATATATATACATATACATATATATATACATATATATATATATATATATGTGTGTGTGTGTGTGTGTGTGTGTGTGTGTGTGTGTGTGTGTGTGTGTGTGTGTGTGTGTGTGTGCGTGCGTGCGTGTGTGTGTGTGTGTGTGTGCGTGCGTGTGTGTGTGTGTGTGTGTGTGTGTGTGTGTGTGTGTGTATTGTCGTATGATTTCAGCGTACAAGAATTATTAAACTCAAAGAATGGGGTTCGTTATAGGAAACTTAGTTGCATTCAAGTTTTTTAATCATTTGATTTTTTCCATTGGACGAATGTGTGAGAGCGAAACTTTCCTCGACTCATTATCGGATAAATTCAGCCAACTTCAAGTCCAATAGTTGAGGTCCTCTGTATCGAACGGAGATCTGTGTTCCGTTTTCTTCTAATGGTGACGTCATGTTTGCATAGAGCTTGTTTTTCGGTGACTTTTCGTCGTGCATGGAATTGTTCGTTGCTGACTAAACGACGTATTGTCTTACATACATACATACATACATACATACATACATACATATACCAAAGGCTTTTTCCCCCTTATAAGGGAGGTAGCCAAAAAACAAAGGCATAAAAACCACTCCCACCCATTCCATCCCTCTCACACTCTACTCCTCTTGGGGTCTGTTCATATTCTTTTTATATATGAGCTAGTAAGCCAGAGAAACGTAACTGGAAAACCAAGTCACGTTTACGTCCTGTGGTAGGATTGAAATAGACTAGTTGATTCACATGAAGAATCGTCACCCCAGTCTTCGACAGAATGACAGTTCTTCATGTGGGCAAGTCTTCATGTGGGTCATCCTGGGTTTACGATTTTTCGGTTGTATATGTTGACGACAATGAGCATAACACCCATTCATCGTAACCTAACCTAACCTAATCTTTATTTCACTGTTGAAATTCGGCGTATTGGGGTCACAATTCTTCAGGTGGGATCTCATGGGGTGACGATTCTTCATTTGGACGTTCTGGGATGACAATGCTTTATAAAGGATTACAAGGGATTACAAAGGCGGAGAATGCCGACAGGAGACCTTTATGTCCATATCTAGGTCGGATGCGAAAAAAATCATAATAATAATAAATGAATAAATCAAAACTATAATAAGTCAAATAACATATAAAATACATAAATGCATATGTATAGTTAAATAATAAACAAACAGGTAAATAGTAAATAATAGTAAATTGACATATAACTAATAATAAATGTGATCCGACTAATTTAAAATAGTGCCACTCTGTCCAAGGCGACCACCGTTGCAGCCTGTCATTGGCTATTGTCTCTCATATAGGTCATTAGACTCAAAAGCGATGGCCGGGATTGGCGGGAGGTTTAAGAGTATGGCCTTTTAGGACCTCTGGCCTAATCCCTTCATTTCTGTAACTTCTAAAAGTACCATCAAAGTAAAAGGATCAGGACATTTGGAATGTCTGGCTCTTACTCTTTAAATCTTTGTAGTCCTCCTGGATCTCTTGAAACTGCGTTCTGTGTTCATAAGACTCAAGATTATGGCTTAGAGTATATAAGCCCGACCTTTTGGTTATGTTTAGGAGGGTTAAGATGTATGGTTCTTTCTCGTTTCACGTGCTTAATCTTCCAGGACCTCATAAAGTTCATGGGGCTAGAACCAAGGGTTGCTGCTTTATGCTTCTCGACCCTTTGTTATCCTTTTGATGTGTGTGTTTACCCTCTTGACAAGACGCTTCCTCGTAACTCTAGTGACAGACCCTGAGGCCCTCGAGGGCGCTGATATCTCGTTGCACAAGTGCTACACAATGCGGACAAATCAAACGCGATCGTGCCCGTTGGTCTTCGCTCTTCCAGGCGCTTCTTAGCAATGAATTATGCTAAATGCCCGAGAACGGCACCCGTGTGAGGCGCTAAGGAAATGAATGAGGGATTCTGTCTGCTGACAGCTATTCCGAGCTGCTGCTTGATTTCCATATCATCTTTTTTCATACCGAGCTCAAAAAAAAAGGAAAAGAAAAAAGGAGGAAAGAGAGAGCTATAATCCGCTAGAGGCCAGGCGACCTGGAAAAGATCGAGGGAACCTTGAAGTCACTGACGAGCATAACAAAGGGGGCGAGCCGTGCATGAAAGGTCCTCGAAGAAAGAAAAGTGATGAAAACGAGGGAGATGAGTTAGAGGAGATGCAGATAACGACAAGGCGCGGAAGAACAATGGTACCGACTCAGGAGACTAAGGAGGAGGAGGTGGAGGAGGAGTAAGAGGAGAAGGAGGAGGAGGAGGAGACTGAGGAGGGAGGAGAGTGATCCGTGAGGAGGACGAGAGAGTGGGGGAACTGAAAATAGGAAACGAAAAGAGCGAAAGAGAGGATACAGAAGAAGGAGAAGAGGGGATGGGAAACACGAGGAAGAGAAAGAGGACCGGTTGACGGTTGGGTTGAGACAGACAGACAAACAGACAGAAGAAAGAAGGTAAACAGACATTCGGGAGACAGACAACCGGACAACACAGACAGGTAGCCAATCAGGTGAGCCTGTGAGCAGGTAGACAGACGGGAGGATAGGTTGAAAGAAGGGAGGGATGGACAAAAGGACCCATGGAGAGTGCAGCAGCAGGAGAAGAAAGTGGTAGGAAGGATTCCACGCCAGAAGACTCTTGCTGGGACAGATAGCAGCCTCTGCCAGGAATCGGAAAGAGACGCGGGATTAGAACCCAGGACTTGGACCGCGCGTTCCCGATTACGTGACCAGCAGAATACAGGGAGGACGGGAACGGGAGAGGAAGAGCCGCAAGCTGTTTGACGCGAGGAGGTACAAGGTTCCACTGAGGGACGTCGTGGCCAAGAGGATGAGAAAAGAGTAAGGTTGAGAGGATCCTGAGCACAGGATTCAAAGCAAAGGAACCGAAAGAACAAGGAGCGCAGGAGGGGAGAATCGATCAAGTGACAAGTCTAAGTGATTTAGGAGATGGGAGGTAGTCAGGGGAAGGAGAATTTTTGGCAGAAAGGGGGAGGAGGAGGAGGAGCGAGAAGAAAAGGAGGAGGAGGAGGAGGAAGAGGAGGAGGAGGAAGGGGAGGAGGCGAAGGAGAAAAAGGAGGAGGAGGAGGAAGGAGAGGAGGAGGAGGAGAAAAAAGAGGAGAAGGGGGAAGATGAGGAGAAAAAGGAGGAGGAGGAAGAGAAGGAGGAAGAAGATGAGGAGTGGGAGAATAAAGAAATAGAGGACAGAAAAGGAGAAAGAGGAAAATTTTCGACTCAAACTGGAGACAAGAAAGCACCCAAGGACCCAACAGCGCCGAAGAACGATTACATCAGATGTCATTCTGAGTGTAACTTAAGAGTCTTCAATGGATATCGAGTTTAATGGAAACTGGAAGTTTCGTTGTCAGAAATCGTGGTGACTGGAAGGACGCCATATTGGTTAGCACGGACGAAAGACCTTTCTAGGAGCGCATTATACCCAAACACGACACAAATACTAGACGGATTTAACACGCAACATTCTCCAGTAATAACAGTAATGACGGTAATGAATGTGAATTAGTTATTTGACAGCCCCAACAAGTTACTATCACTATCCTCTATATAGAAAATAAATAAATCCTAAAAAATGCGCTCATTGGCAAAACTCCTTTGATACACAACTCTTCTTTTCATTCTCGTGCTGGTTCTCCTTCCTCTCCCACAAAGACTGATCCCTCGAAAGCGGGTGGTCTGTCCTGCAGGTTCTTTGTGCTTATCCCCTGAAGAAGGCCCAAGGGGTCGCAACGTCAGGTTCCGAATGATACCCCATACTCTGGCCTTAAAATTTCTTTACCACCTTATCTCCATATATATATATATATATATATATATATATATATATATATATACATATACATATATATATATATATATATATATATACATATATGTATGTATACATATATATATGTATATGTAAATATGTATATATATGTATATATATATATATATATATACTGTATATATATATATATATATATATATATATGTATATATATATCTTGATAGCGCAATCGGTTAAGTCACTGTCACTTGTTACATGCTAGCGGAGGTTCGAGTCCTTAGCTGTACCACGTATCAATTTCTGCATGTATGCCTCCTCGAGTTTCTCGATGTTGATGGCTTAGAATTAAAGTGAATTGTGGTTGTGAAATATATATATATATATATATATATATATATATATATATATATATATATATGTGTGTGTGTGTGTGTGTGTGTGTGTGTGTGTGTGTGTGTGTGTGTGTGTGTGTGTGTGTTTTGTTTGCGTGTGTGTGCGTGTGTGTGTGTGTGTGCGTGTGTGTGTGTGTGTGCGTGCGTGCGTGCGTGCGTTTATGTGTGCCTATCGCCTTTTGACACTTTTTCTGCGTTTTGTTACTTTGGTATTTAAACTATCTGCCGCCAATCGATTTCATTCAGGTAAGGAACTCTCCTCCGGGGAGTCAGCTGAGTTGGTTGATGCTTAAGAAGAATCTGATTTGGACGTAACTGGATGTAAACTTGGCAAACTTGGTTGGCGCCGGCGACAGACGCGTGCCGCCTGGTCAAGCTCCCCTGACGAGGCTCCAGATGTCATTAGTGCTGCCATGGAAACCAAATTCAACCTGTTTCGTCAGGAATGATCAAGCAGTGGCTGTAAAGAACTCGCATAGAGATCGCGCATGCAATCGTGTGCATACACACACATATACACGTACGTGATCACACACACACACACACACAGACACACACACACACAGACACACACACATACACACACACACACACACACAGACACACACACATACACACACACATACACACACACACACACACACACACACACACACACACACACACACACACACACACACACACACACACACACACACACACGCATGGAAACACGTTCGCAAACACTCATGCACGGAACGGGCACACACACACACACACACACACACACACACACACACACACACACACACACACACAAACATACACCCCCTTCACACACGCATACACGCACACACACACACACACACGCTCGCAAGCACGCGTTTGTACACACATTTTTATATACACACACAAATATGCACACACGGTTGTTTACTTTGTTTTTCTTTGGAAGTCGTGAACGAGCAGAGTTTCTACTTCTGCTCTGTTTTGTTCTGACTTTGTATGATTAGCAGAAAGCGACTGCAGGTCAAGTCTGAAGTGGAGAAGACTTCTGTTGATCAGAGTCCTTCCATGAAAAGCCAGATGTTTTGTGATTACTTCTATTTGTGTCTTTTTTATTTTTTATTTTTGTAATTTTTTTGTGACTTAGTTTCTCAAGAAGCAAATTTCAATATATCCTTTTATACAGTACCACTTGATTTTGAATATATTTTTTCGTTTTTAAACTATACAGTCCTAAATCTTAACTTGTATAGTTTCTTTTTTATTACTTATGCAAAACTAGCTTTCATTCTATTTCCAAGTTTCTGAAAAAAAATATAGATGATAGATACCGTTTGTCGAAGTTGTCTGGGGAAGTGTAGTCTTGTGACCCATTGTCGATATGTGAATTGCCACAAAGAACCAGGATTATTTTCTTCTTTTTCTTTTTTCTTTTTTCTTCATCGGTGTATCTCACGTGTGTCCTGAGGTCGCAGCTTTACATGTGAATCTCGTCTTTCAATGCCACGGACCAA
>NC_134793.1:24244278-24246778 GCF_046742065.1 Oratosquilla oratoria | reverse complement strand
CCCCTTGCTCACGTTCGTCTGTCAACATATATTTGTATTTAAACGCTCTGATTCATTTAACCTTGTTTTTTATCTAATTTCCCCCATTTCTCGCGTTGGCCTTAGAACATATATTTGTATTTACACGGTTTTCTTCAATTAGCGTCGTCGTTCGTTATTTCATGTGAACTGGTAATCAGAAGCTTGTTGGTTTCGCACTGTCATCTTGCACTCCTCTCCGATTCCCAGCAGGTACTCCTACCGGCCCCAACACTCCCCAAAGCACATAGGGCAAAGGTGACGGCTCCAACCGCAGTTACTCAGCACCTCTTGGCGTAGGCTCCTCACCGTCTTTATGTAACGTTATCATTCTTTGTTACTGAATGTCGTCCTCCAGCGTGGCAGTTTCTTCCTCCTGTCAACCTTTGACCTTTCAGGTAAATCTAAAAATCATTGCCGTCTCTCCTGGGGACAAGGAGCCTTCGATCTTGGAGATCCTCGGGAGATGGGAGACTCTCTCCCGGTTTTTGGTCACTTCTTCAGAGTCTTTCTACCCAAGAACACGTACAGATACCGCAAAGAGTCTTGGGGCTTACTCGAGTTATTAGCATGGAAAAAGTGTCACGGACACTGCTTTTGCATTTATTATTTATTATTATTCATTATTATTTTTTATTGTTTATTATTATTATCATTATTATTATTATTATTATTATTATTATTATTATTATTATTATTATTATTATTATTATCATTATCATTATCATTATCATTATCATTATTATTATTATTATTATTATTATTATCATTATTATTATTATTATTATTATTATTATTATTATTATTATTATTATCATCATCATCATCAATCATTTATTATTATTTATTATTATTATTATCTATTATTATTATTAGTTATTATTATTATCATTATTATTAACCCACAGATTTGCGTCTTTGGGTTTTTTGTATTTTGTGGCAGTGACCCAACATGCCCTTGATGACTCCAGCTTCTTGATCCCGCGATTTCTAGAAGTCTTTTTTGTTCGGGACATTCTCTAAGCTTAATAAGATCACTTGGACTCAGCCAAAACAAAGTCCTTAAAGATAGCGAAACTGTGCGTGCACACGACTTGATGGCGCACTGGTAGCGTTCGCGACCGCCACTACGGCGGTCCGGGTTCGAATCCCGCCAAGGGCTGAAATAATTTCAGTATCGCTGCGCTGCGAGTCGTTACTCCAAATCTCGTGGGCGGGGAGTTGGGTGTGTGTGTGTGTGCGTGTAAGGTCACTGCATTTACCATAGATCGGTCATATATGAGTTCTGAGCTCTCTTCCGGGAGGGAAATAGCTGTCGATCACGAGTCCAACACGTGATCCAAGACTATGGTAAGTCGCGCATGCGGGGAAAGGTACAACATCCTTATTCGAGTCCCAACTTTACCATTATGGCGAAGTACAGCGAAACCGGCTTTCACGACCTATACAATAAATTTCGTTTTTTCTCAGGTCCCGTATATTTCTTGAGGTCTCAACGTGTCCGCTGGTGGCGTAATAGATAACGTGCTTGTCTCGCATACGCTTAGTTATGGGTTCGAGTCCCCCATTCCTCTCCGATTCACAGCAATGACTGTTACCTTCGCCAACAGCCCAGGCTCATAGGGCAAAGGTGACGGCTTCGGCCGAAGCTACGAGTACTCAGCGCCTCCTGGCGTGTGCCCCTCACCTCGTGTGTGTTAGGGGGAGAAGGCATAAATATTCAATCTTGACTTTGTTCTTTGGCTCTGGCTCGGAATCGTGGATGTGCAACCGCAGTCGGATGAAGGTAATCCAATAGACTGTGTTCGCTACCTTCCATTTTACATTCGGACCGAACACCTAACCTATCCATACTGGGATGCATACGGTAGTGTTCTTAAAAAAAAAAAAAAAAAAAAAATCTTATAAATCCTTGTAAGGGAAGGATTTATATACGGAAAGAATCTTTTTAAGAATACCACCGTAAGAATCTTACGGTGGTATTCTTAAAAAAAAAAATCCTATATAAATCTTATATAAATCATTGGAAGGAAAAGAATTATATAAGGATTTTTTTTAATGCCACCGTAATATTCTTACGGTGGTAATCTTAAGAAAAAAATCCTAATATAAATCATATACAAATCCTTGGAGGGAAAAGATCTACGTACGGAAAGATCTTTTTTAAGAATACAACCGTAACAATCTTACGGTGGCATTCTTAAAAAAAAATCCTTATATAAATCTTTCCCTTCCAAGGATCTATATAAGATTTATATAAGGAAAGAATTTTTTTAAGAATACCAACGATGGTAGGCTATCTGGTGGACGAAATAGTCTCCCACTCTCTCTCTCTCTCTCTCTCTCTCTCTCTCTCTCTCTCTCTCTCTCTCTCTCTCTCTCTCTCTCTCTCTCTCTCTCTAGTGTAGGCCTTATGGTCTCTTGCAGTCTCCTTCATTCTTATGTTCTTATGTTCATAAACTTCACTGACTAAGCGGGTTAG
>NC_134793.1:24231778-24241778 GCF_046742065.1 Oratosquilla oratoria | reverse complement strand
ATATGTATATATGTATATGTATATATATGTATATATATATGTATATATATATATATATATATGTATATATATATATATGTATATATATGTATATATATATATGTATATATATATATATATATATGTATGTATGTATGTATGTATGTATATATATACTGATGATCAGAGGAAAAAATATATGTGCCCTGGAAAATGTGCAAAGTATGCGTGGAGCAGAATATGGCATATACCACTAGCTGGCAGTGGGAAATTTTTAAGCAAAATTGAAAACTAAGAGACAACCAAAAAATGACGTGAAAAGATAGGTGGAAGAAACAAGAAAAGAGTGTGAATCAGCAATACAAAATAGATTTGAAGTACTTAACCTATTTGTAGACGATGAAGAGGATAATGACGTGGATAATAGAAACTCTTGATTAAGGTTCAGATACAAATGAAACGGCTAGAAGTACAGAAGGAAGTTATTTGAATAAAAGAGAATGGGAAAACATAACTGACGACAATCGTAAGGCATGGAAATTATGAATAAAAGATAAACAAGATGAGAACTTAAAACAAGAACTAAGGAGAAAGAAATAAGAAGCCAAACGAATATTGAGACAAAAGAAAAGAAAATCATTAGATTCAGAGTTAGATGCAATAGAAATGCAGATTCAGTAAGGAGATATTAGAGAAAATCACAGGAAGTTGAGACAGGTAAAGAAAGGATATCAGGCAAGAAGTAATATCATAAAATGTATAAAGGGTGATATCCTGACTAGTGAGGATAACAGTTTACTAGGATGGGAGGATTTTTTCAAAACATTCCTGAATAGGCCTGAGAGACAAAACCCTACGACGGATGAAATATTACAAGAAGATAAAGGTGACAATAAATAGCAAATACCAATTTCCACACTAGAGGAAGTGAAATAACCATAAAACAACTTAAAAATAACAAAAACCCAGGATGCGATGGTATTCCTGCTGAACTGATAAAAATATGGTGGCAATGCACAAGCCAGAGAAATCCCACAAACTCGTACTCGTTACATGACAAAAGGAACAAATACCCAGTAAGTGGGAGTTGGCAGATATTGCAACAATACAGAAAAAGGGCTCCGAACTAGAATGTGCTAACTACAGAAGTATCAGCCTACTATGCACGTTGTAGAAAGTATTCACTAGGATACTGTAAACAGATCTCGGCCTTTAACAGAGGACATTCTAGTCGAGCAACAAGCAGGCTTTAGAGTAGGCAGATCGACCAGTGACCAAAATTTCTCCCAAAGAATACTTTTAGAGAAATACTGGGAATACGATAAAAACCTAAATCAGTTTTTCATCGACTGTCAGGCGTGTGACAGCATCCACAGACCATCTATGTGGCGTCTACTTAGAAAATATAACATATCAAGGAAGCTCACGGCACTGATAAAGGCGTACTATATCAAAAACAAATGTGATGTCAAAGTAGATGAAAGGAAGACGAACTACTTTGAGATAGGAAGACTCCGACAAGGATGGATACTTTCACCAATTCTGTTTAATTTTGTGTTAGAGAAAACCATCCAGACGACCCTACACAGCACAGGGTGACAGCATTAGTAGCAATATAACCAAGGTGTTGGTTTATGCCGACGACGTGACGTGGTGATTACGTCAGAGACAGAAGCGAGGCTGGAGGAACCAAGTACCCCGTTCATGGAGATGGGTTAACGACTCGACCTGGAACGCAACGCAAGGAAGACGAAGATGATGATAATGTCAAGAAGTGATGGAAGTGATGGTAATGTAAGCGTAAGAGAAATGGCAGAGGAAATGCTACAAACTTTCTAGCATCTTGGTTCTATTCTAACAATTGACAACCGTATGTAAATATTAATACATGTATATATTTTCCGCATGAGGGGACGGAAAGGGAGAGTTGCCGCTAAGTGAAGCGGCCTTGCTCTTGATGCACTGTGTCTTGCTGCATTGCTTCTGACCCCGCAGGGCAGTGGGCAGGATACAGGGATGACCAGTCATCCACAAGGAGCTAAGAAGAGAGGGAGGAAGGGGTGGTGGATGGGAGCGGAATGGGTGGGAGTGAGCACATACTTTTTGAGTTGGCTACCTCCCTTTTAAGGGGAAAAAGGACCTTGGGGTGTGTGTGTGTGTGTGTGTGTGTGTGTGTGTGTGTGTGTGTGTGTGTGTGTGTGTGTGTGTGTGTGTGTGTGTGTGTGTGTGTGTGTGTGTGTGTGTGTGTGTGTGTGTGTGTGTGTGTGTGTGTGTGTGTGTGTGTGTGTGTGTGTGTGTGTGTGTGTGTGTGTGTGTGTGTGTGTTTGTATGTGTGTGTATAATGCATATTTACATATGTGAGTATATACGGTACATATAGATATATGGATAGATAAACAGAGAGATAGAAAGATAATATCAAATGAGATAAAATCCTCCTGTAAGCGCTTTCATGCGTTTCCCTGTTCTCCATCAGTAAACAAGTTTCATATTTAGAAAAAACCTTTAAGTGTTTACAAACAACTGTTATATCCTTTCAGCAAGTCAGCGGGAACACACATTCACTCCCTCAACATGTCATTCCAATATCTTTTCGATGCTTTAGATTGCACACACGAGGAAACACACAAAACTAAAAGTTCGACAGCTCAAAAAATGAAACAAATGAAACTTGTTGACAAGAGAAAACAACTGCGTTTCCGAAAGAGCTGATCCACGAACCGTTTTCTTTCTTGCGAAACTCCCTTTCCCTGGTCTGTTTAATTGTCAAGTTCGTAATTGTCAACATGAAGAGTCTGGGAACCAATCCGATCCGCTTCGTTTTTGTTTCTGCACTGATTTCGCTAAGTGCTCACTAGGTGTGCTGCGTGCGTGACCACAAGTTGACAGGAATATCCAATTCTATGACTATATGTCGTCAACTAACTCACGATATATTGTACCACGTGGCTCTTCTTTAATGTAATGAGATAGGTATATAGTCAGACAATCCACAGAATGAGAATCTATATTCACATTTCATAAAAAGTTTGTCATCATTGCCTCTCCACAAAGCAAAATATCAAAGTTAAATATTCTTGGTTTATAACTTTTTGTCTAATTTCCGTAGCTGAACGACTAAGAGTTGTGTGTAAAATGTTCCTTTTTTTTGTTAGAGGAGTAGAGGAAAAACACACAAATGGAACAAAAAATAAAGGAATAGATTACTATTCTATTTCCATGTTGTCCCTTTACTCCTCTTATAACAGGTCAAGATGTCTTCACGTTCCTTTATCCTTCCAAAACAAAATTCCTTCACTTTATTTTCCAGGTTGAGACACCAAAACTTCTACGTTTTTTTTTTTACTCGAATTATCAAATTAATTATATTTCAAGAAGAAAATAGAAGAAGAAATAGTATTCTTTTCAATCCAAAACTTTCCTTACTTCAATGAATACGTTTGATACGAGTATGACAAAAATATTTTTAGTCCAAAGTTTTCCTTATCCCAAGAATAAAAGGACAGAAATAATCTTTAGGCCAAAGCTGTCCTTATTCCAAGGATACTATGGGTCAAAAATACCTTTAGACCAAAATTTTCTTTATCTTTTGGGACACACTTGACACGAGTCGGACAAAGAAGACCTTCACCCAAAGCTTTCCTTGTTCCGCAAGATACACTTGATACGCGAGTCGGACAAAGCTGGGTCCTTACCAGCTCGAAGGTGATGGCATCGCTGAAATGTCACCCGGTGCCTAATGGCAGTAATCCTCCCTGGCACTCACGGCATTTACCAACTCCGCATACTCCAGGATCCTGGCCATTTCGTGTCTCTCTCCACCACATAATTAACATATGTATGTAGTGATCAGTTCTCATTATGGCTAACCCAATCATTCCCTCTTCAGTCTCAGCCTCTGTGTCATCAACTCCCTCCTCCAATATCACTCGATATCTCCTCCATCTCCTTCCCTCTCCTTCATTTCCCTTCCTCCGTTTAATCTATTTATCTTTCCCTTTCCCCTTACCTTTGCATTTACCTTTCTCTTTACTTTTATTTTTCCCTTTCCCTCTCCCTTTCCTTTTCTTTCCCCTTTCTTTTTCCCCTTACCTTTCCCCTTCCCCTTCCTTGTCTCCTTCCCTTTTCCTTTACTTTTCCTTTCCCCTTTCTTTATTTTTTCCCTTAACCTTTTCCCTTTCTCTTTCCCCTTCCCCTTCCCTTCTCCGTCTCCTTACCCTTTCCTTTACTTTTCTTTTCCCCTTTCTTTTTCCCTTTACCTTTTCCTCTTCCTAACCCTTTACCCCTTTCCTTTTCCCCGTCCACTTACCCATCCCATCTTAGTTCATCTCCCCTTCCTCTTCTTTAACTACTTCCTTTCCATCTCCCCTCCTACCCGCTTTCGAGGAATATCAATACAGAGACTCACAACCAACACTAGACCAGTGTGTCTTTGGTAGGTTGTTCCGCGAATCAGTCAAGACTCCAAAGCGCCTCGGACCGTGTGAGCCAAGTCATCCTTTGGTCAGAACCAGGATTCGCCAAAACGGGGTCTCGGTAAAGATCTACGTTGGGCTCAAGTTTGTCCCTCGAGGTATATGTATATTTATATATGCATATGTATATGTATATGTATATTTATATATGTACATGAATATGTATATGTATTTGTATATGTATATATGAGAGAAATACGCTAATGGCAGCGACATCAAACCGATCATTTTTATGACAGTTGCATGCAGGGTTCGAACCCGCTGTACTCGGCTATCCGTAAATTATCTGTACGGTGCCCTAGACCACTACACCACAGAGGCTGTAAAATCCTTGAAACCTGGAATCGAACTGATTCCCGAGGGAAGGAAGATCACTTATTACGGCGATCCGAATTCCTGTTTTACTCAAGGACCAGCCCACCAGTGGTATGGGGTAAGGACCGGGACGAACCCCTTTCACGTTTATCGCCATTGTAACTATGAGAGAAATACGCTAATGGCAGCGACATCAAACCGATCATTTTTATGACGGTTGCATGCAGGGTTCGAACCCGCTGTACTCGGCTATCCGTAAATTACCTGTACTGGTGGGCTGGTCCTTGAGTAAAACAGGAATTCGGATCGCCGTAATAAGTGATCTTCCTTCCCTCGGGAATCAGTTCGATTCCAGGTTTCAAGGATTTTATAGCCTCTGTGGTGTAGTGGTCTAGGGCACCGTACAGGTAATTTACGGATAGCCGAGTACAGCGGGTTCGAACCCTGCATGCAACTGTCATAAAAATGATCGGTTTGATGTCGCTGCCATTAGCGTATTTCTCTCATAGTTACAATGGCGATAAGCGTGAAAGGGGTTCGTCCCGGTCCTTACCCCATACCACTGGTGGGCTGGTCCTTGAGTAAAACAGGAATTCGGATCGCCGTAATAAGTGATCTTCCTTCCCTCGGGAATCAGTTCGATTCCAGGTTTCAAGGATTTTATAGCCTCTGTGGTGTAGTGGTCTAGGGCACCGTACAGGTAATTTACGGATAGCCGAGTACAGCGGGTTCGAACCCTGCATGCAACTGTCATAAAAATTATCGGTATATGTATATGTATATATGTATATGTTTATACATATGTGCTCGTATATGTCCGAAAAAAATCCTTAATAAGTCCCTCTTCCCCGATCTGATTCAGAAGATGCCTCCAATTCATCCTTCTTTGTTCCTCTAACAGTCTTTGGGAGTTTCTCCCTTCCACCCTTTTGTTTTCCTCCACTCCAATGCCATGACCTCCTTCTGCCTCTTACTCCTGTGCCATACTCCTTCTCCCGAGGTCTTCAGAAACCCCTCTCGGTCTTCCAGACTCCCCCCTTGCCCAAAGACTCACACGACCAACTTTTGGTAATTTTCTTCCCAGAAGAATCGCCAATGTTTCCCGGCGCCCTCTGGCACTTCTGACAACGCTCTCCTCCTTTTCCTTCCAGAGTTTCGCGGACCACCACGGCGTGAAGGTGACCCGGCAGTTCCACGTGCACAACTACACGAGCCTCATGAGCCACGTCGTCAAGAACATCGTCAGGGAAAGCATCGCCATCACCAGAAGTGAGTGAGTCAGCCGAGGTCAGGGTGGTGAGTGGGGTTGTGCACAAGAGGAGTTCCGAAGTCCTATATGAGAAGTCTTGTCTCTGATGAGGGAGTGAGCCGAGATCTGGGTGGTGAGTGGTGTTTCGCACAAGAGGAGTTCCGGAGTCCTATCTGAGAAGACTTGTCTCTGATGAGGGAGTGAGCCGAGATCGGGTGTGGTGAGTGGGGTTTTGCACAAGAGGAGTTCCGAAGTCCTATCTGAGAAGTCTTGTCTCTGATGGGGGAGTGAGCCGAGATCGTGGACGTCAATGTGGTTTACTCTGTGAAGAGGCCAAGGTCTCCAGGGTCTTCACATTGGTTTCGGGCCCTTAATGGGTGGGAATTCCTGTTCAGATTGTAGGTTAGTCTGCAAAGGTGACAATCTTCGGACTCTAAGTAATGCTAAATTACTTTACGAGTCACAAATATACTCTTGGTGAGGATGGGAGTCTTAAATGCATACTTGTTACCAAATTCTTGGTTTGAAAATTAAAAGGATTTCATCGTGCTTGGCAAGACTTTTAATGCTATCAGATAAAATATATGTTACGATTGTGAACGTAACCTTGTTGTAGGTGACAATCTCTGCACTATTTTTGTCCTCTCAGATGAACAAAATCCCCTGAAGTCAGAATAAGATGTTGAAAGGTTCATGGTAGATTCTTCTGAATGGTCTATAGTTTTGTTCACTGGAACGTTTGTAGATAAAGGTTCAACATCTAGAGATGCCATAATTCGGTAAAACCCGTGGTAATCACCTATACCCAAAGAGGCCGTAGGCAGCCTTATGCTGTAGATATCTGAGACATATGGGGTAGGGAGAGCTCTGAATTTCTTCGTAATTTTGTAAGTAGTGGAATCCGCCATAGTATATGACGTAGTGGACTACCTGGCTTGTGGATTTTCAGGTTACTGTACCAGTCACCCATACTGTAGTCTCCCATTAATTTGGGAAACTTAGTTCCTTCAGTACCAATGAGTTTGACTTTCTTATTCAGGACTTCCATTGAATTTTTTTTAATTCAGTCTTGTTGCTTCGTTTTCAATATGAATTTTACCAAAATGTCACTTTTATCTGCCTTTCTGATGGTCCTTCTCGGGGTAATTTTTAGTTACCCAGGTACTTCCTTGTGTCTTCTTTCTAGTACATGACTAAAGAACCTTCCTCTTGTTTGTTTTTTCTTTTCTTTTTTTTTCCGAAACTCGTCCTTCCTCCACTAGCTTGTCAAACTCGTCGATAAGAAATTCACACCCTAACTTCTTCGATGGCCGAGCGGGTTAGGGCGTCGTTACCTGAGGCCAAGGTCGAGGGGATGGTGGCTCGAACCCTGCCTCCGACGAAGTTGAACCAGGGTATGTTTACTTGAATTTCACGCTACAAAGTCCTTTGTAAGGGGCACCGCCATAGCCTTCCTATAGGGGGGGGAGTTTGTGACGTTCAACCACATCATCATCATCAACTTCTTCACATTCATGATCTTCTGTCCCATCTCATTTCAATTTTTATAACCATCATCCTCTTATCTTCCCCTTACACTCTTCATCTCGAAATTTTCCCGCCTGTTACGTTTTTCCCTCCTCCTCTTCCTCTTTCTTTTGATATTTCTTATCTTAATTTTTTCCATCCAACCTTTTCAACTCGATTATCTTCTTTCCTCTTTCCTGTTCCATCACCTTTTTTTCCACACACACACTTCCTCTCTTTTCCAATTCCATTCTCACCTTCGTCCCTCGTCCACCCAGGGACCCCCCCCCCGCCCCCCCCACCCCACCCCCGCCCCGTCGACCAGAACAAAGGATGAATGACTTTGCGTGGCCCAGCTGGGGTACATGACCAGCATCTCGGGCCATTTGGAACCTGTGGGCGTACGGGCGTGTGTCTACGGGCGTGAGACACAGTAAGGCCCGGGCGTTTGGATAGAGCCTGGCTTTGTTGAGGTTTGTGTTCGTGAGATTGCAAGAAGATATAAAAGATAACATCTTTCGTTCTTAATTGAGACACAGGCAGGAGTGATTGCACGTGCAGTCGGGTTGCTGGAATTGATGGGAAATGATGAACAGGGGAGCCTGCCGTATGACGGTGATATCACACACACACACACACACACACACACACACACACACACACACACACACACACACACACACACACACACACACATACACACAAACACACAAACACACACACACACACACACACACACACACACACACACACATACACACACACAAATACACACACACACACACACCAACACCAACACAGCGAATGAGCCGAGCGTTTTGCCCCCCTTGAGCAATCGAGAGGGACACGGCCCACGCAACGTAGTTACACTCTTTAGTTTAGATGGAATATCAGGAGAGGGAACGCAGGATTCAAACGGTTGGGCGAGATTGTGGTGAAGGGTTGGAAACGTTTTCAGTATTATACAAGTAAAAGCTACACACACAAAAAATATCACCTTTAACATTTACCTTCAAAAAATATAATAAATGAATGTTTGTGTTTGTTTGTGCGTGTGTGTGTGTGTGTGTGTGTGTGTGTGTGTGTGTGTGTGTGTGTGTGTGTGTGTGTGTGTGTGTGTGTGTGTGTGTGTCCATTTACATATATATGCATACACACACACACACACACACACACACACACACACACACACACACACACACACACACACATATATATATATATATATATATATATATATATATATATATATATGTATATATATATATATATATATATACATATACATAACCATACACGTATACTTATACATATAGCTTATATATGTACGTATTACAATGAAAGTGAAAGAAATGGAAAGAAAGATGAGAGAGAACAGAGAGAGAAGACAGAAAGGAGAGAGATGGAGAGAGAGAGAGAGAGAGAGAGAGAGGGGGAGAGAGAGAGAGAGAGAGAGAGAGAGAGAAAGGGAGTAGGAGGGAAATAAGGGAAAAGGAATCAGATGGAGAGAAGAAGAGATAATGAAATAAGCGAGAGAGAAAAAGTAAAGAGAAAAAGAAGGAGAGAGAGATTGGAAAACGCAACCAAAGAGGCAGACAGGCAGGCAGAAAGACAAAGGTAAAGTGACAGATAGACAGACAAACAGACAGACACAGACAGACAGACAGACAGACAGACAGACAGACGGAGGAAGACACAGACGGACAGAGTAAGACAGACACAGAAAGGTAAACAGTGGAAGACAGACAGACAGACAGACAGACACAGTAGAAGACAAAGTGACAGGAAGATAGGAGAAAATTTATGTAGACAGGCATACAGATAGACAAACTGAAAAATAAACAGATAGATGGACAAACAGTAGATAAAGTGACAGATAGAAAACAAAAGACAGACACAGAAGACAAAGTGACTGATAGACAGACATAGACAGACAGACAGAAACAGACAGACACAGACAGACAGTCAGACAGACAGACACAGACAGACACATACAGATAGACATACAGACACAGACAGACAGCCATAGACAGACAGACACAGACAGACAGACGGACAAACAGACAGACAGAGACAGACATAGACAGACAGGCAGACAGACAGACAGACAGACAGACAGACAGACAGACAGACACACACAGATAAACATACAGACATACATAGACATACAGACACAGACAGACAGACACAGATAAACATACAGACAGAATTAGACAGACAGACAAACAGAAAGAGACAAAGACAGACAGGTAGTCCCCAGAACCCGATCCATCTGGACTCTTCGAGACTTCCCACTGGAGTCGACTCGTTCCACTTTTCCGGTGGAACGGAAACGTTTGGAAACATTCTTCGCCCCCGGGAACAAGAGGAATCGAACTCCTCTGGGGCAGAGGAACCCGGAGGACTAACTTGGTTTCCAGACTTATGAAGAAATGATGGAAACCGAAAAGACGGATTACCAAACGCTGCCAGAAGA
>NC_134793.1:24221778-24226778 GCF_046742065.1 Oratosquilla oratoria | reverse complement strand
TTGACCAGAATTGTTTTGAAGCAAAAACTTCTTTCTTGCTTACCCGTACACGATAACTCTTTTCTTTCGTTTTCTTTTTTCTGTCCCCTTCGATATTTTTGAAGAAAAATATACCCACGTAACTTTTCTTCTATCTCGTCCTTTCAGTTGACCAGAATTGTATTGATGCAGAAGCTTATTCAACTTTCCATCCTTCCCCTTCATCGTTTACCAAAATCATCGGTGCAGGATATCTTCCATCTCATGTTATATCTGCTGAAGAGGATCACAGATAGTGATCGAAATATACGGATCTTTGTACTTTCGCCTATTCTTCTCCGAAAGTGGGTCATTAGTATTATTTTACCAATGTGCCTTGTTGTTATTTGGTTTCATTTACTTTATCTATTTATATACATATTCATTCATATATCTATTTTTAATTAACTTGTTTCTCTTCTTCATTCATTTATTTGTTTGTTCATTTATTTATCTATCTAGCAATTTAGTCATTTATCTATTTACTTGCATAGAAATTCACTATTTACTCATTTCTTACTTGCTTGTTTATTTGTTTGTGTTTAATTCTTTCCCTCCCCGTTTCCACAGACCAAAATTATATTGACATTCGATCTTTTTCTTTCCCTTTCCCTTCCCTTCCCTTCCCTTTCCTTCCCATCCTATCCCGACCCTTCCTCGATTATCAAAATCGCATTAGTATGGAAGGAAGAGAACCACTGTTGGAGACTACACTGTTCCATCTTCCCCACTTCCCCTCTTTCGCTCTCTCCCTCTCTCCCTCTCCCCAATTCCCCTCTTTCCCTCTCTCCATCTCTCCCCCATTTCCCCTCTTTCCCTCTCTCCCTCTACCTCTCTCCCCCACTTCCCCTCTTTCCCTCTCTCCCTCTCCCCATTTCCCCTCTTTCCCTCTCCCTCTCCCCCACTTCCCCACTTCCCCTCTTTCGCTCTCCCCCACTTCCCCTCTTTAGCTCTCTCCCCTCCCACATTCCCCTCTTTCCCTCCCTCTCTCCCACTTCCCCTCTTTCCCTCCCCGTTTCCTCTTTTCCTCTCTCCCTCTCCTCCACTTCCCCTCTACCTCTCTCCCCCACTTCCCCTCTTTCCCTCTCCCCATTTCCCCTCTTTCCCTCTCTCCCTCTCTCCCACTTCCCCACTTCCCCTCTTTCGCTCTCCCCCACTTCCCCTCTTTCGCTCTCTCCCTCTTCCACACTTCCCCTCTTTCGCTCTCTCCCTCTCCCTCACTTTCCCTCTTTCCCTCTTTCCTTCTCTCTCCCACTTCCCCTCTTTCCCTCCCCTTTTCCTCTTTTCCTCTCTCCCTCTCCTCCACTTCCCCTCTCTCCCTCTCCCCCAATTCCCCTCTTTCCCTCTCTCCCTCTCCCCCACTTCCCCTCTTTCCCTCTCTCCTTCTCTTCCCTCATTTCCCCTCTTTCCCTCTCTCTCCCTCCCACGCCTCTGACGGCGAAGGAAAGAGGCAATAGTTGAGGGGGAGTTGACCGGATGTTTGGCAGCGTGCTTGTGTCGCCCATATTTCCCCTTCCAACTCGACGTAGTGGAGAGTGGAGAGCGGGGAGTGAAGGGGAAGGGAGGGGAGGGAAGGGAGATGGAGAGAGGAGGTAGGAAGAGAGGGATGGGAGCGAAGGGAGGGGAGGGAGGGAGAGAGGGGAGGGAGGGGAGAGGGAAGGAGGGGTAGGGAGGGAGATAGGGAGACAAGTGAGGGGAAAGGAGGGAGGGAAGTGGGGGAAGGAGGAGAGAGGAGGAGAGAAGAAGAAGGAAAGGAGTGTGAGAAGGGAGGAGGGAGGAAGGGAAAGGAGGAGGGAGGAGGGAGGGAACGGAAGGGAGGAGGGAAGGGAGGGAAGGAGGGAAGGGAGACAGAGTTCAAAAGTTTGACCTCAATCTCGCACATACATCACTTCAATGCCTTGGTACACTTTTTATATTCCCTCGTTTCGGTGACGCCAAAAGAATTTATTAAGTTAAATCGATAAAGGAATCACGTCCAGATAGAGTCTCCAAATGCTGATGGAGTTTTTGGTCTCCTAGGCTGACGCCAAAAGAATCTTTTCAGTCAAATCGAGAGAAGAATCACGTCCAGATAGTCTCCAGAGGCTGGTAGGAGATTTTGGTCACCTAGGCTGATGCCAAAAGAATCTGTTTAGTCAAATCTACAGAAGAATCAAGTCTAGATAGAGTCTCCATAGGCTGGTCAGAGCTTTTGGTCTCCTAGGCTGACGCCAAAAGAATCTTTTCAGTCAAATCGACAGAGGAATCACGTCCAGATAGAGTCTCCAATGGCTGGTCGAAGCTTTTGGTCTCCTAGGCTGATGCCAAAAGAATCTGTTTAGTCAAATCGAAAGAAGAATCAAGTCTAGATAGAGTCTCCAGAGGCTGGTAGGATATTTTGGTCTCATAGGCTGACGCCAAAAGAATCTTTTCAGTCAAATCGATAGAGGAATCATGTCCAGATATAGTTTCCAAAGGCTGGTCCCTTTGGTCACCTAGGCTGATGCCAAAAGAATCTGTTTAGTCAAATCGACAGAAGAATCAAGTCTAGATAGAGTCTCCAGAGGCTGGTAGGAGATTTTGGTCTCATAGGCTGACGCCAAAAGAATCTTTTCAGTCAAATCGAGAGAAGAATCACGTCCAGATAGAGTTTCCAAAGGCTGGTCCCTTTGGTCACCTAGGCTGATGCCAAAAGAATCTGTTTAGTCAAATCGACAGAAGAATCAAGTCTAGATAGAGTCTCCAGAGGCTGGTAGGAGATTTTGGTCTCATAGGCTGACGCCAAAAGAATCTTTTCAGTCAAATCAATAGAGGAATCACGTCCAAATAGAGTTTCCAAAGGCTGGTCCCTTTGGTCACCTAGGCTGATGCCAAAAGAATGTGTTTAGTCAAATCGACAGAAGAATCAAGTCTAGATAGAGTCTTTAGGGGCTGGTCGGAGCCTTTGGTCTCCTAAGCTGAATGGAATCGTTTCGTGGTTTCCAAGAAGAGAAACCCTGTTGGGTTGAAACCAGAGTCTTGAAGGCCTTACCAAACGTCCCCTTAATCAATGTCTGAAACTTGTTTCAGCCGGACAGGGCACTAACTACATGTAATTGGTTTAATCAGCCTCTTAGGAACTACAATGAAACCCCTACGGACCAGAATCGCACAGTTTTATCTGATTATTTGGAACAAATCTGACAAAAACAAAAAAAAAATCACTTTTAACTTCAACAATTCTTTTTTCTTTCTTTCACCCTCCATAAATCTTTCCTGTACCGCCCTCTACGGCTTCACATCTTCGGCTCGATATTGTCCTCAAGAAAAAAGAAAAAAAGGCGCTGGTTATTGCCGCCGAAATGCTTAAAAACAATTTCCACTTCCTGGTTTAAAAAAAAAAAAAAAAAAAAAAAATCGGTGACAGCCAAATAACACCCGTATGCTTGGAAGAAATAAAGGCGATAACTGCTCATTCCACCGGAGAAGTCTCATACAGCTGAATAAAATCACCTGGCGGCAGCCACGATAAAAAAAATCCAGATTCCAGACCCAAAGGCTGAATGAGATCGCCTTTTTTTAGCGGCGCAAGTCGCCAATATCAGTCAAAGAGTAAATTCTGATGAAGTTCTCCGTCACCTAATTAGGGTATCCGAATTAAAGGTCACAAATCAATATTAATCACACACAAAAAATTTAATGATAAGACGTTAGATAGCGTCCGTTACTGATGATTTCGTGTTTGTAAGAATAAACAAACGAGAATATGGGAGACAGCTTCACCATCGACAAAAAACAACAGTGGTCTGTAGTCCACAACTACTCCAATTAGTTTCTAACAAACCCACTTATCTCCGAGTCTACTGAGCTATCGATATCCAACTGCCCAGATAGAAAAGTAATATCCGATAACAAGTGTTGTGGTGTTTCTATTTCATCTTCTCTTTCTCACTCAAACTTGTTTTAGAGTTTGCCAATAGAATAGGGCTTGCGCTCAGGCAATATAGAAAATTATATATACAGTATATTCTGAAGTTATAAGATTTAATCAAACACCCAAGCTATATCCAGTGATAATATTCTTTTCTTGTCATGATATACAAAAATAAAGTTTGTCAATAGTATAGAGCTCGCGCTCAGGCAATATAGAAAATTATATATATTCTGAAGTTGTAAAATTTAATAAAACACCCAAGCTACATCCAGTAATACTAGTTTTTCTTGTCATGATATATAAAAATAGAGTTTATCAATAGAATAGAGCTCGCGCTCAGGGAATATAGAAAATTATATATATTCTGAAGTTGTAAGATTTAATCAAACACCCAAGTTATATCCAGTGGTGATATTTTTTCTCGTCAATATATGCAAATATCTCTTTTCAGTATCCCTTGCAGACAATTGCAAAATGCTCGCAAAACAATTGTCACAAAATTGTGGAAAAAAGTTATGTACATGTACATTCACAGTAAAGAGAAAAATATAAAACAAAAGTAATTATCTCAAAAGATAAATAAATGTATTTGCAAAAAATAGAATAAAAATAAAAGCAAGTAGGTAACAATATGTACATGTATATTCTTATTAAACAGGGAAATTTCAAGCAAAAATGGTATTGAATGAAAATGAAAGAAGAAAATGTTGACCAGGAAGGTATTTCCAATACATTCAATAATATGACACAACCCATCGTTGTGTTAGAACGTTTGTTATTACAAAAACGTTTGATGTTGGTGGTTGTACGAGGGGGTATCGTAAAGTTGTAATTATGACCATGAAGTAAACGAGTCAGAAACTTCATTTTTATTTGTGGTCCTTAAGACTTCTCTACATAGTCACCGTCCAGAGTCACACATTTCTCCCATCGTTTCTTGACCTTCCGCAGGCCGCCGTTGTAGAAGTCCTCAGATTGCGTTGAAAACCACTGTTCCACCTCTTGAATGATGTCATCTGTGTCATCAAATCGTAGACCCCGCAATGGATTTTTCATCTCTGAGACCAAGAAAAAGTCGCTTGGGGTGAGA
>NC_134793.1:24201778-24216778 GCF_046742065.1 Oratosquilla oratoria | reverse complement strand
GATTTTCTTCAAGAAAAAGGCGAAGGTCACCTCCGGAGGACCAGGAACTTCGAAAGAGATTTTCTTCAAGAGAAACAAGGTCACCTCCGGATGACCAGGAACTTCGAAAGAGATTTTCTTAAAAAAAAAGGCGAAGGTCACCTCCGGAGGACCAGGAACATCGAAAGAGATTTTCTTCAAGAGAAACGCGAAGGTCACCTCCGGAGGACCAGGAACTTCGAAAGACATTTTCTTCAAGAGAAACGCGAAGGTCACCTCCGGAGGACCAGGAACTTCGAAAGATATTTTCTTCAAGAAAAGGGCGAAGGTCACCTCCGGAGGACCAGGAACATCGAAAGAGATTTTCTTCAAGAAAAAGGCGAAGGTCACCTCCGGAGGACCAGGAACTTCGAAAGATATTTTCTTCAAGAGAAATGCGATGTCTGGAAGATTCATCCTCATGGCAAAATAAGATGATTTTTTTTTCTGGAAATAACCTGAGAAACGCCCTCCCCCCCCCTCCCCATAATGTTTTTCAGAAAGAAAAACTGGTCTGTTGTCTGTGTAGTGTAAAGTGTCTGTTTCTCTTACCAGCAAGTAAGAGGAGGAAAAGTAGGAGGAGGAGGAAGATGAGGAGGAGGAAGAGGAGGAGGAGAAGGAGGAGAAAGAGGAGGAGGAGGAGGAGGGAAATTAGCCGAAGCAATTAGAGAAATATCTCGAACCCATTCCAAAGACCGAATGACAGCCCCTCGGGGATGCGCCTCCAGATAGATATAACGGAGATCATGAGATTTGGAGACTGTCGGTGGAGACAACTCTCTCCGATGTCCCGTCTCGCAAGATCACCACGAGCAGGCGTCCATCGTTAATTTCCAGTAAATTTAATCTTGAGTCCCCTGCAGGACGACCGGGCTGTTCCTTGATGAGGAGCAATACAACATCTGTACCTCACCACGACAGCAAGATAAAACGAGGTGGAAGTCAATTTCGAAAGCATAAAAATAAACATTGAATGAGAGAGAAAATTAAAATTTTCATTCGTGCACTGCATAATGAGAGGCGACCAGCCAGGTAGAAAATGTTGTGGAATTAATGTTACATTTTCAGGTGTGATACATGTACCTCACCCCCAACCACGCCATTTTCTTTTCTAAACCCTTTTCCTTCACCCCCCCACCCACCCACTCACCCACCGAGGAAGTAAATATATCACTGCAATAGAACAATTCATCCCAGAAAATAAATTTAGACCCGTTTAAGAACCACTTCAATAGATCAAAGTTTATATCATACCACAGCAATGAACAATAACAGAAGAACTCTCCACAGCAATAAACAGCAGCACAAGGCCTCTTCGCAGCAATGACCAGTGGCACAGAAACTATCCACAGCAATCCACAGCGTCACGCAGGACCCCCCCGTCTACATCAGTGACTGTCACCTCTACATTCCTTCCCCGTCAGAGAACCGACCATGGACCCCTCTACCACTTTATTTGCAACAGTGATAGTGCTAGAGTGCTACAGCAGTATCGTGCTACCGTACAGTGCCAGGAGTACAGTGCTACAGTGCTAGAAAGAGTACAGTGTCACATAGATCGCCACAGTTCCCACAGGCATCGATGACCGTCGATCTAATCACGTTGCCTTTGGGCTTCCAACTCCGCTCTTCCCTTCATTTCCTGCGTCATTTGTTCTCCTTCATCCTACACCAAACCTCCCCCCCTAATCCCAACCCCCAACCCCCCCCTACTCCCAACCCCCTTCCTCCTTCCGTTCCGTCTCCTTCTCGTCCTCCCTCCTCTTCTCCGGTCTCTACCACCTTTTCACGAATGACCCCAACGAACTTCCAGTGGTCTTTAGGTTATATTAGCCCCCCCAGTCCCCTCCCCCTCCCACCCACCCCCTCCCCCCCCCCATTTGGACCTCCCAATTCTCCACTCAACCTCAATAAACTCCGACACATCGCTTTTCGAAATTGCTGTTCAAGATTCAGCGTGCGCACAGTAAGAGCATTTTTTTGGCACTCGGTTTTATATATTTATCTATTTTCTCTCTCTCTCTCTCTCTCTCTCTCTCTCTCTCTCTCTCTCTCTCTCTCTCTCTCTCTCTCTCTCTCTCTCTCTCTCTCTCTCTCTCTCTCTCTCTCTCTCTCCCCCTCTCTCTCTCTATCCAGCCTACTCGGTCGGAACGAAGTGCAACTGAAATTATTTTCAAACTCGAAGTCTGCTTCACGAGTGTTCAGGTGAACTAAATTTTGGATCAGATATTTACGGTGGTATTCTTAAAAAAATTATTTCCCTTCCAAGGATTTATATAAGATTTATATAAGGAAAGATTTATATAAGGAAAGATTTTTTTAAGAATACCACCGTAAGATTCTTACGGTGGTATTCTTTAAAAAAAATCTTTCCTTTCCAAGGATTTATATAAGATTTATATAAGGAAATATTTATATAAGGAAAGATTTTTTTAAGAATACCACCGTTAGTGTCTTGGCAGACTCTTCGCTTGTCGAAAGCCTCAGGTTTTGATGCAGACCTCCAAACGTATACATACTAACCAAAGGGTAAAGTGGCACAGCCCAAGTTGGCATCGTATGCGAATTTGTAGTCAGGTATGATAATTAATTGGACACAATCCCGCGATCGTTGCCGATTACCTGTACACTACAATTAGGTAAATAAATAAACACGTTCAAATTTGGCTTAATTGGATCAGTGGGAATATTTTCTCTCTTTATTTTTTTGGGGTTGTTTCTAGCTTTGTACCTATGAACACAGACACACACACCTCGTGGCGCAGTGGTTAGAGCTCTCACCTGCCACTACGGCGGTCCGGGTTCGACTCCCGCCCAGGGCTAAAATAATTTGAGTATCGCTGCGCTGTGGGTTGTTACTCCAACTCTCATCCGAGAGGTTAATAACTGTCGATCACGAGTCCAACACGTGATCCAAGACCATGGTGAAACACACACACACACACACACACACACACACACACACTCGCGCATTGATAGATTATTTTCATCAAACAATTCCACCCTAAGTTAGTTAATTGCTGCCTCAAACTTCACTGACCAGAAAACCCTCGCCCTCACAGCAGCCGGCAGCGGTCCTTGGGCTCTCACTGGGAGGAGACCTTGGTCTTGTATCTGCGTTGTATCAGTGTGGGACTCTTTCTATGTCACCGGTTGAGAACGACAGAAGGCGGTGATCAGTCGCCGGTTGTCGGGCGAAGGAAATACAGTCAAAATTGACAAAAAGAGACCCCAGGCCCAGTCCATGGACCGAATGTCAACCACCCTGGGGCCCACCTTCAAGTGGAGGTGAAGTTGACGAAGTTTGAAGCTGGGTGAAGGGGAGAGGATCCTCTTTGAGGTCCCTCTTGCGGGACCTGGGCCCGTCGTCGCTCCTTAAAAGTTAAGCTGAGCCGACCGTGGTTCTCGTCGTTGTCCTGAGAAGCGTCTTCGTCCTCGTTCTCGTTCTCGTCCTTGTCCTCTTCATAGTTATCATCATTGGCATCGTTCTCGCCCTCACTGTGGTCCTTGTCCTCGTTCTGGACTTCGTCCTCGTCCTTCTTCTCGTGTTCGTCCTCGTTCTCGTGTTCGTCCTCGTCCTCGTCTTCGTCCTCGTTATCGGCATCCTCATCGTTATTGTCGCCCTCTCCTCCTCCTCCTCCTCCTCCTCGTTCTCGTCCTCGCTGTGGTCCTCGTCCTCTTTATCGGCATCCTCATCGTTATTGTCGCCCTCTCCTCCTCCTCCTCCTCCTCCTCCTTCTCCTCCTCCTCCTCCTCCTCCTCCTCCTCCTCTTCCTCGTTCTCGTCCTCGCTGTGGTCCTCGTCCTCGTCATTTTTGTCCTCGTCCTCGTTCTCGTTCTTGTCCTCGTCATCGTCCTCCTCGTCCTAGTTCTCGTCCTTGTCCTCGTCATTTTCGTCCTCGTTCTTGTCTTTATCCTCGTCCTCGTCCTCGTCCTCGTCCTCGTCCTCGTCCTTGTCTTCGTCCTCGTCCTTGTCCACAAGGCTTCGTCAGGAGCGCTTGCTGGGCGAGACTTCCTGTTCGTGTTATTGGCGGCCGCCTTTCTCTGTGGCCGCCGAGAGGGTCGTGGCCAGCTTATGGAGGTCGTGGCCACGGGGTGTGAGGTGGGGGGAAGGGGCCACCTTCGTTTCGCGTCCTCAACTCAATTACCCCCCCTCATTTCTTCTCCCCCTCCTCCACCTCCTCCTCCCCCGCTCCCCTTCTGCCCCCTTACTCCTTCCTCCCAAAAACTCAATTTTTCTTTCCTTTTCATTAATTCGCTTTGTTTTATTTTCTCGGAGGTTTTTGTGTGTCCCGTTGTTATATCCTTCCTTGCCTTTGGGGGAACTTGAAGAATATATTAGCCATGTTAGGTATTATAAATGCACGCACGTGCGCATGTGTGTGTGTGTGTGTGTGCATATGCGTGGCGTATGTGTGTGACTGTGTGTGTGTGTGTGTGTGTGTGTGTGTGTGTGTGTGTGTGTGTGTGTGTGTGTGTGTGTGTGTGTGTGTGTGTGTCTGTGAGAACATACATGTGTGTGTGTTTGTGCGTATGCCATGATAAAAAAATGTATATTTTGATAATCCTCTCTATATGATATCCATACCCACAGAATATATCGAAAATTTGATAAACACTCGTTAATAAACTTTTGATATGATACTACATGGTAGCGGTTTTTCTAATCCCGATGTAATTTTGTATCAAATAATTCGATACATGTAAATATATTATGGAGAATTGGATACAATGAGTCATGAAAGGAGACGCTAGTATGACGATGAAGTGTAGTTTTACATTCATCGCAAGTGGATGAAACAAAAGCCACTCGACTAGATACAAGTGCAACTTTGAACTTATCTAATTCACTTATTGACTGATTTATAATGTTTGGTTTAGTTGATTTTCTATTGTTTATCTTTCAACTTTGTTTATTTTTATTTATCTTATTTTTTATTTATTTTATTATATTTTTTATTCGTTTAATTTTTTTTCTTATTTATTTATTATTTACTTATTCATTTTATTTATTTATTTATTTATTTTTCATTTATTATTTATTTTTAATTTATTTATTTATGTATTTATTCATTTATCTATCTATTTATTATTTATTATCTATTTATTTATCTATTCATTAATCTATTTATTCATTGAATGATTGATTGATTGATTGATTGATTGTGTGTTCATCTGACGGTTTGCTTCTCCACTACAGTCAATTGTGATTTAGAATCATTTAGATAAGATGGCGACGACGTGAAGCAGAAAGTCAGGTATCACCACCTGAATGGAATTTTGCAAAATAAAAACATTCTTCCCAAAACTGACCTCCACTTTACATTTCCTGTCATGAACTCCGGCCTTTTAATACATTTTCTTCTTCCTTTTTATCAGTCTATGTGCTGATAGCGGCAATAGAAGTCCAATGGGACTTTCTACTACATCTTCGGACGGAGGCCAAATCGGCCATGGCGGAGTACGCTGTTATCTGCATCGACGACGATAACTATAGCGAGCACAACCAATCCAGAGGTTTCCGACGTAAGTACTTTGTCATTTCTCTCTCTCATACACACACACATACACACACACACACACACACACACACACACACACACACACACACACACACACACACACACACACACACACACACACACACACACACACACACACACACTCAAACAGACACAGCTCTTATGATTTCATTCTCTCTCTCTCTCTCTCTCTCTCTCTCTCTCTCTCTCTCTCTCTCTCTCTCTCTCTCTCTCTCTCTCTCTCTCTCTCTCTCTCTCTCTCTCTCTCTCTCTCTCTCTCTTTTTTTTCTGTTGTGTTTCATTTCCCTCGCCACTGCCTTATCTGTACGTAAATCAATCCTGAAACGTATGAACTTTTCTGCCTTTGGCAAATTGCTTCCCTTTCATTTGATGCCAGCGTTTTTTTTGTTATTGTTTTTTTTTTCCTCTCCCCCCGTCTCTCTCTCTCTCTCTCTCTCTCTCTCTCTCTCTCTCTCTCTCTCTCTCTCTCTCTCTCTCTCTCTCTCTCTCTCTCTATCTATCTATCTCTCTATTGCTCACTATCTTCCTCTTTCTCTCTCTTTCTCTCTCTTCTTCTCTCTTATTTTCTCTCTCTCTCTCTCTCTCTCTCTCTCTCTCTCTCTCTCTCTCTCTCTCTCTCTCTCTCTCTCTCTCTCTCTCTCTCTCTCTCTCTCTCTCTCTCTCTCTCTCTCTCTCTCTCTCTCTCTCTCTCTCTCTCTCTCTCTCTCTCTCTCTCTCTCTCTCTCTTTCTCCCCAGTATTCTAATCACCTTGCTTTCGCCTCGAGTCCGTGGAGGCTTTTTTCTTGTCACTTATCTCCCATTTTGTCTTTCTTTTCTGTTTCTTGCATCGTCTATTTACTGTGGACTGTAATTACCACGTCACTTCCAAACACCGTGACTTATCTTCCAGGTCCGCACCCACCCCATCCTCCACCACCCCTTTCCTGAGGCGCTTGATCGCCACTCTGTCATTTCAGTCTTGTCGTCACTGGGCGAAATGGTCGAGTTAATGTGTTAACTTGATAGAAAAACGACCCTTGCTATGGCCGGGGCTCGAGTATGGACTTCATAAAATCAAATGAGAGCAATTATATTGGCCTTGTATCGCGTATCACTTGATTAATGGGATCAGAGTGTTGTCGGGATCAATATGGGATGGGGTTAATGAACATTTGGGATCTATGCAAAATATACATTATGATCAGCACGCACGCATGCACACTCGCACGTACGCACGCGCACACACACACACACACACACACACACACACACACACACACACACACACACACACACACACACACACACACACACACACACACACACACACACAAAATACACACACATACTCACATACTCAAAGCACACACATACATGCACACTCAAAACACACACACACACACACACATACATACACACTCAAAATACACACACATACATACACACTCAAAATACACACACACATACATACTCAAAACACACACACACATACATACACACTCAAAACACACACACACACACACACACACACACACACACACACACACACACACACACACGGGGGAGGGGGAGGAGGAGGGGAATGGGATCCGGGGGAGGGGGAGGAGGAGGGGAAGGGGGACGGGGAAGGGGGAGGAGGAGGGGAAGGGGGATGAGGGAGGGGGAAGGGGGTTGGTCAGTGAGCCAGACTTAGGGGCTTGGTAGAGGTCTTCCGATTCGAAATGCTTCCCTCACCCCCCCCCCCAAAAAAAAAAAAAAAAAAAATACTCGCCGTCTGGGACACAAACATATTTCCCATTTATTTTGCGAACCCTTCTTTGTTTGATTTTTTGTACCCTTTCTAAAAATAGACTTGAATTATGGCTCACTTTTGTTATTTGCATTTTTAGAATAACTAGATTTTTTTCTTATTCTTCTTGAAAAACTAGATGAGTTTGCGTTTTTTGTTTGTTTGTTTTTTTTTGAGGTTGGGTTTGGTGTCTCAAAAAAAAAAAGACTGAAAACGTCCGTTCCAAGATCTTCATGAAAAAGTTGGTTTCCGTATTATTCGACATTTCTATTCATAAACACTCCCTTTCGAGAGTATAAATAAGCAATCGTGCCTTCCACAACAATTAAAAAAATTTGTGTGTGCTTGAATTCCTGAAGGCTGCAAGATGCCCTGAAAGAGCTGAACTGAAAAAAAAAGTGGTTAAAATTATTCACGTTTCCGTTGCATTTCGCCGAGATGTCCGCTGCCTTCGTGTTGCACAAACCGATGAAGCCTCCTTCCCTGGGTAGACTGGGAATTAGGTTTTATCAACAGGAGTTTTTACCTTTCATAATACGAGATTCTCTTGCCAGAGAGCCTCCACCCCGTGACAACCGCCACCGGTTGCTCAGGTTCTCCTTTAAGAGAGAGAGAGAGAGAGACAGACAAAGACAAAGACAGACATATAGGCAGAGAGAAAGAGAGAGAAAGAGATAGAGACAGCCAGACAGACAAAGATTGACAAAGACAAAGACAGACAGACAGACAAACAAACAGAGAGAGAGAGATACAGAGACAGGTAAAGAAAACGAGAAAGAGAGAGTGAGAGAGAGAGAGGGAGAGAGAGAGAGAGAGAGAGAGAGAGAGAGAGAAAGAAAGAGAGAAAGAGAGAGAGAGAGGGAGAAATACCAAGAACACAAAATAGAGAAATAAATAAAATATAGCTCAAACATGAAAATGAATATATATATATTCAAGTAAAATATTCTCTCCCCCTTTCTTGGACAGTTCCCGTGGTTCCTGACGACGAGCACGACCTCTCGCTGAGCCTCAGCAAGAACAAGACGATGGACGTCTTCTACACCGCCTTCAGGAACGTCCTCAAGATCACGCCGGCTTACCCCAACTCCACGGCCTACAGGTGAGGGACTCCCAAAACTCTTATCCCACCGAAGTCCGGGTCGAGCCTTCCTCGTTCCTCTCCTTTCCTCCCCTCTTCCCTCCATCTCCCTATTACTCGTTCTTTTATTCCCTCTCTTTCTTAGTGCCCCCCACTCTCTCTCTCTCCTTTCCTCCCCTCTTCCCTCCATCTCCCCATTCTTTGTTCTTTTCGTCCCTTTCTCTTTCTTAGTGGCCCCCACTCTCTTTCTCTCCTTTCCTCCCCTCTTCCTTCCATCTCCCCATTCCTCGTTTTTTTTTCGTCCCTCCTTCTTTCTCAATGCCCTTCATTCTCTCTCCTTTCCTCCCTTTCCTTGTTAGTTTTGTCCCTCCTTCTTTCATTTTGTTCCTTCCTTGTGACCTCACCCCTCCCCTCTTTCTCAGTACTCCTGTTCTCGCTCCTTTCTTCCCTTCTTCCCTCCTTCTCTCCATTCTTCAGTCCTTTTCTCCCTCCTTCTTCACTGTCTCTCCTTCCCTCCCTCTCTCCCTTCCTCATTCCTTAGGTCCCTCCCTCTTCCCAAGTACCTCCATTCTCTCTCCCTCTCTCCTTTCTTCCTCCATTTCTCCCCTTCTTTATTCCTTTTGTCCCTCCTTATTCCTCACTCTCTCCCCTCTCCCCTCCATCTCTCCCTCCCCCTAATGCCACTAGTAACTTTTCTCTCTACTTTCTATTCTCTTGTGTTGACCTTCCATCTCCATTTCTGTTTCTTCATTTCCCTTTCCCTGAACTTCCTCTATTCCATATTTCATCTCCATTTCTGTTCCTTCATTTCCCTTTCCCTGAACTTCCTCTATTCCATATTTCATCTCCATTTCTGTTCCTTCATTTCCCTTTCCCTGAACTTCTTCTATTCCATATTTCATCTCCATTTCTTTTCCTTCATTTCCCTTTCCCTGAACTTCCTCTATTCCATATTTCATCTCCACTTCTGTTCTTTCATTTCCCTTTCCCTGAACTTCCTCTATTCCATATTTCATCTCCATTTCTGTTCCTTCATTTCCCTTTCCCTGAACTTCTTCTATTCCATATTTCATCTCCATTTCTTTTCCTTCATTTCCCTTTCCCTGAACTTCCTCTATTCCATATTTCATCTCCACTTCTGTTCTTTCATTTCCCTTTCCCTGAACTTTCTCTATTCCATATTTCATCTCCACTTCTGTTCTTTCATTTCCCTTTCCCTGAACTTCCTCTATTCCATATTTCATCTCCATTTCTGTTCCTTCATTTCCCTTTCCCTGAATTTCCTCTATTCCATATATTATATAATCTTTTCCATGTAACATTAAAGCCGGATACAGCCACCGCACAAAGGCTGCACCATCACCCAGCGGCTAGGCCGGTTCCCCTGCAAAGGTCCATCAAGTTTCATTCATCTCTCTGGGGTTTGTGAGAAGTTACCCTGTTACGAGTGAAATCGTTGTAAGCTAAAAGAAATAAGATGATACCAACAAACAGTTTCCTTCTAAACAGATTTGATATTCAAACCATCTGTAAAGATATGCAGGATATTAAGATTTGTTTTTGCCGCTGTGCTTCAGTGGCATAATGCTCTGATTTATGTTATTCTGTTCTCGTAATTCTTCCCGCCTATGATATATTACGTCAAGGTCCGCTGTCTAATTCACGCGTGGTTTTTTTTTTTTTTTTTTTTTTTTTTTTTTTTTTTTTTTTTTTTTTTTTTTCCAAGAACAATCACCTCTGTTCTCTTTTTATTTTTTTTGTGGTCGGTCGTCTAAGAAGAGGCCACACAGTTTAAGAAAATGTGGCCATTTTTTATTCACTTTTTATCTATTCCCTTGTAAGGGGGAAAAAGCCTTGGTATATGTATGTATGTATGTATCTATTCATTTATTTATCTGTGCATGCCTCTGTGTTCTTTTTTATTAATTTACTTGTATATCTATTTACGTACTTATTCATCTTATCTATTTATTTTTTTACTTTCTTTATTTTTTATACATGATTTATTCAATCATGTATTTAGGTATGTGTTTTTCTTAATTATATATATATATATATATATATATATATATATATATATATATATATATATATTAATTCTATCTATTTATTTGTTACTCGTGTATTTATTCATTTATTCATCTATGTATTTATTGCAGCTACGATTTCACAGGTTCTTGTGAGTGTATTGGATTCATATATATATGTTTTTTTCCATGTCATCACCGTGGCAATTTCGTAATTTGAGATATAGTATCCTCTTCCGGTTTTTTCATTCATTTATTGCAGCTACGATTTCATAGATTCTCGTGGGTGGTTTGGATCCGTATATATATATTTTTTTTCCAGGTTACCACCGTGGCAATTTCGTAATGTGAGATAAAGTATCCCCTTCCGGCTTTTGCTCTGGTCGCGGACCGCCGAAGTTGCCATTGTTTGCTGCCGTTTCCCTCTATTGTTCCCGACAACTTTCGCGGCGCTCGCTTCCCATATTGCTTCCACCAACTACAGTCCTGATTGTTTTTTCACCAACTACTTTTTTTTTTCTCCCTTCTTCACGTATAGTTTATTTACACGTCGAGACCCGGTGGATTCTAAGTCGTTTCAGCCTTCCCAACAATCTTAAAACGATAGCGGTATGACACTGTTCACGAGGACAGAAGCGCTGGGAAACTAAAATCTGTAACTACAATCTCAAACCAAGGCCCACACTTATGGTATTCTGTGAAGATTAGGAGAAATGAGATTAAAGACGATAATATCACGTAATTAACCTAACCGTACCTCTTCTTCTTTTCTCCCTCCTCTCCTTCCCTCCCTCCTCTCCTTCCCTCCCTCCTTCCCCTTCCTTTCTCCCTTCTTTTCCTCACTCCCCCTATATCCTCCTTCCTTTACTCTCTCACCACTTCTTCCCTTCCTCCGTCCTTGTTACCTTCCTTTCCTTGCCCCCTTTCCTTACCTCCCTCTTCTTTCCTCCCCCTCCTTCCCTCCCTCTCCTTTCCTCTATCTCCTTTCCTCCCCTCCTTCTCTACTTCCAACCTTCCCTACCTTGTTCCCTCACTCACTCACTCACTCCCTCACCTCCCTCCCTCACCTCCCTCCCTCCCTCCCTCCCTCATTGTCGCCTTGGAAAGGAGATTTCCTTTTCTCATCCTCTTCAGCACGACAATATATTTGATGGACTCTGTTCCAGATAAGAACAAGTGGTTTTATATAAACGAAGGTTCTGACTTCGGTCTGAAAAGGACCACAACCGGTCGAGACCCCATCAGACCGATACCCGACCCCTTCGTCTGCATAAAATCGTCTGCCCTCACCCGAAACAGAACCCACACTTGTCTTCGTGAGAACGCACACCAAAAAGTCCCAAACGCTCGCCAAGCGCAGGCCGCTTCTCTCTGAGTTCGCGTCTGTGTTCGTTGTCCAGGACTTCACGCATTTCGGAATCCTCGGCCAGTAACGAACTGCAAAGTAGGTGTCGGACAGTGAGGAGTTAGCACAGATCATGAACCACCCACTCTACGAAGTCAGATCGGCAACTATCTTTTTTTATGTTTTGATGACAACCATACACTTGACAAAATCCGAGATGAACACACATCACCCCAAGTGCTGTGTTGCAACCACTCTATCCTCAGTCTTCTGGGCTTTGTTGTGCTTGCAGACAAATCACTGTCAAATAATCTGTTCTTTAGTGTTTACAGTCTTCTTTTGATGCCAGCAAATTTCTCTTGAACAAGAGAAAGCAAGAGACTCCACTTATCAAAGATAATTTTTGTTCCTATAAGACTATCAAAATGAAAATAAAAAAAATCGTCATTGTGTGTGTGCGTGAGGTCTTGACTATTTGAGATGGTGGAATGAGTGGCTATATCATATTCAAATTTTCATATCAATGGTTCTATATGGATGATGTTGTGATGCATGAAGTGGAATGGGTGTGGGGAGGGGGGGTGAGGTAGTATGTGTGAGCAAAATTTGACGCAGCCCGAAGGGATTTCTCCCCGTTTTCTCCTTTTATGCATGGGGGGACGGAGGTGGGGAGGTCGCCGACTTAATAAAGCGGCCTTGCTGTGGGTGTGCTGTGTCTTGCGACACTGCTTCTGACCCAGGGCAGTGGACAAGGTGCAGGGATGACCCGTCATCCAGGAGGTGCTCAGATAAGAGGGAGGATGGAGGGATGTGGAGTGTATTCGGGGATGGAATGGGTGGGAATGATTTTATGCCTTTTCCTTTTTGGCTACCTCCCTTGTAAGGGGGAAAAAGCCTTGGTATATGTATGTACGTATGGTTTAGTTTTATGAACTCATTTCGTCTGTCCTCCTTCCACAGACAGTTCGAACAGAATGTCCTTCTTCAGATGTCCAAGCATCCTTTCTGCGTACCGGTCTTCGAGCCCTTCCTGAAGTACATTGAGGTAAGCTTTCTTCAAGTCCAAGAAGATAAACAAGAACCTCCTATTCCTCCTCCTGTGAACAGTGGGAAGGAAGGACACATTCTTGATGCCCAGGCGTCTTTACTACTTGCCTATCTCAAAGTCTTTCCTGAAGTACAATGAGGTAGGTGTTCTATAAGTCCATGAAATTAGACAGAGTTGCTCCTGATGAGATTGAAGGTAAGTATAACTTCACCGTCCTCTAGCAAATGGCGATAGATGCCGTCTCCTTTTTCTAGAAGATATCTAGAAGTGGTCAACTTCTCGGTCCTTTGATACGCAAAGCTGAGAATTATAGAAGAGATTCGTTCCCTCAATGATTTGGAAAGGATACTGTTGCAGCGTTTCCATATAGGGTATTTACTGCATTAATCTCATGCAAATGACATTTCAGTGTCTTTAATTATGCCTCTATGGACCAGAGTCACGTAGCATTCTTTTATGACTGAAGATAAATCTCCACAAAAAAAAAGTGCTCATGATTTTACCTTCTATTATCCTTCCTTTCTACTGACCTCCTTAAGTCTTTTTTTTGCCGCCTTTTACCAGCTCCTTGGTAGGGCGTCGTTCTTTGAAACAGAAGCACTAGATATACCTGTCAATATAATGTTGTCCCAGCATTTTGACGCGGAAAAGGAAAAGAATTTAGTAAAGATAAATTTTATTGGATGGTGATCAGTTCTCTTACGACGCGAACAATATCATCAAATTAAGGAAACCAAAAAGACACCATAGTAAAAAAAAAAAAAAAAAAAAAAAAAAAAAAAAAAAAAAAAAAAAAAATTGCAGGTCGACAAAATTGGTCGAAAAAAGGCTTAATTGACTCTATCGCAACACAGGTGGGGACGAAGCCTCCCAAAAGCCTTTGCCAAGGCTCAGGACAAAAAGGGCTTACGTTATGAGGCCCCCAAATTTTGGGGAGCCCTTTGTGAGCGTGCCAGTTGCCTTTCAGATGAAATTGTGTAATTGCACGGCAGGGCTCGCTTAGCTGTGGCGAATGCCGCATTCAAAGCAGCGGCAATTAATCGAAACAGTAAATCATTTCAATTATTTGCACTTGCTGGGTCTGATTCGAATTCATTGGGAGTAAATCACAGATTTCACTCCATATTTGGAACTGCGGATTCCGTCATTATTATATCACTTCATATTACACGATTTTACATTACATTATATAAAGTTGTTTATTATATTATATTATGTTATATTATATTATATTATATTATATTATATTATACTATATTATATTATATATTACATTATATTATATTGTATCATATTATATTATATTATATTATATCATATATTATATTATATTATATCATATTATATTATATTATATTAATAATACTATATCATATTATCATATATTAAACCATACTATAGTACAGTGAGCGATATGCAGGGATGACAAGTCATCCTGGAGGAGCCAAGAAAAGAGGGAGGGAAGGAGGGAGGGAGGGAGGGAGGGAGGAAGGGAGGGAGGGAGGGAGGGGTGGTGAATGGGAGTGGAGTATGTGGAGATGAAATGTGTAGGAATGGATTTATGCCTTTGACTTTGGCTACCTCTCTTGTAAGGGGGAAAAAGCCGGTATATGTATGTACATCGTACAGAATATGTTATATGTTATGTTATTTCATACAATATCATGATATACTGTACTGTATCATGCTGTAATATTATACGATGTTATACTGATGTTGTATCATGTTCACTTTCATCCCTTTTGTTCCTGTCTGCCTAAATTATGAAAAGGCTTATATACTTCATTTCCTTCTCCGGTAATACGCGATTTTGTGTGTGTGTGTGTGTGTGTGTGTGTGTGTGTGTGTGTGTGTGTGTGTGTGTGTGTGTGTGTGTGTGTGTGTGTGTGTGTGTGTGTGTGTGTGTGTGTGTGTGTGTGTGTGTGTGTGTGTGTGTGTGTGTGTGTATGTGTGTGTGTGTGTGTGTGTGTGTGTGTGTGTGTATGTGTGTGTGTATGTGTGTGTGTCTGTCTGTCTGTCTGTCTTTCTGTCTGTCTGTCTGTCTGTCTGTGTCTGTCTGTCTGTCTTTTATATATGTATGTATACATGTATATGTATATGCGCATATATACATATACATATACCTATACATATGCCTATAGCTATACATATACATATACATATACATATA
>NC_134793.1:24181778-24196778 GCF_046742065.1 Oratosquilla oratoria | reverse complement strand
ATTTTGTATGTATTATGTGCTATGACTGACATTGTTAATATTATTTTGTTAAGTTTGTTGTCTCTGATTATATTTCATACTGAAATATTAAATGGTTAACACTGTCCTGTGTCTTTCGACATACCAATAGTCTGATGTGTTTTCATGACCTCGTTCTAACTTTATTGTGGACTGGGCACTCGGTATGACCTTACAGTTAACAAGTATCTTTCCAGCCTGAGTCATAACAATATATATATATATATATATATATACATATATATATATATATATATATATATATATATATATATATAATACATATGTGTGTGTGTGTGTGTGTGTGTGTATTTCCTCCTTCCCTCTCCCCTTTTTTCGTTCGTATACTGACTCTAAACCTTCTCTTCTTCCCTCTCTCTCTTCTTCTCCTCCTCCTTCCCTGTCCCCCTTTTTTCCAATCGCATATTGACTCTAATTACGCGGGATAATGGGAGCTACGCTTCAAAACCAGAGTCATCGTAGAGGCTCGTAAACGCACCTGCTGCCAGCCCTCGTTAGCCTCCGTCGTGCCTCGTTATCGGTGACATGACAAGGAGAGGAGGACGAGGACGAGGAGGAGGACGTGGACGAGGAGGAGGAGGAGTGGCTGTGAGGAAAAGAAACGCGGGGAGTAAAGGAGGGGGTGGGAGAGCGGAAGGGGTGGAAAGACGCAGAGTGCCGGGTGATCTAATAGAGGTGTTCAAGTGGATCAAAGGCTTTAGCAAGGGGGACGCAAACAAGGTCATCATATTAAGACAACAGGGCAGGACTCGCAGTAATGGATTTAAACTGGACTAATTTAGATTGAAGAAGGAAATAAGCAAGAATTGGCTTACTAATAGGGTGGTCAACGAATGGAACAGACTTAGTTACCATGATGTGGGCGCTGAAACTATCAGTTGTTTTAAGAAACGATAAGACAACTTTATGGATGGGGATGACAGGTGGTCATGGACATGGAACTGCCTAGTGTAGGCTTTATGGTCTCTTACTGTCTCCTTCATTCTTATGTTCTTAAGGTGATTGCAATGGAGGGGAGAAAGGAGGATGTGGGAGGGGGGGAGCAGGGTAGGGGGTGGGAGAGGGGAGGGGGAGGGAGAGGGGAGGGGGGAGGGAGGGAGAGGGGATAGATAAAAGGGTGAATAAGGTAGATGGGTTGGGTTAAGCCCCGGTCACACCAAGTTTACGACCTGTTTCCGACCACCGGCGACCAGGTGGTCGCCGACCAGTTGCAGGTGGTCTTTGGAAGTCGCTGATAGTCGGTAATAAGATAGATAAATAGATAGATAGATAGATATATTACAACACACACTGAATAGTCCCCCAGTACATAGATTTTCATCTTATCAACCACATTAACTTTATTCCATTTCAAGTCCTTGCTTAGGTTTTGTGTCGCCGACCAGTCGCTTGATTTTCGGTCGAAGGTGGTCGGAAACGGGTCGTAAGATTGGTGTTTCTGGGGCTTCAAGAGACATTGCGGTCCCCTGGGGGCAGCAAACATTGAGTGCCCCCACTTCAAGTGCCAAAACATGACATAGAACAAGACTAAACACAAAAGACAACTTTAATGACATACTGTAAGAACTGCCCCCACCCCCCACTGCCCCCCGGCTCGTCGAGACTGCCCAGAACTTCCGGACATACGCGTACCTGGACCTGCATTTCTCGTTTCCCCCCAGAAAGTTTAGAAATTTCCTGGAATCCAGACCGACGGCAAAGAACTGGAAGGTGAGGTGGTCCGCCTCCCGGGCGCAGTCCGCTTCCTCAGACGCCACGACGTCTTCCAGCACGTCTTCCAGCACGTCCTCCAGCGCGTTGCCTCCTCAACCAAACAGCAGACCTAGTGGCTCGTGATTCATCTCGGTCTTGGATCACGTGCTGGAATCGTGATTGCCAGGTATTATCCTCCCGGATAACAACTTAGAATTCGTATATGGCCCGGTTTATGGATAATACTGGCCTTATACACACACACACACACACACACACACACACACACACGCACACACACACACACACACACACACACACACACACACACACGCACACACACACACGCACATGCACACATACATACACACACGCACACAAACACAACCTCTTGCCCACCAGAGTTGGAGTGCTGCTTTGCAGTGCAGCGAACTTTAAAATTTCAGCCCTGGGCGAGGCTTGAACTCGGACCACTTAATCGGTGGCCGACCGCTGTACCACTACACCATCGAGCCGTGTGTGCGTGCGTGAGCGCGCGTCTACAATGCCCACAGAGTACGCTCTAGCCCAGCGTTTCTCAACCAGGATTCTCCGGAACCCTAAGGTTCCGCAAAAGGTCCCTTTGGGTTCCGCGAGAACAATTGAGATAAGCTAATGCACTTTTGATTTTTTATTTAATTTCATAAACGTAATATAATTAAACACGCACGATATATTCTTGGTTATTGCAATAATGTAATGTAGACATCATCCTATCTAACCTATTATTACGATGAAAATAAAATAAGAAAGATATGGCAAGGTCTAAGTAAACAGGTCTAACCGCTGGACCAGTTCTGTGCAGCTTCTGACGTCTTTTGGATGCGTCCATTTTCTCTTTGTGATACACTGAAGAAAACTGTGAAACGCCAAGGAAGACAGGAACTATAATATTTTATATATTATATATATATATTATATATCATATATATTATATATTCATATATATAGACAGGAACTATAATATTTTATATACATTTATATATATATTTTATATAATATTTGTCAGAATATAACTAATTGAGTGGAGCGGTGCGAGCGAAGGCGACGTCATTTTCGAACGACGGACCAGCTTCAACTGACAGCTATAGGACCCGCTAACCCCACTTTGAACAGCCAGGTGACGTTCACGGGCCCGCTGCGCCAACTCCCTCGAAATTCGGTCGGAAGTGGTTAGACCTTATATTCTTAGATCTTGAGATATGGTACACGGTTTTTTTTTTTTTCTCGTTTTTTTTTTTTTTTTTTTGCAGGGGTTCCTAGAGACATGCAATTTATTTTAAAGGTTACGCAGGGGTAAAGAGATTGAGAAACACAAGATTACAAAGGATTACAAAGGCAAAGCATGCCGACAGGAGACCTTTTGATCCATATCTAGGTCGGATGCAAAAAAAAAAAAAAAAAAAAAAAAAAAAAAAAAAAAAAAAAAAAAAAAAAAAAAAAAAAAACATATTAATAATAAATTAAAACTATAACAATGTAAATAACATATATGCGTCAATGTCACATCTCTAGACGCCTTATCAATGTCGAAATTAATCGTCTTGACTTTTACGTCATCTAAGCTTAGGGCTACTTATTGATATTAAGCCGTGTTTACACGCTTCATAAGTGGTCCCATTCAATTTGTAATTAACAATCAACGTGCTATTCAAAAGGATTTTGATCAAAGGAGTTTAAATCTCCTTTGACACTTGAAACGGCTTAACGGCAACAAGCATTCCTACGGTGTGACTTTTCACCTCAGTTAAATCAAATCAGTGGAATTTCTATTGTTGTTATTATCGTTGCTTTTGTTGTTGTTGCTGTCGTTGTTGTTGTCGTCGTCGTTGTTGTTATTATCATTGTTTTGTTGTTGTTGTTGCTGTCGTTGTTGTAATCGTCATCATCGTCGTTGTTGTTCTTCTTCTTTTTCTTCTTCTTGCCAAATTTGGTCATGATGAGGAGTAAGATGAAAGAGACAAGAAACGGGTCTTGGATGAGGAGAAAGACTCTTTGGGATGTGTATGTACTACTTTCAACATTTTTCTGTCCATTCGATTTTCTTCCAGTATCGCTTTGGATACTCGATTTTTTAATGCTCACAGTTTATGTATACATATATATATATATATATATATATATATATATATATATATATATATATATAAGTATATATATATACATATATATATATATACATATATATATATATATATACATATATATATATCTATATATATATATATATATATATATATAAAACAGAACGAGAAAAACGATAATTGCTCAATCTGTCGCTTTCTACTTCCGCAACCTCCTCCAATTCTCAACATTCAATTTGCCCTGCATTGATATCGCTTCAATTTTTCATTTGCACTCTGGAAAAACAACTTTTTGACAAAAAATAACATTCCACTATTGAATCTGATATTTCTATTTCTATCTAGGATTGATATCTTACGTAATATTTACATTCCTGCCAAATGAATATAAAAAGTTGCTCCATCACAACACCACAGTCGCCAGCGTGAAACAATCAGGTGAGGGACTTGGAAAACGAATAAAATATGGAAACAGTACTTTCAACTAACTTCAGCAAATTCACAGTGAAAGTTGACTAATGAATGCGTAGTAACGGGGTCGCAGAGTTTAATTGCTACCTGTGTGTGGGGGGGGGGGAGGGGTGTGTGTGTGTGTGTGTGTGTGTGTGTGTGTGTGTGTGTGTGTGTGTGTGTGTGTGTGTGTGTGTGTGTGTGTGTGTGTGTGTGTGTGGGTGTGGGTGTGTGGGTGGGTGTGTGGGTGTGTGGGTGTGGGGTGGGGGTGTGGGGGTGGGGGCGGGGGTGTTTGTGGGTGGGTGGGTGTATGTATGTGTGTTTATGCGTCCGTGTGTGTGTGGGTATGTGTGTGCACATTTTTATTTTATATCCTATTTATTGATCTGTTTTCACTACTAACGAGATTTAAAGTAAAATTGCCCGTAATTATTTCTATATATCTTTATTATCTTATATTTTTCAGTGAAACTGCATAAGAATACTGCTCTCTGTCCAGATTAATCTATCGCAATAGGACGTGGTTTTATTTGAGGAAAAAACGGAACAATTTTCTTGCTTAGTTTACCCAGGAAAACCTATCAACAAGCTTTTTTTTTTTTTTTTTTTTTTTTTTTTTTTTTTTTTTTTTTTTTTTTTTTTTTTTTTTTTTTTTTTTTTTTTTTTTTTTTGTCCACGCGCGTAGATGCCGTGCCACTTTATACAAAGGTCCCCTTTTCTGTTCTTCTTTCTCCTCGAGGAGTGTCTAATTGAATGGAGTGGCCATTCCATCCCAGATCACAGGCGCAATACTCACGGATATTGCGCAGAGCAGAAACATTTCTCTTTTTTTCTTTTTTTCTTTCTGTTACATTGGTCACCTTCAATGACAAACCCGTGACAAATTGATTACATTTATTCAAACCCAATACCTTACATCATACGCATGTTTGTTTGTTATTTATATGTACAAATCCGTTTACATGGACGCATGCCACAAGTCTTCAATGGTATATACTGCACGTCAATATGGAGAAATATATCCTTATATTTACATATAAAGACATATACTCGCACTCATGCACGCGTACATACAAACACACCTACACATACAAATACATATATGTTCGCACGACAGTGGTACGAGAGTGTCCGTAAAGACAGAAGCGCTGGTGAACTAACTCCATGGCAACAACAACTACAGTTTTAGTTGCTGCGGACATCAAAAAAGAAGATTACACATGCACCGTCACGCAGCGTCATTCACTACGAGTCGGCACGCGTCGCTTACCAAGTGACTTTAATGCTTTTATTTCCCACGTCCTCCTCCCAATCGTAACGAACAACCAAAGACAAGGGATTACATCGTTTTCAGAATATCAACACGATGTCCTGGTCGAGTGAGCGGGAGGCTGTCGAGTTGGAGCTAAGTCCCGTCCCGGAGAGAAGGGTCAGGCAAAATCACGGGCAGGACTGTGGAGAGGTCTGGTGGCCGAGGAAAAGACGATGTTAGTGGTCATGCTAGTGGGGGGAGGAAGATAAAAGAATAGTGGAATGGCTGTGAAGAATGTGTTAACACTAATTGTGGAATAATGGACTTAGTTGAAATGGTTATACTGGAGGAGGGTAGTTAGTGATTGAGGATAAGACGATATTAATGATAATGAGGAGGAGGAAGAGGAGGAGGAGGGGGAGGAGGAGGTGGGTGGTGGTGGAGGGGAGTTGTAAAATTCAGGGATGTTATACAAGTGAGTATTCAGGACCTGAAACAACGTGAGTCGACTCACAATAGCTGAATTATCTAGCGCTTGCTCCACAAAGAAATGTAGCATAATTGATTGCAAAGTAGACAAAAGCAATACATGAAAGCCTTGAATAGGTGAAAAGCGTCTTTCTTCTAGCTTACTTCCCCGATCGATCAACGCTTTCAGTGCTCTTAAACCTGTAACAAGGTCATGGCGAGTGCAGCTCACATTTACAGCCTTCAGTGACTTACACTTCTCCCCTGTTTGAAGTGGTCCACTTACTTCGTCCTCTTTAAATGTGTCTGTTGCAGTTTTTGTTCCTTCGTCCACGGGGCGTTTCCCACTCACCCTTACTACTCGCTGACGCTCCTCCACTCTCTCGCATCTTCTCCAAGTCCATAGGAGTTTCATCCATGCCTACCATGATCTCCCTTATGAAGACACATCTTCTACCCTATCTCAACACTTTGTTTTTTCTTGTTCTTGTTCTTCCTTTTCTTCTTCTTCTTCTTCTTCATCTTTTTCTTCTTCTTCTTCTTCCTTTTCTTCTTCTTCCTTTTCTTCTTCTTGCTTTTCTTCTTCCTTTTCTTCTTCTTCCTTTTCTTCTTCTTCCTTTTCTTCTTCTTTCTTTTCTTAATCTTGCTTTTCTTCTTCCTTTTCTTCTTCCTTTTCTTCTTCCTTTTCTTCTTCTTCCTCTTCTTTTTTCTTTTCTTCTTTCTTTTCTTTTTCTTCCTCTTCTTCCTTTTCTTCTTCTTCCTTTTCTTCTTCTTCCTTTTCTTCTTCTTCCTTTTAATAAACAAATAATAGATGAATAAATAAACAAATAGATAAATAAATGAATAGATAGATAAATAAATAGATAAACAAATAAATAGATAATTGAATGAATATATAGATTATTTAAAAATTGATAAATAATTCAACGAATAAATAAGTAAATAGTTTAATAAATAAACGAATGGATAAATTAGCAAATAAATGAAGATGCATAAGTAAATAAATAAATAAATATATAAAAGAATAAATAAGTGAATAAATAAATAAGTGAATGAATAAATAAATAAATAAATAAATAAATAGACAAAAAGTAAGGTAATGCCATCAGAACATATTTCAGTCATCGTCTACAAAGCGTTATGACGTCATTTCCTGTGTCGGTTTACCGCGTCGTGCCAGAGGGCTCGTGGGCGTGTCAGAAGAGCTTGTATGACTCGTAACCAACCTCTCGACATAACAAATATCATTAAGGGCTGTGCCTTACATCCGTCCCCTCCTCGTCTTCACCAACCTCCAACAACTTCTTCTTCTTCTTCTTCTTCTTCTTCTTCTTCCTCTTCTTCCCTTGTCATATCATAGAACTGAGAAAAAGAGGTTTAAGAAAATCAAGAAAGAGAAAACAGAGAGAAGTAGAGAAAAAGAAATAGAAAATAAGAAAAAGAATGAGAAAAAGAAAAAAGAAAAAAGAAAGATAAAGAGAGAGAGAAAGGGCCAGATTAAGAGAGAGAAAAAGAGAAAGAGCCAGAGAGAGAGCCAGAGAGAGAGAGAGAGAGAGAGAGTGAGCGATATTGCTTGTTTTGGGTAATTCGGTCAGTGTTTGTTGAGGATTTCAATGAAACAAAAGGGGGAGGAATGTGAAGAGGAAAGTGAGGGAGGGTGAGAGAGGGGAGGTAGAAAGAGGGGGAGAGGGAGAGAGGGGAGTAGGGGAAGAGGGGAGGTGGAAAGAGAGAGGGAAGAGGGAGAGGGGAGGTGGGAAGAGGGGAGGGGGAGAGGGGAGGTGGGAAGAGGGGAGGTGGAAAGAGGGAAGAGGGAGATGGGAGGTGGAAAGAGGGGAGGTGGAGAGAGGGAAGAGGGAGAGGGGAGATGGAGAGAGGGAAGGGGGAGAGGGGAGGTGGAAAGAGGGGAGGGGGAGAGGGGAGGTGGAAAGAGGGGAGGTGGAAAGAGAGAGGGGAGGTGGGAAGAAGGGAGGTGGAAAGAGGGAGAGAGGAGGTGGAAAGAGGGGAGGTGGGAAGAGGGGAGGTGGAGAGAGGGGAGAAGGGAAGATGGGAGGTGGAAAGAGGGAAGAGGGAGAGGGGAGGTGGAAAGAGAGAGGGAAGAGGGAGAGGGGAGGTGGGAAGAGGGGAGGGGGGGAGAGGGGAGGTGGAAAGAGAGAGGGAAGAGGGAGAGGGGAGATGGGAAGAGGGGAGGGGGAGAGGGGAGTGGGAGGGAGGGAGGAAACGGAGCGAATGGTGACACAATCACACAGACAAGATCGTGCCTAAGTACGGACTAGAAACGACACCATTTCTTCTCTTAGAGCATTGGTTTTGTTCACATTGAAGAGGACGAATCTCTTGGACGCGAGTGAGACTGAGCGAAATTTGTGAGGAGAGGTCGAATGAATATGAGATGGAGGGGGAGCGAGCGAGCGAACGACGAAGAGATATCCATCCGTCGACGAAGAGATATCCATCCGTCGACCAAACGAGACGAAGAACAGAAGGATTGGCTGAAGGCGGACCTCAGGAAAAGCGTATTCAGATAATTGTGAATGAAATGAACAGATGAATGGATGCAATAGATAAACAAATGAATGAATGAATGAATGAATGAATGAATGAATGAATGAATGAATGAATGAATGAATGTTACAAATAAATAAAGAATTGCAATTATAGTTGATAGAATAGATGAGTATATAAATATGTGATAAATAATGTGTAGGTGATATGTTAAGTAAGCGAATAGTTGAATTAATGTATAACTGAATAAAGGAATAGATAAATTATAAGAAAATAAAAATTAGTAATTATACTTAAGTACACAAAGGGAGTTGTAGACAGACGAACAAGTAAGATAAAAACCTGAGGACGAAATCGGTTGTCATATTTCAGAGACCATTTTGAATGTCGTCACTGATTTGCCACCTCATCTACAAATACCAATATACCAATACTAGTTCATTTCTACTTAGAGCAATGCTGTTTTGAAAAAAATGACAAGATATTTTATTGTTATTCTGTTTACTGAAAATGAAATATATAAGAAATTAAATCATAACATCATTGGAAAAGTATATACTGTCTGTATATTCAGCCCCAGAGGTTTAGAAGGCAAATTATATATAAAGTAATTAATTTAGAAGAAGCACTAGACTACCCTTTTCATTTACTGTGATGTGTGTAGCGCGCGCGTGTGTGCGTGTGTGTGTGTGTGTGTGTGTGTGTGTGTGTGTGTGTGTGTGTGTGTGTGTGTGTGTGTGTGTGTGTGTGTGTGTGTGTGTGTGTGTGTGTGTGTGTGTGTGTGTGTGTGCGTGTATGTGTATGTGTATGTGTATGTGAATGTGAATGTGAATGTGAATGTGAATATGTATGTGTATGTGTATGTATATGTGCATGTGTATGTGTGTGTGTGTATTTGCATGTGTATTTGTGTATGTGTATGTGTATGTTTATGTGTGTGTGTGTGTGTGTGTGTGTGTGTGTGTATGTGTATGTGTGTGTGTGTGTGTGTGTGTGTGTGTGTGTGTGTATGTGTGTGTGTGTGTGTGTGTGTGTGTGTGTGTGTGTGTGTGTGTGTGTGTGTGTGTGTGTGTGTGTGTGTGTGTGTGTGTGTGTGTGTGTGTGTGTGTGTGTGTGTGTGTGTATGTGTATGTGTGCGTGTGTGTATGTGTATGTGTGCGTGAGTGTATGTGTATGTGTGCGTGAGTGTATGTGTATGTGTGCGTGAGTGTATGTGTATGTGTGCGTGTGTGTGTATGTGTGCGTGAGTGTGTGTGTGTGTGTGTGTGTGTGTGTGTGTGTGTGTGTGTGTGTGTGTGTGTGTGTGTGTGTGTGTGTGTGTGTGTGTGTATGTGTGTGTATGTGTGTGTTTGTGTATGCGTATGTGTATATATACATGTGTGTGCGTTTATGTTGATACTACTAGCATTACTGATGTGCTGCGTTTTGCTGTGTCGTGTTATGCTTTGCCTTTGCCGTGGACACAGCGGGGGGAATAATTATGAAATACGGGATGAACGTGGTTCTGAGGCCTCTGGCGCAGTATAGTCGTGATTATGAGATCACGTGGTGATCACGTGATGCGACGACGTGCTCTCACAAGCCTTTGGGGGCTCCAAAGGGAAGCCCTGAGGCTATTACTCCATGTAGAACTTCTATGGCTATATGATGATGAAGGAAAACATATCAAATAATGATGGGGTTGGTGGTGGTAGTGGTGGTGGTGGTGGTGGTTTGTGGTGGTGGTGGTGGTGGTGGTTTGTGGTGGTGGTGGTGGTGGTGGTTTGTGGTGGTGGTGGTGGTGGTGGTTTGTGGTGGTGGTGGTGGTGGTGGTTTGTGGTGGTGGTGGTGGTGGTGGTTTGTGGTGGTGGTGGTGGTGGTGGTGGTTTGTGGGTGGTGGTGGTGGTGGTGGTTTGTGGGTGGTGGTGGTGGTGGTGGTTTGTGGGTGGTGGTGGTGGTGGTGGTTTGTGGGTGGTGGTGGTGGTGGTGGCTGCAGCAGTAGTAGTCGTCGTCGTTGTCGTTTTCGGCGTCGTTGTCGATTTCGTCGTCGTTGTCGTTTTCGTCGTCGTTGTCGTCGTCGTCGTCGTTGTCGTTTTCGTCGTCGTTTCCTTTGACAAAGGTTTTTCGCAACCAAAAATAATACATTAACAATAACATACAATCAGAATATACAAAGATTAAAAAGAAGCACCTTCCCATTTTCATAAAAATAATACATATAATTTGGTACCACTCATAAAATAAAAGTCATAACCACACGTAAATGTTTACACCATTTTTTTTCTCATTAGCAGCCCTCATAAAATATTTACATACAGCAAATGTAAAGCAAGCTCAATGTCATTCAAAATATATATTAATTGAAATTAATTACTTCTGTGACCTTTCGCAGGATTAGACTCGTGTTTAAATATGAATACTAACATAACTTTTTATAGTATTAGTATCAGCGCCATCTATTGAATGAACGTCAAACTACACTGCGCGTCATGACTTCACAAATTCTTTGCTAATCTCTAGGTTGAGAAAAGTACCTACTTATCTATTATCTTTAAGAGAATTTACATAATAATGTTAGTGATACCAAGGGCATTAAAGAAAATTGTCGTTTCAGAAATATTCAATGGGACCTAGATAAAAAGTAATCGTAAAAGATTCCACAAAATCAAACAATTTCGTCAAACCCTTGTCAATGACGGACAAGTTCTAAGAACCAGTTCGTTAGGTTAGATTGCAACCTAATAAGTAATATTTCTTCCTTTCTGGGACAAGGTATATATTAAGGGAGTAAAGAGACAAAAAGGTGTATCGATACAAATCCAAGTAAGCAAACCATATTAGATTAATAAGTATACAAAAAATAGAAACAATGAATTGATAGAAAGACAGTTCTGCGGGATGTTTATTCCATTCACTGAATCACTGACTATGTGATCTACAGATTGTTTCCACCTACTGATAAGTTGAGGCTGTTTCTCCTTTTGGCGTTTATTCGGTGTGATATTGTTTTCAACTTCGGTGAAAAAATAGAATATATATATATATGTATATATATATATATATATATATATATATATATATATATATATATATACATATATATATATATATATATATATATATATATATATATATATATATATATATATATATATATATATATATATTAGTGTATCCAGCAGGAATATTTTCTCGTAGACAGACGAGATTAAATGATATTGCTGTTTCTGCATTGTTTAACTTTTTGCCGAGAACTTCTACTTCTCTTGCTAGTTTAAGATGTTGACCTGTTTGCCGAATAGTTGTCCGTAAGTAGTTGCAACATTTCGGTCTTCTCTGGAGAGCATTTTCAAGCTAGTTTGAGTGTATGTGTGTGACGCTTATATGATATTTTGTTTCTGTTCGCTTGGATGGTGCCTTCCTAATTTGCTGCTCCATAGCCATCAGGAATCACTATGGAAGGTCACATGCCTTTTTGGGTTGGGAGAATCTGAAGGTCTATGCTGTGTATCTTCGTGGCTGGTTTTAATTATGTAAATTGCTTCAATGAATGCTGGTCTACGAGAGTCTCTTTCTCTGTCTATTAGTGTTGTTCCTTCTTCTAAGCTTTGACAAGTGAGGGAAGTTTGATGTTGCAACTACTTATGGACAGCTACTCAGCAAATTAACAGTGCAGCATCGTAAACTAGCACGAAAAATAGAAGTTCTCACAAAGTCAAACAATGCAGAAACAGCAATATCATTGAATCTCGCCTGTCTGCAAGAAAAAAATATATATGTAATGTGTATATATATATATATATATATATATATATATATATATACATATATACATATATACATATATATACATATGTACGAAAAAAAGCTAGAGTCCGGGAACCATAATGGTGGAAACGTAGAAAACACCAGACTTCTGAGTCTGGTGTTTTCTACGTTTCCACCATATATACATATGTGTGTGTGTGTGTGTGTGTGTGTGTGTGTGTGTGTGTGTGTGTGTGTGTGTGTGTGTGTGTGTGTGTGTGTGTGTGTGTGTGTGTGTGTGTGTGTGTGTGTGTGTGTGTGTGTGTGTGTGTGTGTGTGTGTGTGTGTGTGTGTGTGTATTCCTTAAGACAAATTGAATTATACGCTACAGCAAATTAGGCTCTGATGAGTTGTCGATGAAGCTTTTCAAGTCTTCTGAAGACATCTCTAGTAAGGAGAGGCAAAGAAAAAACTGAATTACCGGTAGAAGCCGATTGAGTACATATAAGGAGGACGAGAGAGCACTTCTCTCTATTTCTAAAGACAACGTGACCCCTACCAACGAGACAGACAGCATAAAACCTTCAATTTACCATAAGAACAAGAGAACCAAGGACCTCATTATGAAGAATAACAACTCCCCACGTCCTAACGACATCGAGTGTGTAAGTCTAGTATACCAGTTCCAATGTCCATTTGGGGACTGTACGCCCCAAGATTCCTACATCGGACTCACCACTACTCGCCTTTCCAGACGTCTGACGTATCATCTCAACAGTGGAGATCCTAAGCGGCACCTCCAGGAGACCCGTAACACCCAAATCACCAGATTCATTTTAGAGGACAATACCAAAATTACAGACAGAGTGACGAGCGCCGCCCCGCCTTCCTTGAAGCCCTTCACATCAGATACTACCAGCTCACAAAAAACACCCAACAGGAAGCCCCCACCATCCTTCCAAGCCTCAAACCCTTCAGAAATTTCCGAACCAAACGCCCCAGAAACGGTAAAATCCAGCCCCGTCAAGAGCAGACACTTCAGCAGCGATGGACGCTCAGGCCACAATAATGGTCACAGTAGTAACCCTCCCCTAGTGTTCACATGTACCCTCTCCCAGTGGTTACATGTAACCTCGCCCAGTTTTAGGCTACAGTAACGGTTCCCTACCTACTTATCTCTCCGAGTATTTATATGTACCTTCACCTAATTTCTGCCTTTATAATCTTACTTTCTCTGTATCTGTTACAATTGAAAATGCTATCTGTGATTAGTGAAATATCTTGTTACTTGTTCCACCCATTAGATGTCTTCTACTGGTAATTTAGTTTTTTCTTTGCCTCTCCATGCTAGATATCTTCAGAAAACTTAAAAATCTTCACCAAAAACTCATCAGAGATTGATTTGCTGTAGCATATAATTCAATATGCCTCAAGGAAAATTTATTGTCGCTCTACTCAAATATATATATATACTTATATGTGTATGTGCATGTATGTGTATATACATGTCTCCTACACCCCGAGCGCTCACTTTTTACGAAGAGAACAACTTCAAATAGCTTAATAAGTTTTAAAAGATAGATTCGATTCCAATACTTTGTATTTGATAGTTCACAGTGTCCCAGACATTCATCCCATTGACGTTACGTGAAGGGGTTGGCCTGCTGGCCAATCAGCGCACGCCCGGCCAGGGGTCAGCCGAGGAGAGAGCCAATGACAGGCTCGGTACCTCTCGTGACGTCAGTAGCGGGAGTGCGCGCATCGGTGGATCTTGTCTTTGTGAGACTTATTTGGTATGCAATGAGAGATGACAGGATCTGGGCGAATAAGCGCGTGTTTTTCATTCCTCTGCAAATGAGTTTTCGGAAGGCTAAAAGAGGATGCAGAGAGAGAGAGAGAGAGGGGGGGGAAGGAGGAGGAGGAGGAATAGGGAGATGTACAATTGCGAAGATGTGGTGTTGGTATAAGTTGTAATGGTGGTATATGTGGCGGTGGTGGTATATTTGGTAACAATGGTGGTGATGTATGTGGTGATAGCGGTTGTGATATAGGCGGTGGTTGTCGTGGCGTAGGTGATGATAGTGTTAGTGGTATTGGTGGTGGTGATGGTATAGATGGTGGTGGTGGTGGTGGTGGTGGTGGTGGTGGTGGTGGTGGTGGTGGTGGTGGTGGTGGTGGTGGTGGTGGTGGTGGTGGTGGTGGTGGTGGTGGTGGTGGTGGTGGTGGTGGTGGTGGTGGTGGTGGTGGTGGTGGTGGTGGTGGTGGTGGTGGTGGTGGTGGTGGTGGTGGTGGTGGTGGTGGTGGTGGTGGTGGTGGTGGTGGTGGTGGTGGTGGTGGTGGTGGTGGTGGTGGTGGTGGTGGTGGTGGTATGAATGGTCGTTAAGCGTCAGCCAACTACTGGGGTAGCGGGAGCAAGCGCTGAAGTCCATGTCGGCGGTGATCGGAAGTGGGGGAAGGTTGGAAATAAAAATAAATAAATAAAAAAAGGATATGGAACAGGGAAAGACTACTGCAGTAAAAGGAGGAGGAGGAGGAGGAGGAGGAAGAGGAAGAGTAGGGTGACATTGAAGGTGGAAGAAATAGACGAGGGTTTATGTAAGAATTTTAATATTCAAACCAGTGCTTCTTAACCTTTTTCCGGTGCCTTTACTACCCCTTGATATCTCAGAAAAAAAATCTCGTACTCCCTTCCAATACAAATATAATGCAAACATATGAAAAGGATAGTGATACAAACCTTGCTTTGCT